>NC_080801.1:805000-1105000 GCF_028018385.1 Neofelis nebulosa
TCTGGCATACAGCCTGGTAGCCTGATTTCTTTCATCCTAATTGGGAGCTTCCTGTCCCTAGTCTTTTTTTTTTTTTTTTTTCGAATGCGATTTTTGTTGTTTTACCTTGGGGTGCCATCTCTGTCACCATGCCTGCAGCTATGATCTCTGTCTTTCATGTTGGAAGCGCCATGCACATCATAATGGTGGGACGCATGGTATCTTCAACCTGCCTGAGATCACGTTATCCACCATTGCCTGGGGATATGAACTACCCCATCCTGCCTGAAATCACCATTTTGTCATCCTGTGTAGGAGTGCAAAATCTCTTATCCTGTGTGGCGGTGCATTCTCCATCATTCTTTCTGTGAGCTCATCCTTATTATCCTGCCTGAGAGCATGAAATCATTCATCGTACCTAAAAGCGCCTTGCCCTTCATTATACTTTGCAGTGTGATTTCCTTCCATTTTCCTGGGAGCACCATCTACCTTAGCCAGCCTCTGATCATGATCCACATCATGCTCCCCTGGATTGCTGTCTCTGCTGTACTGCCTCTGAGTGCTGTACCTTTCCTTCATCCTAGCTGGGAGCACAATCTCCTTAAACCTGCCTGGGAAGTCAGTCGCTGACATCCTGCCTGGGAGTGCCTTCTATGTCATATTTGCTGGTATCATGTTCCCCATCATCCCGGCTTGGGATACAGTCTCCATCATCTTTCCATGGAGCACCATGTCGATACTCTGGTCTGGCAGCACAATATCTGACATCCTGCCTGCCTAGGAGTCCTGTATCCATCCTCCTGCCTCGAAGGGTCCTCTCCTTCATGATGCCTGGGAATGCAAACCCATAATCCTTCTTACAAGCACGATCTCTGTAATTCTGTCTGAAGGGATACCTCCAATTTATTATCTTGGAGAGCATTCTTGGTCGTCCTGAATGGGATCATTGTCTCCTTTATCCTTTTGGGAACAGATCTCCATCATCTTGCCTTGGAGCTCCCTCTTTCTAATTGTACCTAGTAGCACGTTCTCCTAATTCCCACCCTGGAGCACAGTCTACAATTCCTACCTGAAAGTGCCTTCTCCTTAATACTGGCCGAGAGCAAGAAACCATCGTTATGCCTAGAAAGGCTGCCTCTTTCATCCTGCCAGGGAACACGGTCTCCACCAGCCTGCCTAGGAGCAATTCTACCTCATTCTGCCTGAGATAGCAATGCCAGTCATAATTAAGAGCTCCAAATGCATCATCCTACCTGAAAGCAAGTTCTGAGACATACTGTATGGAACACAATCCTTATCATCCTGCCCAGGAGCTCCATTTCAGTCGTCCTACCTGGTAACACAATATCTTTCATCTTGCCTCAAAGCGCCTTATGGTCGTTTACACTGCTAGAGCAATCATCCTCATACTGCCTGGGAGATCTGCCTCCATCATCCTGTCGGGGTGCCAGGGAGAAGGATGCGTTTCATCCTGACCTGGAGTTCTGTCTATGGTTCCTGCCTGGGAGTTCTTTTGTCATCCTTCCTTGGAGGTTTATCCCCACATCTTGCCTAGGAAGGTCATCTCTGACATCCTGCCAGGGAGCATCTTCTCCAGCATCTTGCCTGGGAGCACATCTGTCCATTGTGCCTTGGTTGAATTTAGGATAATCTCTTTCTTCTTGCCCTGGGACATTTTCTTACAGCCCAGCCTGGAGCACGTATCCCTCACCCTTCCTGGGAGTGTGATCTCCATCATCTTGCCTCAGAATGCCAACTCTGCCATCCTTCCAGCAAACATTTCTGCCAACATCTTCCCTGGGAGCCTGTCTCCCTCATCCTGCCTGGAAGAAGAGTCGCCTCCCTCTTTCCTGGGACCTCCAACTCTGTCATGCTGTCCAGGAGCGCCAAATATGTCATGCTGGCAGGAAGCTGAATCTCATTTGGAGCACCGTTTCTTTCATTTTGCCTGGTAGTGCAATGTACTCATCCTGCTTGGAAGTCCTTATATGCCTTTTTGCCTGACAGCACCATATCCATCAATGTTCCTGGTTGTGTGGCCACGAATGAGGGTAGTCACCTTCATCCTGTTTTTCGGCATGCTGTCTGTCTCCCTTCCTGGGATCAAAATGTACATCATCCTATTTATAGGACCATCTCCAACTTCCAGTCTGGGAGCCTGTTTTCAGTCATCCTACCTGAGAGCATGATTTCCTTTATCCTATTTTGGAGTGCCCTCTCCATCGTCTTTTTTTTTTTTTTTTTTTTTTTTTTTTTGGCAGGGGAGAGGTACATGATTTGTTTTGTTTTACCTGGGAGTGCCATCCCACTAGCCTGCATGGGGCACGATCTCCATCCTTCAGGGTGGAAATGCCATTCTGTCATTGTGACAGGGTGTTTGGTCTCTGCATCCTGCCAGGGAACAGGATATCCACCAACCACTTGGGACACAAACTCCACCATCCTTCCTGAAAGCGCCCTTTTGCTATCATGCATAGTAGAGCAATATCCCTTATCCTGTGTAGGAGCACCTTGTCCATCATCCTTTTTGTGAGTGTCATCCCCATAATCCTGCCTAGAGAAGCATATCCTTCATCCTACCTGAGAGAGCAGTGTCCTCATTATCCTGAGAGTGTGATTTCCTTCCACCTGCCTGGGAGTGCCTTCTACCTTTTCCTGCCTCAGAGCCCAATCTCTGTCATGCTCCCTTGGTGCACCATGTCCTTTATCTTGCCTGGTCATATGATCTCCTTCAACCTGCCTTGGTCTCAGTCATCAACATCCTGCCTAGGAACACCCTTTAAGTCATCCTTCCTGGTATGCTGTTCCCTGTCATCCTGCCTCAGAACTCCATCTCCATCAGTTGCCGTGGATCACCGGTTGCCCACTCTCCTTCACCTGCCTTGGACTCAGTCTCTGACATCTTGTGTGGGAGCACCTTCTACATCATCCTTCCTAGTATCCTTTTCTCCATCATGCTGCCGTGGAATGCCATCTCCATCACCCTGCCCTTAAGTCTGTACGCGTCCTACTGCCTTGGGAGCAGTATGCCTGTCATCCTGTCTTCCTAAAAGTGCTGAGTACGTCCTCCTTCTGGGAAAGGCCATATCCCTGATCATGCCATGGAAATCAATCTCCCTCTCATGATTGGGAACATGCATTCTGTCATTGTGCCCTGAGGAAGATCTCTGACATATGTTCCGGGAGAGTGATCTCAGTCTTTTTGCCTGGGAGAATATCATCTCTGTTCTCCGTTTGGAAATCTAATTCATGTCATTTTGTCTGGGAACATCATCATAGTCATCCTTTCTGGGAGCATAAACTCCCAATCCCCACCATGCAGCACAGTCCAGTTCCTTCCTGAGAGTCACTTCTGTGTCATAGTGACTGGGAGTGATAAACCCTTGTCCTGCCTTGAAAGGCTGTATATGGCATCTGCTCAGGAAGCACTGTCTCTGTCATCTCGCCTAGGAGAATTTCCCCCTCATCTTGCCTCCTTCAACCAGCCTGGGAATTCTGCTTTTGACAGTCTGACTGTGAGAGCCTTCTGTGTCATCCTTCCTGTTATCATAGTCCCTGTAATTCTATCTTGGAACGACTTCTCCATGAACATGCCATGGAGGACCATCTCAGTAACCCTACCTGGAAGCACTATATCTGTCATCCTGTCTGCCTAGAAATTATTTGTATGTCATCCTTCCTCCATGGGTGATCTCTCCTCCTCCTTCAAAGTGCACTCTCCTTCTGCCTGCCTGGATTGGTGATCTCCTTCATCATGCCTGGGATTGCAACCTCCCTCATCATGCCTGGGAGCACAATCTTGTCATTCTGCCTCAGGGAAGATTTCCAACGTAGTTCCTGGGCATGGGTCTCAGTGTCCCTGTAGGGAAATTCATTTCTCTTATTCTTTTGGGATATTGACTTCCATTATTTTGCCTGGTAGTGCCCTCTTTGTCATCCCATCTGGGAGCAGAATCTCCTACTTCCTGTTGTGTAACACACTATGATTCCTGCCTGAAAGTCCCTACTCCATCATACTTACTGGCAGTGCAAAACCATCTCCATACCGAGAAACACTGTCTCCGTCCTCTTTACGGGGGCACCGATCCATGTCTTCCTGCCTGGGAGCATTCTCCTTCTTCCTGCCTGGGAGAAATATGACCAGTCATCATGCTTAGGAGCACCAACAATCATCGTGCCTGGTGGTAAGTTCTCCGATGTACTGTATGTAACACAATCTCCATCAACCTTCCTGGGTGTGCTGTTTTGGCCACCCTACCTGGTAGCATAAAATCCCTAATCATGCCTCAGAGTGCCTTATGGTCATTGATTCTGGTAGAGCAATCACCATCATCCTGCCTGGGAACACCATCACCCTCTTCTTGCTTCTGTACCTGGGACAATGATCTCTTTCATCCTGCCATGGAGAGTCATCTACGAATCCTGCATGGGGCTGCTTATTCGTCCTTCCAGAAAATGCAGTCTCCACCATCCTGCCTCAGATTGTCGTCTGCATCATCCCGCCAGAGGGCATCTTCCCCAACACCTTGCCTGGGAACACGTCTCCTCCATCTTGCCTGGAAGAATGGTCCCCTTCATCTTGCAAGGAACCGTCAACTCTGTCATTCTGCCCAGGAGGACCAAATCCTTTTCATCCTGGCAGAAAGCACCATCTCCCGCGTTCCACCTTAGGGCACCATTTCTCTCATCTTGCCTGGCAGTGCAATGTCCCTCTTCCTGCTTCAGAGTCTTTATCGACATTTCGCCTGGGAGAGCCATATCTGTCATCCTGCCTGGGTGGATGGTCTCCCTCTCCCTCTTGACCTGAAGGAGTTCAATGTCCTTCATCCTGCCTTATAGCATGATCTGTCATCCTTTCTGGAAGCATGCTCTCCATCCTGTTCAGATGACGATCCCCAACATCCACCATGGAACTGTGTTTTTTGTCATCCTTCCTAGGAGTGCTATTTCTTTCATCCTACTTGGGAGCATCCTCTCCCTCATACTTTTTGGGAACATGCTTTCTGTTCTTTTACCTGGGAGTGCTTACTGGGGCATGACCTCCGTCCTTCAGGGTAGGAGCTCAAGCTCCGTCATTGTGGTGGGGAGCATGGTATCTGCATACTGAATGGGAACACGATACCCACTCTTACCTAGGGACATAAACCCCATCATCCCATCTGAAAGTGCCATTCTGTTATTTTGCCCAGGAGCGCAATGTCACTGTAGGAGCCATTTCTCCACCATCCTTTTTGAGAGTTGATCTCCATCATCCCTTCTGAGAGCATGGTATCATTCACCCTACCTGAGAGCTACAAGTGCTTCTTTATGCCTGGGAGTCCTATTTCCTTCAAACTGACTAGGAGCACTGACTATCTTCTCCTGTCAATTGTGAACTCCATCATGCTCCCTTGGTGTGTCTTCTTTCATATTTCCCAGAAGCCCTATGTCCTGCTTTCTGCCTGGGACCATCATCTCCTTCAACCTGTTGGGGGGACTCAGTCTCGAAATCCTGCCTGGGAGCGCCTTCAACGTCTCCATTTCTGGTTTCGTGTTACATGTCACCCTGCCTTGGAACACCATATTCATCAACCTTGCCATTAGGCGCCGTCTCGGGTTTACTCCCTGGGAGCACTATATCCACCATTTTTCCTGGCTAGGAGTATTGTGTAGGTCCCCCTGCCTGGAGGCCTTATTTCTTCCATCGTCCGTGGAAGTGCTGGCTCTGTCTTCCTGCCTGTAAGGGTGATTTGTTTCTTGATGCCTTGAAATGCAATTTCCCTCAACATGCCTGGCAGCGTGATCTCTGTCATTCTACCTAGAAGAGGATCTCCAACATATTAATTGGCAGAGCAATCCTGGTCTTCATGCCTGGGAGCATTTTCTCCTTTTGGGAATGTGATTTCCAACATTTTACCTGTGAGCACCCTCTTTGTCACCCTGACTGGGATCATGATCTCCTACTTCCCACCTTGGAGTGAAGACTACAACTCCTGCCTGACAGTGCCTTCTGCCTCATGCTGTCAGGGAGAAAGAAATTGTCATCGTGACTAGAAAGGCCACCTCTATCATCCCGCCAGGGAGCACTCTCTCTTTCATCTGGCTTAGGAGTGCTTCTCCCTTGTCCTGCCTGGGAGAGTGATGTCCTTCATCCTATTTTGGAACTACAGGGTAATCCAGCGTGGAAACGAGGTATGACACATACTGTCTGGAACATGATCTCTGTCAACCTGTCTGGCAGCGTTTTCCTCATACTACCTGATAGCACAATATCTCACATCCTGCCACGGAGTGACCTACAGTCATTTACCCTTGTGGAGCAATCATGGTAATCCAGCCTCAGAGCACAATCACTAGCATCCTGCCTAGGGAGTCTGTATCAGTCATTTTACCTGGGAGCATCTTTTCCAGAATCTTACCTGTGAGTGTTGTCTCCCTCATCTTGCCTGGAAGAATGGCCCTCCTCCTCTTGCCTGGAACCACCGTCTCTGTCGTTCTGCCTGGCAGTGCCAACTGCTTCCTCTTGGCAGGATGAATAATCTCCCTTATTCTGCCTTGGAGCACCATTTCTGTCCTCCTGTCTGGTAATGCAATATTAGCCAGTCTGCCTTGGAAGGCCGAATCTGTTAATTTGCCTGGAAGCATTATTGTCATCCTCATGCCTGGGAGTGCCTACTTTGTCAGTCTCTTTGTAGCACTGTTTCCATCATCCTGCCTGAGCGCATGGTCTCCTTGATCCACGTGGGAAAGTAGTCTCCTTAATCCTGCTTTACAGCATGATATCCATCTCCCTGCCTAGGAGTGTGATAAACGTTATCCTGTTTAGAGCATGAACTCCAAAAGCCAGCCTGGGACAGTGGTTTTGGTCATCTTATTTCAGAGCATGATTTCCTTCATCCTATTTGGGAGTGTCCTCTCCATCACGCTTTATGGTAAAGTGATTTCTTTTGTTTTACCTGGGAATGCTCTCCATCACTCTGCTTGGCGGCATCATCTCCGTCCTTCAGGGTGGAAACAATATCTCCATCTTTGTGGCAGGAAGCATTGTAAAGGCAGCCTGCCAGTGAACACGATATGCACCATTGCCTGGGGACACAAACTACATCATCCTACTTGAAAGAGCCATTCTTTTAGGTTGCCGGGGAGTCCAATATCCCTTATCCTGTGTAGGAGCACCTGCTCTGTCATCCTTCCTGCTAGAGCAGTCACTGTCATCCTTTCTAGGACCACGATACCTTTCATCCTACCTGAGAGCGCTGTGTCCTTGATTATGCCTGTGAGTGTATTTTATTCAGCTTTCCTGGGAGCACCACCTGCTTTATCTTGCCTTGGAATGAGATCTCCATCATGCTTCCGTGGTGTGCGGGATCTGCTGAACTGCCTGCGAGCGCTATGTCCTTCATCTTTCTTGGGAGCATGTTCTCCTTCACCTGCCTTGGAACTCGGTCTCTGACTCATGCCTTGTAGTGTCTTCTCCATCACTCTTCCTGGTATCATGTTCCCTGTCCTCCTGCCATGGAACACCATCCCTACCACTTTGCCATGGAGAGCATCTCAGTCTTCCAGCTTGGCAGCACAATATCGGTCATCCTGCATGCCTATGGATGCTCTGTGCAGTCTCCTGCCTAGAGGGCTACCTCTTTCATGATGTCTGGGAATGCAATCTCCATCATCCTATATGTGAGCGTGATCTCCTGTCACTCTGCCTGATAATACGATCCCCTACTTCTTGCCCTGGGGCACAGTCTAGGATTCCTTGCTGAGATTGCTTTCTTTGCCATCCTGACTGAGAGCAAGGAAAAAAAATGACACTCTGCCTAGAAAGGCTGTCTCTGTCATCCTGTCAGGGAACACAGTCTCCATCATCCTGCCTAGGAGCGATTCTCACTCTCCTTTCTGCCTGGGAGAGTGATTGAGGTACTTCATCATAGTTAGCAGCACCAACTGCATCACCCTCCCTGGAAGCAAGTTCGTAGACATACTGTCTGGAACATGATCCTCATTATCCTGCCTGAAAATGTTTCAGTCATCCTGAGAGATGACCCTTCTGTGTAGCACAATATCCCTCATCTTGCCTCAGAGCACCTTACAGTCATTTACCCCGTCAGAACAATCATCATCATCATCATCATCATCATCATCATCATCATCATCATCATCATCATCACCATTTCTGGACAGCCATCTCCCCCATCCTGTTTTGGTGACAGGGAGAAGAATCTCTTTCATCTTGCCTTCAAGCACCTTCTCTGAATACTGCCTGGGAGCACTTATTTGTCTTCTTCCTGGGAGCATGATCTCCATCATCCTGCCTAGGAAGGCAGTGTCTGTCATCCTGCCAGGGAGCATATTCTACAACATCTTGATTGGGTGCTCATCTCCCTCAATCCTGCCTGGAAGAGTGGTCTCCTTCACCTTTCCTTTGGCTGACTTCTCCATCACACTACCTCAGTGACTGGGAGAATGGTCTCTTTTATCCTCTCCTGGGGCATGGTGTACCAAACCCTCCTGCGAGTGGTTATCTATCTTCCTTCCTGGAACCACCATGTCCAACATCCTGCCTCAGAAGACCATCTCCTTCATCCTGCTAGGCAGCATATTCTCCAACATCTTGCCTAAGAGGGCACCCCTCTTATCCTGCCTGTAAGAGTCATTACCTTCATCTTGCCATGGACCCGCCAACTTTGTCATTATGCCCAAGGGCACCAACTCCAGCATCCTAGAAGATCTCACTTGCTTCTCCCATCCTGCCTGGTATTAAAAAATTCCTAATCCCTGTGAGGGCCTTATCTTTCATTTTCCCCAAGAGCACCATATTAATAATCTTGCCTGGGTGCATGGTCTCCCTGGTCCTCCTGACCTGAACGAGGGAAGTCTCCTTCATCCTGCTTTGCACAGTGATCTCTGTGATTCCGTTGTGAGCATGATCTATGGCATCCTGTTTCATGGACGATCTCCACTATCCAGCCTCAGAACATGTTTTTAGTAATCCTACCTAAGAGTGTTATTTCCTTCATTCAACTTTGGAGCATATTCTCCATAATCTTTTTTGGGAACGTTATTTGTATTGTTTTACCTGGATTTCCATTTCCTTCAGCCTGCCGGGGACATGAGCTCCGTCCTTCAGGATGGAAGCGCCATCTTCACCATCATGGCAGGGAGCATGGTGTCCACATCCTGCCTGGGAACATTATATGCACCATACCCTGGGTACACAGACTCCATCATCCCTGAAAGGGCCGTTCTCTTGCCTAGTAGCACAATATGTCTTATCCTGTGTCAGAGCACCTTCTCTGTCTTCCTTTTTGCAAGTGCAGTTTCCATCATCCTGCCTGAGACCATGATATCCTTCATCGTACCCAAGAACGCCATGTCTTCTATTATACATGGGAATGTGATTTCCTTCCACCCACCTTCAAATGCCATCTACGTTAGCTCCTCTAGGAGCACAATCTTCATCATGCTTTCTTGGTGTGCTGTGTCTGTTTTACTTCCAGGGAGCACCGTGTCCCTCATCCTGCCTGGTTACATGACCTCCCTCAAGCTACCTGGATACTAAGTCTCCAACTTCCTGCCTCGGAAAGTGTTTTCTTCATCCTTCCTGCTATCATTTTTCCTGTCCTCCTGTTTGGACCTTGTCTCCCTCACCTTCCTTTGGAGCACCATTGGTGTCTTTTTGCCTGGAAGTACTTATCCATCCTCCTGCCTGCCGTGGAGTGCTCTGTCCATCCTCCTGTGTGGAGTTGCAATCTCTGTAAATCTTCCTTGGTAGTTCCATCTCCTTCCTGCAGTCTGGAAGGGACATTTTCATCATAATGCCCAGGAACACAAGCCCCCTCATCATGCCAGGGAATACAATCTTTCACATTTGCCATGTATAGAATGTCCAATTTCCACCCCCACCCCCCCGGGATATCACTCTCTCCCTTCCTGTCTGGGAGTGTAATCTCTGATCTCCTTTCGGGAAGGTTATTTACATCATTTTAGTGGGAGCACCCTCTCCATCATTCTGTCTGGGATCATGATCTCTATCTGCCGGCCTTGGAGGCTCTTCTACAATTCCAGCGTGTGAATACATTCTCTGTCATACTGACTGGGACCAAGAAACCATATTCTGTTTTGAAAGACCATGGATATCATCTTCCGAAGGAGCACCATCTCTATATCATGCTGCCCACAAGTGCATCCCTCTCTCATGCCTGGAAGAGGGATCTCCTTCATCATACCTGAGAGAGCCATCTCCATCATCCTGATAGGAAGCCTGTTCTCCAACCTATTGTGGGGAACATGATTTCCATCAGCCCACCTGGGAGCAACGTATTTGTCATCCTATCTGGTAACGCAGTAACCCTCTTCCCGCCTCAAATGCCTTACTGTCATTTACCCCAGTAGAGCCATCATTGTCTTCTTGCCTGAGATCCTGTCTCCATTTGAGATCCATCAGATCCTGAGATACTGTCTCAGTGCCTGGAAGAAATATCCCTTTTATCCTGCCATGGAGTGCTCTCTATGAATCCTCCTGGGAACACTTATCTGTCATCCTCCCTGAGAACATATATCCATCATCGTGACTAGGAAGGCCATCTCCATCATCCTGCCAAGGAGCGTCTTCTTCAGAATCTTGCCTGGGAGCATGTCTCCCTCATTCTCCCTGGAAGAGTGGTCCCCATCATCTTGCCTGGGAGCACCAATCCATCATCCTAGCAGGAAACATAATATCCCTCGTTCTTTTTATTATTATTATTATTATTATTATTATTATTATTATTATTATTATTACTATTATTATTATTTTTTAATTTACATCCAAATTAGTTAGCATGTGGTACAACAATGATTTCAGTACTAGATTCCTTAGTGCCCCTTTACCCATTTAGCTCACCCCCCTACTACCCCTCCAGTAATCCTCAGTTGATTCTCCATATTTATGAGTCTCTTATGTTTTGTCCCCCTCCCATGTTTTTATATTATTTTTGTTTCCCTTCCCTTGTGTTCACCTGTTTTGTCTCTTAAAGTCATCCTATGCGTGAATTCATATGACTTTTGTCTTTCTGTGACTAATTTCACTTAGCTTAATACCGTCCAGTCCCATCCACGTAGTTGCAAATGGCAAGATTTCATTCGTTTTGATTGCCGAGTAATACTCCATTGTGTATGTGTGTATGTATGTATGTATGTATGTATGTATGTATGTATATGTGTGTGTGTGTGTGTGTGTGTGTACACATATATATCTTCTTTATCCATTCATCCATTAATGAATATTTGAGCTCTTTCCTTACTTTAGCTATTGTTCATAGTGCTGCTATAAACATTGGGATACATGTGTCCCTTCGGTACAGCACCCCTGTATCCCTTGGATAAATGCCTACTAGTGCAATTGCTGGGTCATAGGGTAGTTCTAATTTTAGTTTTCTTAGGAACCTCTATACTGTTTTCCAGAGTGGTTGCACCAGCTTGAATTCCCACCAACAATACAAAAGAGATCCTCTTTCTCTGCATCCTCACCAACATCTGTTGTTGCTTGAGTTGTTAATGTTAGCCATTCTGACGGGTGTAAGGTGGTATATCATTGTGGTTTTGATTTTTATTTCCCTGATGATGAGTGAAGTTGAGCATTTTTTCATGTGTCTGTTGGCCATCTGGATCTCTTCTTTAGAGAAGTGTCTATTCATGTCTTTTGCCCATTTCTTCACTGATTATTTGTTTTATGCGTGTTGAGTTTGATAAGTTCTTATAGATTTTGGATACTAATCTTTCTCTGATATGTTGCTTGCAAATGTCTTCTCCGATTCTATCAGTTGCCTTTTAATTTTGCCGATTGTTTCCTTTGCTGTGCAGAAGGGTTTTTGTTTGTTGGTTTGTTTGTTTTTGTTTGTTTGCTTCTGTTTTTGTTTTTTTACGTGGTCCCATTAGTTCATTTTTGGTTTTGTTCCCCTTGCTTCTGGAGATATGATGAGTAAGAAGTTGCTGCAGCCAAGATCAAAGATGTTTTTTCTTGCTTTCTCCCTGAAAACCTCCCTCATTATTACTTGGAGCATCATTTCCCTCATCCTGCCTTCTAGTGCAATATCCCTCCTGCTGGTTTGGATAGGCTTATCTGTCACTTTGTCTGGAAGAGCCATTGCCACCGTCTCGCCTGAGAACACCTTCTTTGTCATCCTCCTTGGAGTGCCATATCCATTATCATACCTGGGTGCATGGTCTCCCTACTCCTGCTGGGGGGATAGCCTCCTTCACCCTGTCTGTAGCATGATCTCTATCATCCTGCCTGAGAGAATGATCTAAGCCTTCCTGTTTAGAGGATGGTCACTGATATTAAAGACTGGGAGTATGGTTTTGGTCATTCTACTTGGGAGTGCAATTTCCTTCATTCAAATTGGGAGCATCCTCTCCATCATCTTTTTTGGAAATGAGATTTACCTTGTTTTTCCTTGGGGTTCCATATCCATCACCCTGGTTGTGGTCACCATCTCTGCCCCACTGGGTGGAAGCAACATTTATGGCTTCATGGCAGGAAATGGGCTAACTACCTCCTGCTGGTAATACTATGTCCATCATTGCATGGGGACACAGATTCCATAATCCTGCTTGAAAATGGCATATTGTCATCCTGCTTTGCAGTGCAGTATTCCTTGTCCTATGTGGGAGTGCTCGTCCATCATCATTCCTTTGAGCAGCAGTCGTCATCTTCCTTCATGGGAGGACATATTGTTTCTACATGAGAGCACCATGTCTTCATTTTTCCTGAGAGTATGACCTCCATCAAGCTTCCTTGGAGCGTGGTCTACCTAATCTTGCCCCAGAGCATGATCTCCATTATGCTCTCTTGGCCTCCCATGTCTGTCATACTGCTGGGGAGCACAGCATCTTTCAGCATGCCTAGGGGCATTATCTCCTTAAACCTGCCTGGGAATCTCAGTTTCTAAATTCCTGCCTACGAGATCCTTGTACATCATCCTTCTGCCATCGTGTTCCCCATCACTCTGCCTTGGAATACCATCTCCATAATGTTGATATGGAGCACTCTCCCCATGTCCTCCCCCTTAGAGCACCTTATCCTTCATCACGCCTGCCTAGGAGTGCTGTATACATCATTTATCCTGGGACCTCCCTCTTTGTCATCGTTTCTGGAACCATGATCTACTACTTTCCACACTGGGGTGTATTTGGCTGTCATTCACCCTTGACAATGTGGAGTGCTATTATTATCAGGGCTTTATTAGGGTAAGATACAATGAAAATTAATTTTCTTAGGTATCCATAATACAATTGTTTTATGAAGTCGCGTTTTGTCTTTAGCAATTGAGATTTTTTATGTTTATGATCTTGGTGGGTTTTTTTTTATGTCCCTAAATTTGGATTCACATCGCCTGACTTCAATTTATCGTGAGGAGTTATACTTCTAATGTGCTGTGAATTCAGTACGTATTATCACATTGCTGATGCATGTGGGTATACTGCATGAGAAATAACTTTCAGTATAGGTGAAGAAGGCATTCCTTTTCTTTAAACTCATACACAATCATGCATTGGTTTGATTGTAGTTTTAGTGAAATGCCATTTATTTCTAGATTAAAAAAATGGGTTAGTGGGCATGGGATTTGCATAGCCACAATATAGAAATGATGTTTGCGACCTGAAGAACATAGACCTTTCCCCTAGTAAGGATGAGAGAGGTGACACTCTCAGGCAAAACAACAGAAAAAAGCATCATAGACAGAATGATCCCAAGTAAGATGAAGGAAACCGTGCTCCCATGATGGATGTAAGAGATCATTCTCTAAACAGGATGACAGAAATCATCCTCCCACACAGGGGGACAGAGATCATGTGCAAAGCAGGATGAAGAAAATAGTCCTCGCAGGATGATCAGGGAGACCATGGACACAGTAGGAGGACAGATACGTTGCTCCCAGGAGGATGACAAAGAAGGTGCTTCCAGGCATGATGACTACAATGGTACTCCCAGGCAAAATGACAGAAAAGACCCTGCAAGGCACGATGAGGTATATTGGGCTACCAGGCAGGATGAGAAAAACGGTGTTCCAAGGCAGAACAAGGGAGATCATGCTTCCTGTAAACGTGATGGTGTTTGCATTCCAGGCACGATGACAGAGATGGTTGTCCCAGTAAAGAGGAAGGGGACTACTCTTCCAGGCAGGATGAGGGAAATGTACTCCCAGGGAAATTCTGGAAAAGTTTCTCCCTTGAAGGACAATGGAGACAGCCTTCTGAGGCAGGGTGATGTACATCATGCTCCCAGAAGTGTGACAGACAAGCACTGCCAGGCAGGTTTGGTCAGTGAGGGGTACTGTGCCTCCAGGTGGGATGAATAAAGGACAGTTCCGGGCAGGATGATGATGACCATATTCTACACAGGATGTCTGAGAACTCACTTCCTTACAGAATGGTGCAGTTGGCCCTCCTATGCATGACCAAGGACATTGTTCTCCCAGGCCATACGAGGAAGAATCACTCCTAGGCAGGATTATGGAGACTGTGCTCCCTGGCAGGATGACAGAGATGACCTTTCTATGCAGAATCATGATGTCCCACTCCCAGTAAGTATGACAGAGAGACGCTCTCAGGCGGGAATTGTAGACTGCACTCCAGCACAGAAATTAGGAGATCATGTACCCTGAAAAGATGACAAAGAATGAGCTCCCAGGGGAAAAAAAAATGATGGGAATCAGGTTCGTGAAGAGGGAATGGAGATGATGCAGGAACACCTAGATAGCTCTCCAAGGCAGCAAAACCAAGATCTTCCTCTAGACACAATTACAGAGATTGTGCTGTCAGGCAGGATGGCAGGCATAGCAACCAAGGGAGCATGATGGAAATCACTCTCCAAGACAAGATGAGGTAAACGGCACACCCAAGCAAGCTGAAGGTAATCACACTCCCAGTTATAATGAAGTGTGCAGCACTCTCAAGTAAGATGAATGATATCCTGTTCTCAAGAAGGGTAACAGAGATGCGCTAGCAGGAAGGATGATGGAGAAGGCACTCCCACACAGGATAAGAGATATGGCTCTCCTGGCCAAGATGACAAAACGGTGCTTCCCAGGAGGATGATGGAGTTCATGACTCCAGACGATGGTGGATATCATGTTCCTATGAGTGATGTGAACACCACGCTCTCAATCAGGATGACAGAGATGGCCTTTCCAACCTGAAGGACAGAGATATTATTCTCAGTCATGGCAATGGAGATGGCATTTCCAGTTAAAACAAAAGAAATAGCTTTTCCAAATGGATGGTGGAGAGGACACTCTCCAGAAGGATTAAAGAAATCGCGCTTCCATGTAGGATGTCTGAAATAAAGCTCTCAAGTTATAAGTAAAAAAAAAAAAATCATGCTCAGAACAGGATAACGTAGATCTTTCTCCAAATGAGGATGAATGAGACTTCCACCCCAGGTGGATTAGCGAGATCATGCATCCTGGCAGGACGATGGAGACATTGCTCCAAGAAGAAAGACAAAGAAGGTAGTCCCAGACATGAGGACCACAATGGCCCTCCCAGGAAAGATGATGGATTAGGCCCTCTAAGGTAGGAATATGATACTGCACAACTATGGTGGATGACATAAATGGTGCTCCACGGCAGAAAAAGGGAGATCATGCATTCTGCAAGGGCGAAGAAGTTGGCACTCCCAAGCAGGATGACAGAAATGGCACTCCCAGGTAAGATGCAGGGGACCATTCATCCCGGCAGGATGAGGGAGATGCACTCCCAGCCAAGGTATGGAGAAAATGCTCCTTGGCAGGATGAAAGAGATGAGCTTACTACACAGGACACAGGGTAGTACCCACTCAGGAAGGATGACAGGTACGCCCTCCCATTTGGATGACAAAGAATGCACTCACAGGCAGGGTAATGGCAAGGAGGATGGAGATAGCACTTCCAGGCTGGATGACATAGATCATACCTCCAGATAGGAGGATGGACACAGGTTTCCTAGGCAGGTAGGAGGATAGATATTGTGCTCCCAGGGGAAAAAAAAAAGACAGAGACAATGATCCAAGGTAAGATGATAGAGATAGTGTTCCAAGACAGGAGGATGGGGAAAATGATAACAGGAAGGGTGGTATAGAAGGCACTCTGAGACAGGATGTCATACACCGGGTATCCAGGTAGGTTGAAGGATATCGTGCATCCAGGCATGATGAGAGACATGGCCTTCCCTGGCAGTACGATAGACATGATACACCACAAGAGCATGATGGAGATCGTGCTCTGAGATGAGATAATTGAGAAGGCACTCCCAGTCTGTTTGACGGTAATCACGCATTCAGGTACAATGAAGGGCAGGGCACTCTCAAGTAGGGTGAGTAATATCATGCTTCAAGACATGATGACTGAGACTGTGCTTGCAAAAAAGATGAAGAGGAGGCTTTCCCACGCAAGATAAGGCATATTGTGCTCCTAGACAGGTTGACATAAGAGCACTTTTATTCAGGAAGATGGAGCTCATGTCCCCAGGTGATGGTGGATATAGTATAACCAGGAACTATGTGGCTTCCACGCTCCCTGCCACAATGACAGATGGTGTTTCCACCTTGAAGAAAGGAGACCATGTCCCCAGGCAGGGTGACAGAGCTCGCTACTCAGGTAAAACAATAGAAATTGCATTCCCCATGTGGATGATGGAGAGTCCTCTCCCATGTAGGATGAAGGACATCTCACTCCCAGGTAGAATGTCTGAAAACATGCTCCCAGACTGGATTTCTGAGATGGCCATCTAAACAGGATGACGTGGATCCGCACCCAGGCAGCATGACAGAGATCATGATCCAAGGCAGGAAGAAGGATACCATCCTTTTTCAGGAAAAGAGGGACAGGGAGACCACACACCTAGGCAGGATGATGGATATGGTGCTCCCAGACAAAAAGAGAGATAAGGCCCTCCGTGACAGGATGAGGGATACTGCACTACCAGAGAGGATGAGAGAAATGGTTCCCCATGACAAAAGTGAGTTTGTGCTTCCTGCCACGATGACAGAGTTGGCGCTCCTGGAAAGCATGACAGAGGTAGAGGTCCTAGAGATGAAGGGGACCACTATTCCAGGCATGGTGAGAGAGACATGTTCATAGGCAAGATGTTGGAGAACATGCTCCCTGGCAGGATGGAGGATATGGTCTTATGAGGCAGGATGGTGAAGATCATGTCCCCATGATGGATGACAAAGAAGTGCTACCAGGCAGGTTTCTTAGACGGCACTCCAGTGCAGGATGAAAAGAAAAATCATTCTCCCAGGCACCAAGACAGGACGACGGAGATGGATGTCCCATGCAGGATGAAGGTAACCACTCTTCCAGGCAGGATAAGGAGATGTGCTCCAGGGAAAATGTTGGAGAAGATGCTCCCTGGTTGGACGATGAAGACAGTCTTCATAGGCAGGATGCTGGAGACTGTGCTCTGAGGAACGGTGACAGATATGCAGTCCCGAGTAGAATTTGTAGATGGTACCCCAGCGCACTGATGAAAGAGGTGCTTCTTCCAGACCCTGATATAGGATGAAAGAGATGATGCTCCCAAGCAGGATGACGATGATTGTTCTAGCAAGGTAAATGACCGTAGGGTTCTCTGAAGCAGGATGCAAGATATGTGCTACCAGGTAGGATGAATAAAACAGCAATCCCAGGCAGGTTGACCAACATCATGTTCCAGACGGTATGTCTGAGAACTTGAATTCCAGACAGAATGAGATAGTTCGTGTTGCTAAGCATGATGAAGTACGTCACTCTCCCAGGCTGGAAGAGGGAGAGTCACATGTAGTCAGGATTATGCAGACTGTGCTCAATGGCAGGATGAAAGAGATGGCCTTTCTATGCAGAATTATGGTTTCTCACACCAGTAAGTATGACAGAGATGACACGTTCAGGCAGGAATTGTAGACTGCCCTATAGGGAGAAATGTTGGAGATCATGCTCCCAGGAAAATTTATGGAAATGATGGAAACCATTTTCCCAAAAGGAGAAAAAGGTGACACTCCCATGTTAGGAGACTGGGATTCCTCCTCAAGGCAATAAATCAGAAATCTTACTCTAGACATAATTAAACATATCATGCTCTCAGGCAGTATAAGAGACACAGCAACCAAGGGAACGTAATGAATATTGCTCTCCAGGGCAGGAAAATGTAGACAGCACATCCAGGCAGGTTGAATGTATTCACACTCCCAGGTATAATGAAGGATACTGCACTCTCAGCTGAGATAAATGATATCCTGGGGGAGGAGCCAGGAGGGCAGAACAGCATGGAATTTTTGTGTGTGTCTCACATCCATGAAATAGAGCCAGACCAACAGTAAACCATCCTACACACCTAGAAACTGATTGGAAGTATAACACAACAATCTGCACAACCTGAACCACAGAATTCAGCAAGTATGTGACACAAAGAGCTGAACTTGGGGAGCAAGAAGCCCCAAAAGGTAGGGAACCGGTTTTGTGGTCAGAGAGAGGACAGAGACTGGGGGAGGGAGAAAACATACGGGAAAAGGACGCCTCCCCAAAAGCAGCTGGAGAGAAAGTAGAAAATTGGAAACACCCACAGGAACTAAACTAAAAAGGGAGAAAGGGCCAAGGAGAAAGCAGAGGGTTTAAATGCCATGAAGACTGTAGACAAGGGGAGTTGCAAAGGCTGCAACTCCTCAGCTCGATACCTGGCAGTGCCCTTGTGGGAAAGGTGAATCCCCAGGAACAGAGTGGGGTCTGGGAGGTTCTTGGGCCACATGGGGAAAACTGGTTTCACTGCTGGAAGACCATTTGGTAGAGACTGTTGATGTCACCTGTTCCCAGCTGACCCTGGAAGACAGCCACATTCGCTGGTGCTGGGGCAAGGTTGTTGAGGGTGAAGCCTGGTGCCAGATCTGTGTTGTGATTTTCCATAATCCCTGAAAAGCTGATGTTACACTGTCTTGCGACCTTATCTGGGGGCAGGCTGGCACCTGGCCGCAGTGTCGGGACACTGGCAACAGCAGAGTCCGGCGGGCATTCCTGGGTGCAGCCAACCTCCGCCATTGCTCATTTGGCCATTGCTCGGTGAGACCCTCCCACAGTGGGGTGCAACAGATCAAAGCCGCAGTCTGTCAGAAGTAAGCGGCTGGGGAAAACAGCCGCATCTGAGACAAAACTTGGGACAGAGTACTGCCTGGGGCCTGGTCACGGAGAGTGCAAAAGTGGGGAGTGGATGAGAGCTGAAGATGGAGGACCGGTGAGCGATTGAAGATCCAGAACAGACTGGGTACCTGGGTGGCACCTTTTTCACCACTGGCACAATGCCTATGCCCACCTAACAGCCCTGGAACAATCAAGCACAGTAGGCTAGCAGCGCCATCTAGTGGAGAGCAGAGCTGTTACACGAAGCCCCGCCCAACTGGGCCAACTTTGCTCTTCAAAAACAAAAACCTCATCCCCGGCTTAATTTATGGACTACAAAGAGCTAC
The DNA here is from genome assembly GCF_028018385.1 of Neofelis nebulosa. NCBI lineage: Eukaryota > Metazoa > Chordata > Mammalia > Carnivora > Felidae > Neofelis > Neofelis nebulosa. The sequence continues at coordinate 824,416 of NC_080801.1, forward strand.
ATGGACTGATCTGTAGGGGAAAATGAAGCCATTTCAGTCCTACTTCAATCTGTGAGCAGTATCATCTATTCATTTTTTTTTCTTTTTTTCTCTCTTTTCCTTTTTCTTTTTTAGAATTCTTTTATTTTTCTTCAATACAGAAAGGAAAAGAGTCATTTTATTTTCAATTTTTATTAAATATATCTGTCTTTAGTTTTTATTACTAAAATTTTTTCCTTGTGTAATTTTTTCAAATTCTACTTTACATCCATCAATGTATTTTAATCTACTTCAGTGTACTCACCTTTTCAAATTTTCAAGCAATTTACTTGTTTTCTTTTTTCTTTTTCATGTCTTTTTTTCTTGAATGCAGAAAAACAGAAAAACGTCATTTTACTTTAAAATTCTTTTAAAATATTTTTATTTAATTTTTATTACTACATTTTTTGCTTTTATATTTTCTTTTTCAAATTCTATCTTACTCCCATCATTTTATTTCAACTACTACAGTGTATTCACTTTTACAAATTTTCAAACTATTTCTTTTTTTTTCTTTTTTATCTTTTTACTCTTTTTCATTTCTTTCTTTTTTCTTAAATACAGAAAACTAAAACATTCATATTTCTTATTAACTTTTATTAAAAATTTTTCTATAATTTTTATACTATATTCTCTACTATTGTGTATAATTTTTTCAAATTCTATTTTAATCACATCATCTCATGTTAGTCAACTTAAGTGTAATAATTTTCTCAAACTCTCAAACGATTTCCATCTTTTTTCACACACCCCCTTTTTTTTTTCATTTCTCTAATCTGTCAAACCACGTTAACACCCAGACCAAAACACACCTAGGGTCTAGCATCATCTATTCGATTTGTGTGTGTGTGTGTGTGTGTGTGTGTGTGTGTGTGTGTGTTTAATTTTTGATTCTAATGTTATTTAATTTTAATTTTTTTAATTTCAATTTTTCTACTTCATTAATTCCTTTTCTCCCTTCAAAAGGACAAGATGAAGGATTTCACCCCAAAAGAAAGTGCAAAGAAATGACAGCCAGGGATTTAACCAACACAGATACAAGAAACATGTCTGAACCAGAATTTAGAATCACGATAACAAGAACACTAGCTGGAGTCAAACATAGATTAGAAACACTTCTGCAGAGATAAGAGAAGTAAAAAATATCCAGAATTAAATTTAAAATGCTATAACTGTGCTGCAATCACAGATGGATGCAGTGGCGGTAAGGATGAACAAGGCGGAACAGAGAATCAGTTTTCTGAGAATATAGTGCACAAGCTTATAGAGAATAACGAAACAGAAACAAAGAGGGAGATTAAGGCAAAAGAGCACGATTTAAGAAGTAGAGAAATCAGTGACTCATTAAAAAGGAAAAACATCAGAGTTATAGAGGACCCAGAGGAGGAAGAGAGAGAAATAGGAGTAGAAAGGTTATGTGAGCAAATCATGGCAGAAAACTTTCCTAAACTGTGGAAAGATACAGACATCAAAATCCAGGAAGAACAGAGGACTCCCATTAGATTCAACAAAAACCGACCATCAACAAGCCATATCATAGTCAAACTCACAAAATACTCAGGCAAGGAGAGATTAATGAAAGCAGCAAGGGGGAAAAAAAAGTCGCTAAACTACAAGGGAAGACAGATCAGGTTTGCAGCACACCTATCCACAGAAACTTGGCAGGCCACAAAGGAGTGGCGGAATATATTCAGTTGGCTGAATTGAATATGGCTGAAGTAGTAAAATACACAGCCAGGAATTCTTTACCCAGCAAGGTTGTCATTCAAAAATAGAAGGAGAGAAAAAAAGTTTCCCATACAAACAAAAATTAAAGGAGTTTGTGACCAGTAAACCAGCCCTGCAAGAAATCTTAAGGGTGACTCTCTGAGGGGAGAAAAGATGAAAATTATATATACATATATATAAAATATAATATATAACATAATATATAATATAATAAAATGTAATAATCTTATATGAATAATATAATGTAATATAATGTAATGTAATGTAATATAGTATAATATAACATGATATAACATGATATAACATGATATAACATGATATAACATGATATAACATAATATAACATAATATAATATAATATAACATAATATAACATAACATAACATAACATAACATAACATAACATAACATAACATAACATATATAATATAACATAACATAACATAACATAACATAACATAACATAACATAACATAACATAACATAACATAACATAACATAACATAACATAACATAATATAATATAATATAATATAATATAATATAATATAATATAACATAACATAACATAACATAACATAACATAACATAACATAACATAATATAATATAATACAATACAATACAATACAATACAATACAATATAAAATATAATATAATATATAATATAATATAATATAATATAATATAATATAATATAATATAATATAATATAATATAATATAATATAATATAATATAATATAATATAATATAATATAATATAATATAATATAATATAATATAATATAATATAATATAATATAATATAATATAATATAATATAATATAATATAATATAATATAATATAATATAATATAATATAATATAATATAAATGCAAAAATATGTATACATATACATATATATGTATGTGTATGTATATAATATATTTACTATATATATGTGTGTATATATATATACACACACATATTTATATATATATATATACACATATACATATATATATACATATATATACATGTATATATATATATATATACACACATATATATATGTGTGTGTGTGTGTGTGTGTGTGTGTGTATACCAAAAGGAACAAAAGACTAGAAAGGACCATAGAACACCAGATACTCCAACTCTACAAGCATCATAATGGCAATAAATGCATATCTTTCAGTACTCACTGTAAACACACAATGGACTCAATGCTCCAATCAAAAGATATGATGGATAAGAAAACAAGATCTATCTATATGTTACTTACAAAGGACCCCCTTTAGACCGAAAGATATCTTAAGATTTAAAATAAGGAGGTGGAGAAGGCAGGAATAGCCATACGTCTATCAGACAATCTACACTTCAAAATAAAGACTGTATCAAGAGATGCAGAAGGGCATTATATCATAATCAAGGAGTCTATCCACCAAGAAGACCTAAAAATTGTAAACATTTATGTGCCAAATGTGGGACCATCCAAATATATAAATCAATTAAAAACAAACATAAAGAAACGAATCAACAGTAATACCACAATAGGAGGAGTCTTTAACACCCCACTAGCAGCAATGGACAGATCATCTAATCAAAAAATCAACACAGAAACAAAGGCTCAGAATGACACACTGGACCAGATGGACTTCACAGATATATTCAGAATATCTCATCCTAAAGCATCATAAAATACATTCTTGTCCAGTGCACATGGAACATTCTCCAGAATAGACCATATACTGGGAAACAAATCTGCCCTAAGTAAGTACAAAATGATCAAGATCATACCGTGCATATTCTCAGACCACAATGGTATGAAACTCAAATCAATCACAAGAAACAATTTGTAAAGGTAACACATTCTTGGAGACTGAAGAACATCCTACCAAAAATTGAATGGGCTAACACAGAAGGGAAAGAGGAAGTTAAGTATATGGAATTCAAAGAAAATGATAGCACCACAACCGAAAACATCTGCGATGCAGCAAAGGTGGTCATAAGAGGAACGTATATAGCAACGCAGGGCTTCCTAAAAAAGGAAGAAAGATCTCAGAGACACAACCTAACTTTATGCCTTAAGGAGCTGGAAAACAACAGCAAATAAAACCCAAAAACACCAGAAGACAGGAAATGACAAACATTAGAGCAGAAATTAATGTTATCAAAACCAAAAACAAACAAACAAACAAAACAAAACAGTAGAACAGATCAATGAAACCAGAAGCTGGTTCTTTGAAAGAATTAACAAAATTGATAAACCACTAGTCAGTTTGATCAAGAAGAAAAAGGAAAGGAACCAAATAAGCAAAATCAAGAACGAAAGAGGTGAAATCACAACCAACACAACAGAAATACAAACAATAATAAGAGAATATTATGAACAATTATATGCCTCTAAAATGGACTATCTGGACGAAACGGACAAATTCCTAGAAATATATACACTACCAAAGCTGAAACAGGAATAAATAGAAAATGTGAACAAACCCATAATCAGTAAGGAAATCGAATTAGTAATAAGAAAATCTGCCAAAAAAACACGATTCCAGGGCCAGATGGTTTTCCAGAGGAATTCTACCAAACACTTAAAGAAGAGTTAACACCTATTCTCTTGAAACTGTTCCAAAAAAAACAGAAATGGACAGAAAACTTCCAAACTCTTTCTATGAAGCCAGCATTACCTTGATTCCAAAACCAGACAGAGACTCCACTAACAAAGAGAACTATAGACCAAATTCCCTGATGAACATGGATGCAAAGTTCCTCAACAAGGTATTAGCCAACCCGATCCAACAATATTAAAAAAAAAAAAAAATTATTCACCACAACCAAGTGTGATTTATACCTGGGATGCAAGGCTGGTTCAATATCCACAAAATAATTAACGTGATTCATCACATCAATAAAAGAAAGGACAAGAACCATATGATCTTCTCAATAGGTGCAGAGAAAGCATTTGAATAAATACAGCAACGTTTCTTGATAAAAGCTCTCAAGAAAGTAGGGATAGAAGGAGCCTAACTCGAGATCATAAAAGCCATATTGAACGACCCAACGCTAATATCATCCTCAAGAGGGAAAAAATGAGAACTTTTCCCCTAAAGTCAGGTACAAGACAGAGATGTTCACTATCTCCACTATTATTCATCATAGAATTAACTGGAAGTCTTAGCCTCTGCAATCAGGCAACACAAAGAAATAAAAGGCATCCAAATCAGCCAGGAGGAGGTCAAACTTTCACTCTTCACAGATGACATGATACTCGATATGGAAAACCCAAAAGATTCTGGTCTTCTGGACCAGAGAGGGGAGGCATTCCTGACCAACTTCCAGATGAGAGAGAGGGAGGGCTCTCCTGACTGACTTCTGGGTGAGAGAGAGGGATTTTCTTGCCTGACTTCTGGATGAGAGATGGGAGGTTCTCCTGAATGACTTCTGAACGAGAGAGGGGAAGTTCTGCTGACTGACTTCTGGACCAGAGACTGGAGGTTCTGGTGACCAACTTCCAGATGAGAGAGAGGGGAGATTCTCCTGGCTGACATCTGGACCAGAGACCGGAGGTTCTGCTGACCGACTTCCGGATGAGTGACAGGGATTTCCCCCTGATTGACAAGATTCTCTCTGGATGAGAGAATGGAGGTTCTCCTGACTTACTTCTGGACCACAGAGTGGAGGCTCTCTTGGAGGAGAGACAGGGGTGATTCTCCTGACTGACTTCCAGGCGAGACAGAGGGGAGGTTCTCCTGACTGATTTCTTGACCAGACAGGGGAGGTTTTCCTGTCTTACTTCTGGACAAGAGAGAGGAGAGGTTCTCCTGAATGACTTCTGGACCAGAGAGGGGAGGTTCTTGAACGAGAGAGAGGGGAGGTTCTCCTGAATGACTTCCCAACAAGAGAGAGGGGGGGTTCTCTAACTGACTTCTGGAGGAGAGAGGAGAGGGTCTGCTGACTGACTTCCGGACAAGAGAGGGGAGGTTCTCCTGACTTATTTCTTGACCAGACACAGGAGGTTATCCTGTCTTACTTCTGGACAAGAGAGACAAGAGGTTCTCCTGAATGACTTCTGGACCAGAGAGGGGAGGTTCTTGAACGAGAGAGAGGGGAGGTTCTCCTGAATGACTTCCCAACGAGAGAGAGGGGAGGTTCTCTAACTGACTTCTGGAGGAGAGAGGGGAGGGTCTGCTGACTGACTTCCGGACAAGAGAGGGGAGGTTCTCCTGACTGACTTCTGGATGAGAGAGGGGAGGTTCTCCTGAGTGACTTATGGACGAGAGACTGGAGCTTCTCCTGACTGACTTGTGGACCAGAGATGGGATGTTCTGCTGACCGACTTGCGGATGACAGAGTGGGGAGGTTCTCCTGAGTGACTTCTGGACGACAGAGGGGAGGCTCTCCTGACTGACTTCTGGACCAGAGAGTACAGGTTCTGCTGACAGTCTTCCAGATGAGAGAGAGGGAATATTCTCCTGACTGATTTCTGGACCAGTGCCGGGATGTTCTGCTGTCTTAATTCTGGACAGAGATGGGAGGGTTTCCTGACTGACTTCTGGATGAGAGAGGGGAGGTTCTCCTGATCGACTTCCAGATGTGAGAGAGGGGAGGTGGTCCTGAATGACTTCTGGATGAGAGAGGGGAGTTTCTGCTGACTGACTTTTGGATGAGAGAGAGGGGAGGTTTTCCTTACTGACTTCTGGACCAGAGAGAGGAGGGTCTTGAACAAGACGGAGGGGAGGTTCTCCTGACTGACTTCTGCATGAGAGAGGGGAGGTTCTGCTGACCGACTTCTGGATGAGGGGGGGGGGGTTTCTGGCAGGAGACAGAGGGGTGATTCTCAGGACTGACTTCCAGGCGAGAGAGGGGGGACGTTCTCTTGACTGATTTCTGGACCAGACAGGGGAGGTTCTCCTGTCTTACTTCTGGACGAGAGGGAGGGGAGCTTCTTCTGAATGAATTCTGCGCCAGAGATGGGAGGTTCTCCTGACCAACTTCCAGATGAGAGAGAGAATGGTGGTTCTCCAGACTGACTTCTGGATAAGAGAGAGTGGAGGTTTTCCTGCCTGACTTCTGGTTGAGAGATGGGAGATTCTCCTGACTGACATCTGGACCACAGAGTGGAGGTTCTGCTGACTGACTTCTGGATGAGAGAGAGGAGAGATTCTCCTGACTGACTTCTGGATGAGAGAGGGGAGGTTTTCCTGACTGACTTTTGGACGGGAGCAAGCGGAGGTTTTCCTGACTGGCTTCTCAACCAGAGAGTGGAGGTTCTTGAATGAGAGACACTGGAGGTTCTCCTGAATGATTTCTGGATGAGAGAGGGGAGGTTCTGCTGACCACAGTCCGGATGAGAGAGAGGGGAGGTTCTCCTGACTGACTTCTGGACGAGAGAGGGGAGGTTCTCCTGACTGACTTCTGGACGAGAGAGGGGAAGTTCTCCTGAGTGACTTCTGGGTGAGAGACTGGAGTTTCTCCTGACTGACTTCCGGGCCAGAGAGTGGACAATCTTGATTGAGTGAGAGAGATGGGAGTTTCTCCTGACTGACTTCTGGACAAGAGAGTGGAAGTTCTCATGAATGACAGAGAAGGGAGGTTTTGCTGACTGACTTCTGGACAGCAGAGAGGAGAGGTTCTCCTGAGTGACTTCTGGACCAGAGAGGGGAGGTTCTTGAACAAGAGAGAGGGGAGGTTTTCCTGACTGACTTCTGGATGAGAGAGAGGGGAGGTTCTCTTGGCTGATTTCTGGACCAGACACGGAGGGTTCTCCTGTCTAACTTCTGGACGAGAGAGAGGGTAGGTCTCCTGATTGATTTCTGGATCAGAGAGGGGAGGTTCTCCTGACTGACTTCTGGATGAGAGAGGGGAGGTTCTCCTGACGGACTTCCGAATGAGAGACAGGGGAGTTTTCCCTGAATGACTTCTGGACCAGAGAGGGGAGGTTCTTGAACGAGAGAGAGGGGAAGTTCTCCTGAATGACTTTCGGACGAGAGAGAGGGGAGTTTCCCCCGACAGACTTCCAGATAAGAGACAGCGGAGGTTCTTCTGACTGACTTCCGACCAGAGAGTGGAGGTTCTCCTGACCGATGTAGGATGAGAGAGACAGGACATTTTCCTGACTGACTTCGAGGCGAGAGAGAGGGGAAGTTCTCCTGACTGATTTCCGGACCAGACAGAGAGTTTCTCCTGTCTTACTTGTGGATGAGGGAGAAGGGAGGTTCTCCTGAATGTCTTCTGGACCAGAGAGGGAAGGTTCTTGAATGAGAGAGAGGGGAGGCTCTCCTGAATGACCTCCAGACGAGAGAGACGGAGGTTCTCCTGACTGACTTCTGGACCAGAGAGTGGATGTTCTGCTGACCGACTTCCAGATGAGAGAGAGGGGAGGTTCTCCTGACTGACTTCTGGATGAGAGAGGGTTGGTACTCCTGACTGAATTCTGGATCAGAGAGTGGAGGTTCTCTTGCAGGAGAGAGAGGGGAGATTCTCCTGACTGACATCCAGGAGAGAGAGAGGGGAGGTTCTCCTGACTGATTTCTTGACGGGACAGGGGAGGTTCTCCTGTCTTACTTCTGGATGAGAGAGTGGGGAGTTTCTCCTGACTGACTTCTGGACCAGAGAGGGGAGGGTCTCCTGACCGACTTCCAGATGAGAGAGAGGGGAGGTTCTCCTGACTGACTTCCAGAGTTGAAACCAGGCAGGTGCTCCGCATGGCTATGTCAGCGCGAGGAAGCATCTTTACATTTGAAGGTGTTTGGGGAATGATGGCAACTGGGAAGTGCCAACTACCTCTTCTCAGGTGTAACAACAGTGGTTGTAGTATTTGCTCCTTTCAACTACAGGCTGACTTCACTGATAGCAGATTCAGACAAATTGTGCCCAGCCAGCTCCAGGGGGCTGGTGTGAGCAGGACTCTGTCAGGATGGTCAGCAGGTGTGAGCAGGTGACCCACTGGGATGGTCAGCAGTTCTGAGCAGGTGCCCTGACAGGATGGTCAGCAGGTAGCATGTTGCAAGGGCCTGGCAAGGACAGTGTAGGTGAGCAGTGTTCCGGGGATTATTGCCGGGCTCCTGTCTTTCGAATGGGATGGATGTTGCAACTGCTCACAGACACACCCCAAGGGGAATTACAAGGGATTTGGAAAAAGTTTTAGGGACTAGCAGTCCCAGAGGGTCTCAGGGCCTGAGTGGACGGTCTGTCAGCCCAGGTCATGTGTCAATGCTTTCAGGAGGTCAGTACTTACTGGGGACACCCTGGTTCTGTGTTTAGAGGATGGGTCAGGGGCACAGTGGGAGATGCCAGCTGCAGATCAGAGGAGGGGGCTGGACTGGAGAAAATCATGTGAGAATCACACATTCCTGTGCGGCTGAGGCCAGGGCCTGGGTGAGGTTCCAGAGCAACAGTGAGGATGTCACCCATGAGGGAGTGAGGCCCACCATCTCTCTGTCTCTCACTCCACTCTTCTCTCTGTTTCTGTCTCCCCCCTGTCTCTCCATGTCTCTGTCTTCTGTCTCTCTCTCTCTCTCTTTTGTCTCCCTCTGTCTCTCCTCTCTCTCCCCTCTTCTGTCTCTGATGAATGCCATAGCTGCCAGCTGGGTAGAAGAGACTATGCCTTACCAGCAGGCTGAGGAGCAGCGGGAAGGACACTGGAGACTGTAGCCAGGGGAGGAGTGTTTCTGGAAGGAAGTCGGTGCTGGGAGGTCCAGCAAGGGTATGGAGGATGGCGGTTGGGTGTGGGCGGGTGGAGGCCTGAGGAGACCCTGGGGAGGTTCCCGGGCCAGCTGAGGGGTAGGAGCAGTGTGGAGTGGATGCAGCAGTGGATGATCTGAGAAGCTGGTCTGGCGCCCTCAGATGCCTCCAGAGTCTGTAGCTGGGGGAGCACTCGAGAGAAGTGGAAGGAGTTTTCAAAGGGAAGTACTGAAGCTGCATACAGGTGGATGCAACCAAGAGGGGAGTTTAAATGTGAAAGGGAGAGAGAGAGAGAGAGAGAGAGAGAGAGAGAGAGAGAGAGAGAGAGAGGAAGAGAGAGAGAGAGAGAGAGAGAGAAGGGAAACAACAGAGTAACGACCTCTGAATGTCACTCTCCCACTAAGAAAAGATGGCCAAAATGGACAGAAGAAGCTTTTCCACAACTCTAGAAATTAATCAAAGTCTTCCAGGAACATAAGTTTTTCTGTGTTCTGATTTTCCGTTGTTGTTTCAAGGAAAAGCTGTTGAATTTTGTTAAGAATGGTGAGAATTCTGACTTTCCCCATATCGCTTCTGCTCTGCAACTCTGGGTGACCTTGAGCACCAGCAGTGCCACCCAAGGGGTGAACAGAGCCGGGGCTCGCCGAAACCTCCTCCTCAGACCACTGCCCTCACTATATGTGTCCTGCAGTTGCTTGGACGCCTCTGTCTATGAGGCTGTCTGTTTGCCTTGACTGGAGCTCACCTGGCGTGAAGTCAAGGAGGGGCAGGTGACAGACAGAGAGCCGGCCACTCAGTGATGGAGCACAAGAGCATTCAGGTGGAGGGCACAGGTGCAGGCCCTGAGGCTGGAGTGAAGCTGGTTGGGAGCCCAGAAGGAAGATCGGGGGTGGGGCAGGTGGGGGAGTGCCAGAGAGGAGGGCTGGGGACCCTGGATCTCACCCCATGGGCACTGACGAATTCTGGCTGCGTTTTGAGTTGGGGAAACCGCTCTGAGGTGGGGTGTTACTTTGTCTTTGAGCCACGATTCCCGCTGGGAATAGAGACTGCCTCTTACATCCTCAAGACAGAATCCTGCCATCTGTCACAGGGCCTGTCATAGGGGCATTTAGGGAAAGAAAGAAAGAAGGAAGGAAGGAAGGAAGGAAGGAAGGAAGGAAGGAAGGAAGGAAGGAAGTAAGGAAGGAAGGAAGGAAGGAAGGAAGGAAGGAAGGAAGGAAGGAAGGAAGGAAGGAAGGAAGGAAAGCTAGCCGGGTAGCCGAAGCTCACGCTGTTGCGCCTCTGCCCTTAGCATGCTGGAGGGGGTGCTCTGATTTGGGATTTGAGGCCTTTCCTGACTGTTTAGTTTAGCATCTGTGCCTCTTGGGCCTGACATGCTTCTAAATTCAATACCCTCTTCCTCTCATATTTTATGCCAAATTTCTTTACCTTGGAAATTCTAGATCCTTTCTTCAGGGAAAAAAAATGCATGTTTTTGATGCCATAAAATATAATTTGCTGGGAGTTACAGATAGCTTTTCCATTTAATCATTATTCATTTGATCAGTTTTCCATTTCTTCTATCAAGTTTATACGACTGCGTTTCTCTCGGTTGTTAATTAGAGCCAGTCTGTATTCCAGGCATTCCTGGAGTCAGAACGCACAGGTTCGTTGTTTGCAAAGTTGAATGGGAGTTGCCAGCCTGTGTCTGCCCCCAGCATGCCCCAGTATGCCCCAGTATGCACAGTACACTCTGCATTTGCACATTCTCAGAAGGCACCATATGTCCCCATATCTGGCTGGGGAAGCCGTTGGTGGCAGTGATGGTCCTCACATGGTGATGATCTCTTTACTGAGACTGTTAAATAATGTAGTCACTGTTATTAATTCTCCGTCCATCTATGCAGGAGAAAATACCTGAACAGGCATATGGTTGACTTAAAAAAAATAATGTTTATTTATTTTTAGAGAGAGAAAGAGAGAGACAGAGCGTAAGTGGGCGGGGCGCTAAGAGGGAAACACAGAATAGAAGCAGGACCCAGGCTCTGAGCTGTCAGCACAGAGCCTGACACGGAACTCAAACCCATAAACCATGAGATCATGACCTGAGCTGAAGTCAGACACTTAATCAAGCGAGTCACCCAGGCGCCCCCATACGGTTGACTTTTTAATGACTGCAAAATTCCTTTTTTTTTCTTTTAGGAAATTTACTGTCAAATTGGTTTCCATGCAACACCCAGTGATCATCCCAACAGGTGGTCTCCTCAATGCCCATCACCCACCTTCCTCTCCCCCCCCCACCCCCATCAACCCTCAGTTTATTCTAAGTTTTTAAGAGCCTCTTATAAGGGTTTGGTTCTCTCCCTCTTTTTTTTTTTCCTTCCCCTCCCCCATGGTCTTCTGTTAAGTTTCTCTGGATCCACATATGAGTGAAAACATATGATATCTGTCTTTCTCTGCCTGACTTATTTCACTTAACATAATACCCTCCAGTTCCATCCACGTTGCTACAAAAGGCCAGATTTCTCATTGCCAAGTAGTATTCCATTGTGTATATAAACCACAATGTCTTTATCCATTCATCAGTCAATGGACATTTAGGCTCTTTCCATAATTTGGCTATTGTTGAAAGTGCTGCTATAAACATTGGGATACAAGGGTCCCTATGCATCAGCACTCCTGTATCCCTTGGGTAAATTCCTAGTAGTGCTCTTGCTAGGTTGTAGGGTAGTTCTATTTTTGTTTTTTTGAGGAACCTCCACACTGTTTTCCAGAGCAGATGCACCAGTTTGCATTCCCACCAGCAGTGTGAGAGGGTTCCTGTTTCTCCACATCCTCGCCAGCATCTAGAGTCTCCTGATTTGTTCATTTTAGCCACCTTGACCAGCGTGAGGTGATATATCAGTGTGGTTTTGATTTGTACTTCCCTGATGAGGAGTGATGCGGAGCATCTTTTCATGTGCCTGTTGGCCATCTGGATGTCTTCTTTCAGAAAGTGTCTATTCATGTCTTCTGCCCATTTCTTCACTGGTTTATTTATTTTTTGGGTGTGGAGTTTGGTGAGTTCTTCATAGATTTTGGATACTAGCCCTTTCGATATGTCATTTGCAAATATCTTTTCCCATTCTGTCGGTTGCCTTTTAGTTTTGTTGATTGTTTCCTTTGCAGTGCAGAAGCTTTTTATCTTGATGAGGTCCCAATAGTTCATTTTTGCTTTTAATCCCCTCGCTTTTGGAGATGTGTCAAGTAAGAAATTGCTGCAGCTGAGGTCAGAGAGGTTTTCTCCTGCTTTCTCCTCTAGGGATTGACGGTTTGCTGTCTCACATTCAGGTCCTTTATCCATTTTGAGTTTATTTTTGTGAATGGTGTAAGAAAATGGCCTCGTTTCATTCTTTTGCATGTTGCTGTCCAGTTCTCCCAGCACCCTTTGTTAAAGAGATTATCTTTTTTCCATTGGATATTCTTTCCTGCTTTGTCAAAGGTTACTTGGCCGTACTTGTGTGGGTCCAATTCTGGAGTCTCTATTCTATTCCATTGGTCTATGTGTCTGTTTTTGTGCCAATACTATGCTGTCTTGACGATTACAACTTTGTAGTAAAGGCCAAAGTCTGGCATTGTGATGTCTCCTACTTTGGTCTTGTTCTTCAATATTACTTTGGCTATTTGAAGTCTTTTGTGGTTCCATATGAATTTTAGGATTGATTGTTCTATCTTCTAGAAGAATGCTGGTGCAATTTTGATTGGGATTGCGTTGAACGTGTAGATTGATTTGGGTAGTATTGACATTTTAGCAGTACTTACTCTTCCAATCCATGAGCATGGAATGTTTTTCCATTTGTTTTTGTTTTTTTTTTTCCATTTCCTTCATAAGCTTTCTATAGTTTTTAGTGTACAGATCCTTTACATCTTTGGTTAGGCTTATTCCTCAGTATTTTATGATTCTTGATGATGATTGAAAAATTCCTGATGTCACATGAAAGATTCTGGATGTGTGCACATTAAGACTGATTTTCTGCTAACTACCAAACCTAGTTCAAATCCCCTCCTGGGGGACCTTTACTACGTGGCTGTGTATTTAAGAAAAGGGGACAGTTCACAGAGCAGGCACAGAGCTGCAATGCATACTTAATGGCTTGTTCCAAGGAGTAAATTAAGCCTGGAACTGTCAGTGTATTAAACTTAGCAGAGCAGGTCCTGAGTATTAGGGAGAGACATTTCTGAGAGAGAGGGTTCATTCTTTCACATTGACTCAATAGTAAAATAAAGTGAACTCTGACAATGTGATTTAGCAAAGACTCTAAAACATAACATGTTGGAGTGGCTGTGTATCAAAAGTTATTTTTCTGTTCTATTACCTTTAATGAATAGCTTAGATCACCAAGTATATTCACAGAGCTATGGCCCAGTACATTTTTGATAAGGAGAAAAAAAGTACCCTGGGTTTTGGTGTAATTTTATATATGCCGACGTTGCGTGCTCAGTGTCCTGTGTGTGCAGAAGTGCCTGTCCCCGTGCACAGTGTCCGTGTTTGTTTACACACAGGGGCACGTGAAGATTTTACCTGTGGGGCTTCAACTGAATCAGGATAGGTTTGATAATAAAGAGCTTTATTGTGTTTTTCATCTTAAATAAATAGAGGCGCACAAAACCCTTTCTTGGAAATTCACTAAAGGGAAACACGTCATCAAATTAGTCCCCACAAGGCCAGCTGTGAGGTGAAGTGGTGAATCTATCTCAGATGAGTCACTGCTCTGTGAAAATGCCTCATATTATTTAGCCCATGGCCTTGAAAGGACTAAGTGTCTCCCAATGCATAGTTTCAAGCAGAGTTCAAACCACCCATTCCTTATTTTCAGGGTTCAGGTGGGAAGTTTCCACTTGCCTTCTGGGCTGAGTCTCTTCTCCCCTTCCAGCAGCGTCTTCAGCTGCTGGGTGGGGAAGACAGTCCGTCTGCCCCCCGAGGCTGGGTCGGCCAGTGTCTCCTCTGCTATAGGACCCCATCCTGTACCGGGGACCACTACCTGGGTAGAGAATCCTGGACAGGAATACTCTCCGAGGGGGTTGTGGTAAAGCCCTCTCCCCCACCCGCCCCAGGCTTCTGCCTGGTGTGGCTCAGCGTGCCTCAGCTGGGACCACAGCTTTGCTGACGCCACGGTCACTGGAGGCGCCCCCGCCACCACCCCTCTGGCCTTTCTTCAAGCTGCCCACCCCTCAGGGCTTTTGCTCTGACTGCACCTTTTAGCTGGAACACCCCCAGCCTGGTTGCCTTCTCCACATTCCTCTAAGACTTTTTTACCTTCTGAATCTATGACCATTCATTCATTCATTCATTCATTCATATACTTATAACGTTTATTTTTGAGAGAGAGAGAGACAGAGAGAGAGAGAGAGCACTAGGAGGGAAGGGCAGAGAGAGAGGGAGGCACAGAATTGGAAGCAAGCTCCAGGCTCTGAGCTGACAGCACACAGCCTGATGCGGGTCTTGAACTCAGAAACCATGAGATTATGAACTAACCTGAAGTCACACAACTGATTGAGCCACCCAGGTACCCCGACACATATTTTTTAAAGTTTATTTATTTTGACAGAGAAGGAGAGAGCAAGAGCGAGCAATCAGAGTGCACATGAGTGGGGATGAGGCAGAGAGGGGGAAACCCAAGCAGGCTCCACGCTGTCAGTGCAGAGCCCCACACAGAGCTCGAACCCATGAACCGTGAGATCACAACCTGAGCCAATATCAGGAGCTGGACTCCCAACCGACTGAGCCACCCAGGCATCCCACGCCCAACCCATTTTTTTGATGACTTCCTCTGGATGGGAGGCACCAGGTATAGGTGTGTCTCTGAACGAGCCATATGGGGGACTCATGTTCTAAGCAGGGGAGACAGTATACGTTTCATGGATGAGGACAGGCATCACACACAATCTGTCCTGTGCTTGGCACAAGCCAGGCGACACATGGGTTCAGGGGCCCTCATTCGGGCTGTCATAGGCATTTGTCATGGTGTGCACCATGCTGTATGAGAAAAGACCTTTTCCACTCCACTGTAAGTTCTGCAGGGCAGAGCCATGCTGTTTTGATCTTTTTATACATAGCATGGTGCCTTCTTGGCGGCTTCTAGAAAATACTTTCAGTAATCCATCCCACAAATATTTACTGAGCTCCTGCTGTGCAGCTTGCCTCATTCTAGGTACCAGAGATGGAGATAGGTGAGGCTGCCACCCCCTGGGGAATGAGGGGAGGAAAGGAGGCTCAGTCAACTAGTGCACCTGGGACCCACCATCTCCAGAGTCTCTGATCAGGCAGGCGTGCCACGGGGTTTGAGAGTGTGCATTTGCAGCAATCCCTGGAGCTGCTTCTGCCGGTGCATAAGACACTCTGAGTAGTGGACATGGAAATTGAGGCCTGGAGGAGAGGAAGGGGGCAGAGTATTTCAGGGAGGGGCATCGAGGGCAAAGTCCTCGAGGTAGGAACAACCCGATCATAACACCAGGGGCCCTGAGCCTGGCGTCCAGTGAGAGGGGAGGAGGGACGTGACACACTGGGGATTTGGTGTCAGGTAGGTCCCCCAACCTGGGGCTACTGAGCTCAGCAAGGAGCTGAGATTTTTGCAACAGCAGTGAGAAAGTGCTGTGGCCTGTTAAGCAGGGAGTGGCATCAGCTGATGTACATGACGGTAAACAGTGGCTTCAAGCAAAACTGTTCTTCCCAGCTCCGGGCTCACCTGTGGTCTCACGGGGCTGAAGTCATGATGCCCACACGCCGCATTCGTCCTGGAGGCTCCCAGGGAGACTCCCACCTCCTGGCCTCTTCCAGCCGCTAGCGGCCCTCGTGGGCTGGAGTCCGCCTGCTCGGTGGTTAAGACCCATGACGGTGCACCCGTCAGTCTTTCTCTGCTCCCTTTCCCACCTTCAGGGCTGACCCACTTGGGTGACCCAGGGTACTCTCCATATCCTGCGGTCCACAGACGAGCCATCTTTGTGGGGAGCACTGTTCTGCCCGCACATCTGGTTTACGTTTAAAGTGAACACTGTGGATACAGTTCAGAGGTGGCAGCACAAGGGTCCCAAACTGGTCCAGGCGTGGGATGGGCGGGCAAGGGTGCCATGAACTGAAGGACGAGGAAGATGAGGGTCAGAGTCAAGTCTGTTCAACCTAGCTCACTTACCAGTATACACACTGGGCTTTAGAAGCACATAAACTTTATTTTTTGAACCAGAAGATGAATCTTGGGCTCTAGTGTCTTAAGGAAATCCATCACTCTGTGGGCTGGCACTGATTGACCTGTGGGACAAAAGGAATCTGCATCAATTCTGGAATGTTTCATAAAGAGAAAAAAGATGTTGGAAGACTGTGCTTGAAAGGAAGTGTGGACTTCTGGGATGGGCACTGGCTGACCTGAGTTTGAATCCAAGTTGGTCACTTACTAGTTGAGATATTCCAAGAACTTGGCTGACTTCCCTGACTGCTTCATCTGGAAATATGCCCTGAGAAATCAACCTGTGGGGTTGTCTAAGACTGGGCATGCTGTATGTAAATGCCTCACAGCTCCTGAGAGTTCATTCTTACACTCTTCTGGTCTCTGTTGAGTTCTAATGAGTTGGAAATCATTTGTTCTGACATTAGTACTCTGAGGCAACGACTTTTTCAGGGTGCTATACAATTACTGATCCAATTGATATGCCCTATGAAGGCTCCTCAAAGCAGCCAATAATTAAAAAATTAAGCTTTGTAAAAAAGTTCAGCATCCTTAAAAATATTTGTATTGTTCGCTCTTCTTTATAGGCCAGCAGGTGTTAAGAAAAGTTTTACTTTAAAAAAAATTTAACTTTTTTTTTTTTTTTTTTGAGAGAGATGGAGAGAGAAAGAGAGAGAGAGAGAGAGACGGTGAGTGGGGAAGGGACAGAGAAAGAGGGAGACACAGAATCTGAAGCAGGCTCTAGGCTCTGAGCTGTCAGCACAGAGCCCAATGTGGGGCTGGAACTCATGGACCATGAGATCATGACCTGAGCCAAAGTCAGACATTCACCCGACTGAGCCACCCAGGTGCCCCAAGTTTTTCTCTTCTTTTTTTTTTTTAATGTTTATTTTGAGACAGAGAGAGAGAGAGAGAGAAAGGGAGAGAGAGAGAGAGAGAAAGGGAAAGAGAGACAGAGAGAGAGCGCGCAGTAGAGGTGCAGAGAGAGAGGAAGAGAAAATCCCAAGCAGGTTCCGCATTGTCAGCACAGAGCCCTACATGGGGCTTGAACCTTGGGATCTCACGAACCCTGAGATCATGAACTGAGCCAAAATCAAGGGTCAGATGCTTAACTGACTGAGTCACCCAGGTGCCCCCCTGAAAAGTTTTTCTAATGAAAAATTTGGGAATCTCTGTGAAAGTCCAGCAGCCCTCTTTGAGAGGTAGGAAACGTTATGTACAAAAACAATACATCATCTGATGTTTTCCAAACTGCCTTACTTCTCTCCTCCCGTGTTCTCATCTCTGTGTACTCTCCCATCTGGCGATGCGCACAAGTACTCATCAAAAGTCAAAGCCATATTTGGGGCACCTGGGTGGCGCAGTCGGTTAAGCGTCCGACTTCAGCCAGGTCACGATCTCGCGGTCCGTGAGTTCGAGCCCCGCGTCAGGCTCTGGGCTGATGGCTCGGAGCCTGGAGCCTGTTTCCGATTCTGTGTCTCCCTCTCTCTCTGCCCCTCCCCCGTTCATGCTCTGTCTCTCTCTGTCCCAAAAATAAATAAAAAACGTTGAAAAAAAATTAAAAAAAAAAAGTCAAAGCCATATTAATATGTTTGTTTTCTCAGACTGTTGGCAGTGAGTGAACAATTAGCAGGTCTGATTATGGTTTTAAATTCAGTCCCGCCTCCTAGTTGCCAAACATGACAGGCTTCACGACCTGCAGACACTGTGAGTTTATTTTTCATTTGTATTCATGACACTTGTGATCTGAAATGGCCATTTTCATGTGTCCCCACTCCTCTTTGCAACAAATGAGTGGAGTCAGGTGCTTCTGGCCCGAGGTCTCATTTGTTGTGCCAAATGTGACCTGGATGCCAAGTTCCGTCTCAGCATTGGCCTTTATAGCACATTGGACATAAAGAGACCCTGACAGCCCTTATCTGAGGTCTGGGAAGGGGCCAGCAGTGCAGTACCACGGACAGCTGCCTGAACGCGCCTCCTGACACTTTATGTCTGGGGATGCAGTGACCACAGGCTGTCCCTCCCACACAATGGTTGCTGATGAGAGGGGACAGCTCACAGGCTCTACTCCAGCACTGGCGTATTGATGAGATGATTCTTGGTTTTGGCAGGGTTTGGGGCCAAGGAATTTCAAATACCTTTACTTTCATTGTGATTATTGATGCAGAATCTTCAGGTTGCTGAGTGTAGCATTTAAAAAAAAATTAATGTTTATTTATTTTTGAGAGAGAGACAGAGAGCAAGTGGGGGAGGGGCAGAGAGAGAGGGAGACACAGAATCTGAAGCAGGCTCCAGGCTCCCAGCTGTCAGCACGGAGCCAGATGTGGGGCTCCAACTCACAAACCGTGAGATGGTGACCTGAGCCGAGGTTGGACGTTAACTGACTGAGCTCCCCAGGCGCCCTAGTGTGGCATTTTTCACCACTATTTAAAAATATTATAAAGGTAATATATACAACATATGACTTTTACAAAGTCAAATGTAGAGAAGAAGGTAGAAGACAGATGCTACACACAGGAGTGGTTTCTACCGTTCTAAGTAGGACCTCAAAGATGGGGAGGATGTAGAAGCCTAAGTTAGGGTTCTCTCCACCCCTTCCACTGTGTGCTTGTTTTCTACACTTGACCTTCCACTGTGTACTCATTTTCTACACTTGATCTTAGCCACAAGGCTGAGAAGCAATATAAGTTTATTTTCTAGAAGTAGTATTTTTAGCTGTTAGCTACTTTATTTCTTATGTACCTTTATAGAAATATGTATGCATTTACCACAATGTCATCTATATAATACATCTCTATGGTACTTATAAGGCATCTCCATATGTATGCATATGCACATTTGAGAAGCCTGATTTAGATGAACGTTTCCCATTCTAAATGCACCTTTTTCCTTATCCGATCTTGAATATTTCATATGTACAGAAGAGTACATATACTGGGTGCATTCCTTAAAGAATGGCAATGAGTGGATTCTTTACCCTATTCAGGTAACACAAGGAAGCCCATGAACACCCATCAACTGTACCCCTTCTCCTGTTACCCCAAAGGCTATAATTATTTCTTGGCTTTTCTTTTTTTTTAATTTTTTAAAGAATTTTTTTAACGTTTTATTTTTGAGACAGAGAGAGACAGAGCATGAACGGGGGAGGGGCAGAGAGAGAGGGAGACACAGAATCTGAAGCAGGCTCCAGGCTCTGAGCCATCAGCCCAGAGCCCGACGCGGGGCTCGAACTCACGGAGCGCAAGATCGTGACCTGAGCCAAAGTCAGACGTTTAACCGACTGAGCCACCCAGGCGCCCCTCTTTGCTTTTCTTACAATTCATCACATATGCATACATCTCCCCCTACCCCCAAAACTCAACATTTTCTTTTACACACATGGAATCCTCCGTTGTTCTGCAGTTTTCTTTTTTGTGGGTTGAATATTTTTGTGAAATTAATCTCGATTGATGGATAAAGGCAGATATTTGGATTGGAGACAATATGGGCCAATCAGGGGCGATCGAAGATGCTGACCGGGACGCTGAGAATAAACACGCCCCTGAGGTTCCCATGGCTGATTCTTCAACGCATCTGGTTGGACCAGAACCCCGTGCTGTCCCCACACAGCGCCACCCCTCTGGCCTGGGCCAACAACATCACTCCTGCCTGGGTTATGGCAGCCAGCCATCCTCACTGCGCCCCCTGTACCCATGATCATGTCCCATCAGCCTGCAGAGCAGCGAGGGCCACATTGTATCTCAGCACAGAGCCCGTCTGTGGACTCTCATGTCACCCCAAGCAGAAGTCAGGGTCCCTACAATCCTCTCCACGTCCTGACCACGAGTCTGCTGGACCTCTGCACCATACCCCTCCCTGCCCTGCAGCCTCCAGCTGCCCCCGACACTCCTCCCCAGCCAGCTTCCTGCCAGCTCACTAGTCTCTTCTAAAATGTAAAATGGGGCATCTGGGTGGCTCAGTGGGATAAGTGTCCAACTTTAACTCAGGTCATTCATGATCTCATGGCTGGTGGGTTCGAGCCCCACGTTGGGCACTGGGCTGACAGCTCAGAGCCTGGAGCCTGCTTTGGATTCTGTTTCTCCCTCTCTCTCTGCCCCTCCCCTGCTCCTGCTCTCTTTCTCTCTCTTTCTCTCTCTCTCTCTCAAAAATAAATAAATATTAAATTAATAATTTTTTTAAAAAAAGTGTAACCTTCTGCCGAGGGCTCCTTGAACCATCCTCTAAAGAACTACATCCTACTGCCCTCTCCCCCAGCTCCCTGCCCTGTGGCCAAGGTATGTTTTCAGTACTACTTGTTATCCACTAACATATCGTGTAACCTAGTCATTTGCACTGTTAATTGTCTTTCATAGCAGAACAGAATCTCCTGGTAGAATATTAGTGGGGAGTTGTGTTTGTTTTATTCTCTGATACATGTCTAGCGTGCAGAAGAACGTGGGGCACGTGGTAGGTACTAAATCAGTCTGTGTTGTATAATTGAAAGGAGGAATAAAATGGGACAGCCAAGTGTGCCCCGGATGTTTGTCTGACTGCGTCGGTGATGTGGGCTGCAGGTAGAGCTGTAGGACAGAGATGGACACATAGCTGGTGCCGGTAGCCTGAGCGAGCTCACCTGGGAATGAGAAGCACGAAGAGGATGGAACAGTGACTGTCAGGGTAGGAGGTGTGCCAGGTGAGCGTGAGCCCTGGGGGCGGAGGAAAGAACATGCAGGGTGCCACCCTGGTGACAGTCTGACTGTGAGATTTGGTGATGGGATCCCTCGGGTCTTGCTGGAGGAAGTGATGGGAGTAGGGGATGTGAACGTCCTTCTGTGGGAAGGTTTCAGGGAAAATGGGAGGAACAGAGGTGATGACATTGAGTATGGTACAGCCTCTGAGACCTTTTCCATAAAGGGGAGAAGAGAGTGAGGTACCTGCTGTGGGAGAAGGGAGCTTACGTGGTTTGTTCAAGGTGGGAGGTATTTTTGGCACATCTGTGGCCAGAAGGAATTCTGTAGAGAGGAGAGTTGGTAACGAAAGACAAGATGACCGTGATTGAGAGGTGTCCTTGAAGTTGTGAGGGGCCCAGGGCTCTGGTGTCCACACAGGGTCCCCAGCCTCTGCAGGGCACACAGGTGTGTGTTTGCAGGAGTGAGCAGGCGGAGGAGACATGGGGACATGGGTGCCAGGCGAACGATGGCTGGGAGGACCTGTGTCTCTTTCTTGTTGCTTCTGTCTCCCTTGGTGATCTGGGAGGGAAGGCCGTCATGGGGAGAGGGGAGGCCAGCAGCCCCCGGCCCTTGCAAGATGGGTGGCCTTGAGTCCTGGAGCGACCTGGACACATGTCTGTGCTGGCCTACTGCCACGGTCAGCTGGGTGGGTGCAGGCACACATAGGCAGAGCATTTGGGTTAATCAGGGCAGGGTCTTCTGGGGACATAGGCCATGTGGGCAGCGGCCAAGGGGGTTGACTGCTCAGGAGGGATCAAGCTGCATGAGGAAGGAAGGCGAGGGACCCCAGACAGGTCCCCAGATCTGCATCTCAGAGACTCTCAGAAATGGCTGGGGTTTGGCTGTAAAATGACCAGAGTGGGTGAGTCGCTCTGATACGTGTCTAAATACATGTGGTGTTTTGAGAGTGCTGTGCTCGACGTGATTGTATGGAGGTGGTGTGTCTTCACCAGCCACAGGGTCAGGAGAGAGCCATGGGGATGGGTGACTGAGGCATGGATGGTGAGGTTACTGGAAGAGAGAAGCCAGGAGCTATACCCAGTGTCTTCATAAATGCTGTGGCTTGAGCATGTTGAGGGCAGAGGTTGGCTGGCTACTGGGACAGGCATCCATTTTCTGAGGTTACTTTTATGGGGAATTAGGATGTTGGCTGAAGGAGTTGGGGAGTGCTTGTATGTCCTCTGTCGGAGGTGAACAGAGAGCATATGAGAGTCACAGAGCGACAGTGACAATGACGATGGTGTTACTCACTGTTCTTAGTCACTTAAAAGCATGGGTTTGGTACGTTTTTCGTGACAACCTGAGGAGGAGGGCGCTGTATTACCCACATGTTGCAGACAGTGAAACTCTGGCACAGAGGGTTTACATCACCGGCTTGAGATTGAATAGCTCATCAGAAATGGAACTAAGTCCACACCCCAGAGATCAGATTTCAGAGCCCATGTTCTCATGACTTGGCGTCCGTGCTGGACCCCACCTGCCTGTCGTGCCTGTGCACCCCTCTGAGGGAGGATGACAGCCAGGGAGCACCGAGCAGGTTGCCTAGCCACACGGCATCTCTGGTGGGCTCAGGGCTCAGGGCCACCGTCTGCAGAGCCAGCTGCATCCAGCAGAGCGGGACACAAGTGCCTGAGCCCAGTGTGCACTCAGCCACTACTTTGTTTCCCCTCCAACGTTCCACCGTACAAACTTCACACGTACGGAAGAGCTGACGGAATTTTACAGTGAAGGCCTGCATGAGATTCCTCCATGTAGCTTTTACTATTCTTGTTTTATCACAGCTTCATCCATCTCTCTATCCCCTCCAAGCATCAAACCATCATATGCTTTTTATGTATTTCGGAGTCACTTGTGGAAGTCAGTGCACATTTCCCTGGGTTATTCAACATACGTGTCATAAACTAGAGTTTCGTATTGATTTAGATTTTTTTCTTTTAAGGTAAAATTTGCATAACACTAAACGCACACATTTTAAGTGAATCATCCCATTTCACTCTGACAAATGCACGTGTGTAAGTAACCCAGACTCCTGGCGAGACGCTGAACATCCCCCTCACCACAGAACGTTCCCTTCTGCCCATCTCCCATCACCTCCCGCTCCCTTCCCACTCCCCAGAAACAGCCGCTTGCTGGTTATTTTCCACCGTGGATTGTTTTTGCCTGTTATAGAACTTTGGATAAATGGTACCATACTGCGTGCTGTTTTCTGTAGACTTGTTTCACTTGGCATAATGATTTTCAGGATTCAGTCAGGTTATGTCTCTACTCTATTCGATTAAGTTACTGAGCCCCAGTCATTGTGTAGATAGACACACAGATTGTTTATCCATTCTCCCATTCACTGATGTCAAGATTATTTTTAGTTTTTCGCTCCGATGAATAAAGCTATGGGGTTTGTAAGTCTTTTGTGGACACCTGTTTTTATTTTTCCTTGGGAAAACGCCTGGGCCGCAGAATTGCCAGGTCATGCTGTACATGTGTAGCTTCTTTAGAAACACTGACTGACAGTTGGGGCACCAGAGGGCTCAGTCGGTGACGCATCTGACTTGGGCTCAAGTCATGATCTCTCAGTTCTTGAGTTTGAGCCCCGCGTCGGGCTCTCTGCTGTTCAGGGCATAGCCGACTTTGGGTCCTCTGTCTCCATGTTTCTCTGTCCCTCCCCTGCTCATGTGCTCTCTCTCTCTCTCAAAATAAGTAAATAAACTTTATATATAAATTTTATATATATAAACTTTATATATATATAAATATATATGTTATATATATTATAAATTATATATATTATAAATATATATATATTATAAATATATATAATTTATATTATTATATAAATATATATATATAAAAATATATATTTTATATATATAAATATATTATATATATTATTATACATAATTAATATATATAATATATATTTATATTATATATAATATATATAAAATATATAATATATATATATAATTTATATATATAAACTTATATACTTATTTACTATATATAGTAAACTTTATATAAAGTTTATATAAAGTTTATAAAGTTTATAAAGCATATAAAGTTTATATATAAACTTTGTATATAAAGTTTTTATATAAAGTTTGTATATAAAGTATATAAAGTTTATATAAAGTTATATAACTTTATATAAAGTGATATAAAATAAAATTTGTATAAAGTTTATTTACGAGAGAGAGAGAGAGAGAGAGAGAGAGAGAGAGAGAGAGATGGATGAAACACTGACCAACAACGTGTGAGAGCCCCAGTCCTTCGACACACACATCGACATGTAATGTTGCCATTCTTTCAGTGGTAGTCATTTCGAGAGGGTGTGGTCTTTTCCCATTGGAGTTTCAGGTGTACTAGAGAGTGAGTGATTCACATCTCTGTACATGACTCCGTGCTCATCATAAGTTTACTCTCCATCCCCATCACCTGTCTCACCAATCCCATTCCCTGCATCCTCTCTGGTGACTGTCAGTTTGTTGTCTAAAGTTAAGAGTCTGGTTGTCTTGTTTGTCTCTTTTTTTCTTTGTTCGTTTTTTTCTTAAACTCCACATGAGTGGAATCATATGGTATTTGTCTTTCTCTGAGTGACTTCACTTAGCATTATACTTTCTAGCGCCATCCATGTTGTTGCAAATGGCAAGATTCCATTCTTTTTTATGGCTGAGTAAAGTTCCATTCTATGTGTATGTATATATATCATATACACATATATCCATGTATACATATATGTACATAGACCAAGTCTTCTGTATCCACTCATCTATTGATGGACACTTGGTCTGCTTCTGTATCTTGGCTATTGTAAATGCTGCAATAAACATGTATCTTTTTCATTTTCTTTGGGTACATATCCAGCAGTAGAATTTACTAGATCATATGGTAGTTCTATTTTATTTTTATTTTTCTTTAATATTTATTTATTCTTGAGAGAGACAGAGAAAGAGACACAGAGTGTGAGCAGGGGCAGTGAGAGAGGGAGACACAGAATCCGAAGCAGCCTCCAGGCTCTGCGCTGTCTGCACAGAGCCCGATGTGGGGCTCGAACTCACAAACCTGAGCCAGTCAGACACTCAACCGACTGAGCTACCCAGGCACTCCACGGTAGTTCTACTTTTAATTGTTCAAGGAACCTCCATGCTGTTCGCCACAGTGGCTGCACCAGTTTGCATTCCCACCAATAGTGCACGAAGCTCTCTTTCCTCCATATCTTCACCAACACGTTATTTCTTGTGTTTCCCATAATAATAAGCCTTGAAGTCAGGTGACTTTCAATTTTGTTCTTATTTTTTGAGATTGCTTTGGTGATTCTAAATTATTCACATCTGCACACACATTTTTAAATAAGCTGGTCAGTTTCTCAGAAATTCTTCTCAATATGCTTGAAATCTTGTTGAATTTATAGATCAGTTTAGAAAGAATTGATATCTTAACATTATCAAGTCTTCCAAGGTACATGTTCATGGTATACATTTTCATTTATTTAGGACTTACTTCATTTCTGTCAGCTATATGTGAAAGCTATCAGTGCATGTGTCATGTGGATTTCATCAAATTTATTTCTAACCATGTTTCTATTGTAAATGGAATATTGTGAGTTTGTTACTTAAAGTTTTAAACTTAATATTCTACTTGTTTGCTAAGTACAATGGATTTTATTTATTTATTTATTTATTTATTTATTTATTTATTTATTTATTTATTTTTGTAGTGAGCTTGTATCCTGTGATTCTGCTAAATTGTCTTATTAGGTCTAATGGTTTGTTTGGGTTTGTTGTTGTTGTAGTTGTTGTTGTTGTTGTTGTTGTTGTTGTTGTTGTTGTTGTTTTGTAGATTCCTTAGGATTGTCTCTGAAGCAGTCTTTGTCCCACTCCCTGGCCCAACACTGCCATCTCATGTAGAGCAGAGTTGGCAGAAGTGGGTATGTCTGCCTTGCTCCTGATCTCAGGTGTGCTAGCCTTTCATAGCTCACAGGTATGATGTTAGCAGTAGGGTTTCTGAGATGCTCTTCAGTAGATCAAGGAGACTCCTTTCTGTTTCTGACAGGTTGCTGACATTTCTCAATTGTAAATAAGCACTGAATTTTGTCAAAAGTTTTGTTCTTTATCATACTGATAGGGTAAATTATGTTGACTTTGGAATGTGAACATGTATTTGTGATCCAGGGATTTAGTTGTGACATGCCTCCCAGTTTGTGTATTTCTGCATTCAGGGTGTTCATGTTGGCCAAGGAGTGTTAGTCCACGAGGGATATCGCTCTGTAATTTCCCTTGTTTATATCATCTTCGTCAATTTTTGATGTCAGGGCTGGGCTATCCTCATAACATGATTTGGAAATTAATATCCTCACATTATTATTTTCTATAAGAATTATGTACAAATTGTGCTATCTCTCCCTTAACCTTTTTCAAATGTTTATTTATTTTTCAGAGAGATAGAGATAGAGACACACACACACACACACACACACACACACACACACACACACACACAGAGTGCGAGCAGGGGAGGGGCAGAGAGAGAGGGAGACACAGAATCCAAAGCAAACTCCAGGCTCTGAACTGTCAGCATAGAGCTCGACACGGGGCTCAAACTCACGATCCGTGAGATCATGACCTGAGCTGAAGTCAGGCACTTACCTGACTGAGCCACCCGGGCACCCCTCTTCTTTAAATATTTGATGAAATTCACCAATGAAACCTTGTGGTCTTGAGGTTTTCTTTTCACACATGGTTTTGCTAACAAATTCAGTTCCTTTTAAAAGACAGAGATCTACCCAGAGTTTCTGCTGCATCTTGCCTCAATTGTACTAAATTTGCATTTTCAGGGACTTTGTCCAATTCGTCTAAGCTTTCAGATTTCATTCATGCAATGTTACTTCCAGTATTCCGTATTTCCCGTGTACACTTGTAGAATACAAGTGAGGATGGCACTCCCTGTATCTCTGGTATCAGGAGCGTGTGTCTCTCTCTTTCTCTGTGGACCAGTTTAGGTAAGACCAGTTTTGTTCACCTTTTCAAAGAACCACATTTGAGCACTATGAAATGTCTCTATTGCTCATCTGGTTCCTGCGTCCTGGATTTTTATTGTTATCCTTATAATTCCTGTATTTGCCCAGCACTCTGTTTTCTGGGTATCCCCAGGTGGAAAATTTAGGTCATCAATTTTAGACCTTTCTTCTTTTCCAATATAAACATTTAAAGCTATCCATTTCCCTCAAGTACCACCTTATCTGATAGGTTGTATGTTTGTTTCCATTTGATTTTGAAATACTTCCTAATTTTTCCCTTGTCCCATGGATTCATTAGAGGTGTGCTGTTAAATTTCCAAATACGGAATTGTGTTTTCTAGGAATCTTGTTATTGATTTTTAATTTAATTCCGTTGAAGTCAGAGAACATACTCAGTATATCTCAGTACTTTTAAGTTAACTGATACTTAATCTGTGGCCCAGTGTGGGGTCTGTCTCGGGGAGCTCACTGCATGCCCTTGTAAAGAACATGCCTTCTGCGGTTGTTGAGTGTGGTGTTCTGTACGATCCATGAAGTCAAGGTGTTCGCTAATGCTGCTCGTATCTTCTAGTATGCATTTATGTATTTCGATGGTTTTGCAATTCCCAAACTGTGTCCAAACTGATGACCTCGGGTGTTGTAATGAACCCACAAGTGTACCCTGGCATATTTAAACATGCTGATGTCTGTCGGACTCTGTGTGCGTTAGTGCTGGTGAGTCTTGGGGCAGATCTCCCAAATGTGGACATGGACCATTATGCAATATCAAAATCTCATATTCATCAATATCACCACTGACTTATTCAGAAAAATCATTCAGTATTGGGAAGCTGTAAAGTTCATGGAGAAAAATGGAAGTTTTCCAAATTCTTCACTTTTTCATTTGTTACATTTTTATTTATTTTTGTGAGAGAGAAAGAAACAGAATGTGAGTAGGGGAGGGGCAGAGAGAGGGAGACACAGAATCCGAAGGAGGCTCTAGGCTCTAAGCTGTCAGCACAGAGCCTGATGCAGGGCTTGAACTCATGAACCACGAGATCATGACCTGAGCCGAAGTTGGTCGCTTAACCAGCTGAGCTACCCAGGTGCCCCAACATGTTCCAAATTCTAATTCTGATATCAGTTCCATAGACCTAGGTCTGAAACACCACAATTTGTCTCTCAGTCATTTTTGTTTGTTTGTTTTGTTTTTCAGGTAAGAATAGTGGTCTCCAAAAAGGCATTGGTTTAATAAGCAATTCACACAATCACACAAATGTGTTTTCTTAGACAGCTGCCATTGCTGCAGATGTGTTCCAGAAGTACTTTCTGTCACATGGGCAGCAAAAGGGTATGTAGTCAAGTTTTGAGATATCATAAAGTTAATATACCCCCAAACTAATCATCTCTACTCCTTTCTCAAGAACATTTTCAAGAGACACCAGCTGTGTGTGCCATTGCACGGTGAGTGTGTGGCAATGTGGAGTGATTGCTGGCAGTGCAATCAGGAGTGACCCCTGCCACATCAGATCACCTCTGGTTAGAGTCCATGAGGTGTGGGTCCAGTCTTGGCCTCGCTCACCAAGAGTGTGACCTTGGGCACATCTTTCTATGCTGAGACGTAAATTTGCACCTTACACAACATTTGTGAACATTAAGCATGCAAAGTATATCAAATATCCAGCAAAGAACCCGATTCATATGAAACAGTTGAGAACTGGTGGTGGTTCTTGCTGCTTTAAAATTAACAAAGGGAGGGGTGCCTGGGTGACTCAGTTGGTTGAGCATCTGACTATGACTCAGGTCATGATCTCACTGCTTGTGAATTTGAGCTCTGCGTCAGGTTCTGTGCTGACAGCTCAGAGCCTGGAGCCTGCTTTAGATTCTCTCTCTCTCTCTCTCTCTCTCTCTCTCTCTCTCTCTCTCTCTCTCTCTCTCTCTCAAAAATAAACATTAAAATATATATATATTTTTTATTTATATATATAATGTATATAAATGTATATACATTTATATATATGTATATATATGTATATATGTATATATACATATATATACATATATATATGTATATATATATAATTCATGTATATGTATATATCAGTAAAGTGATCAAGAGCCTGGACATTAGACCCAGACTATCAGAGTTTGCACCAAGTCCCCTTTATTTATTAAGTGTAACTTTAGAGAAGTTACCTAATTTCCCTGAACCCCAGTGTCCTCATTGGTAAAGTGAGAAACAGTCATATGTGTTGCATGAGATCGTTGTGAGGGTCGAAGCAGTTAACATTCTGGAATGTTAGAACAGGGCCAGCCCATAGCCAGAGCCGTGCATGTGTTAGCAGTTGCTGTCGCTAGTATTATTAAAACCATCATTGTGCTGTTGTCTTTGGCACCAACATCATCATCGTCATCTAGGGTGACCAGTAGTCCCTGCTGGGCCCAGACTCTTCTCTGGTTTTAGCACTGAAAGTCTGGGGTCCCAGGAAAGCTCTCTGTCCTGGGAAAGCACTCCATTGGACCAGAGTGGAGCCCTGGGTCATGCGAGGCCATGCCCTCGCTTTAGTGCCCACCGCCTGTCATCACAAACCAGAGAGAATCATCATGGAGTTCATGTGGACAGGCACCCATGGATGTGCCCCCCCACACACACCCTCACACACCATGACAAGGGCTCTCCAGCCTTCCCCTGGAGATGTCCAAGATTTACTGGTCATCTGGGCACCTAGAAGGAAACATTATTTTGCCGTAGGAACATTTTAGCGTGATAAACCCTGCAAGCGAGTCTTAGTTTCTGCTCCTCTGTTCTGGAAGGAAGCACCATCATTTAGAGGAGGCCAACAGCTGTGAGTTTCACTCTTGCAAACCAATCATTTCTAAACAGACCAATACCACAATCTTAATTTTCCACTCAATGGTGAAAGCAGTCACATTATTCAAAATTATTCATCAACACTTAGTGATTCACATTCTAGAGCAATCTCAGAGTACTTTAATGTATATATTACGGGCGAGATTTATGGTGGGAATTACAGTATGGCAAATCATTCTTTAAAATGGTGCATAAATCACACAAGTTTAAAATACTAATTATGTAAAATATATTCTGAATTTCTAATTTCTACCTTTATTTAACAATATTCTCATTACCAGCATTGGAAACAGGATAGGTGCACCTTCAGAAGCACTCAACCCTGAACCCATCTGTAAGGCAAACAACTTAGTGTTTTCACAATGCTGCCTGTGTCCCAATGCCCCCATTAAAAAAAAAAAAGTGAATACTGATCATGTAAAAGTTACAATCATTGCAAGATAATGGGGCATGAAATTCCGTTCTGAGACAAAATCATCTCTAAAAAGTGCTTGAGAAGCCTTTGATGGCCATGAAATAACTGTTTAAGTTAAAAAATAAAATGTAGGGAATATTTCTACTAACGATGTATCTCTGGGGAAAAAAACAACAACAACATTATCTTCACTTGATTTCTCTTGTATACCCACAAGGAGAACCTCTGGGAGCTCTAGAACCACTTAATTTTCTGTAGCCATTTGTGACAGCCTGGTGGGCTTCTGGGAACCCCGTAGGGTGTTCATTGCCTCGAGGCTGGAGTCTGGCCAGAGGCCACGTTTACACACCTCCTGTCCCAGAGAACAACTCACACACACTGAAGACCAGGCTTTGTTTAAAGCAGCTCTTTCTTCCTCATTTCCAAGTAGTATTATTCCATTGTATATATAAACCACATCTTCCTTATCCACTCATCAGTTGATGGACATTTGGGCTCTTCCCATAATTTGGGTGTTGTTGAAAGTGCTGCTCTAAACTTTGGGGTACATGTGCCCCTGTGCATCAGCACTCCTGTATCCCTTGGGTAAATTCTTAGTAGTGCTATTACTAGGTTATAGGGTGGTTCTATTTTTAATTTTTCGAGGAACCTCCACACTGTTTTCCAGAGTCGGTGATCCAGTTTGCATTCCCACCAGCAGTGCAGGAGGGTTGCCGTTGCTTCACGTCCTCTCCAGCATCTCTGGCTTGCTTCAAAGTGTGTTCTCCAATTTATAAGATTTTAGAGTTTTTATCAGGTTATTGATTGACATTAATTTCTGTTTTGAATATAATTTATTGTCAATTAGGCTAGCATACAGTGTATATACAGTGTGCTCTTGGCTTCGGGAGTAGATTCCCATGATTCGTTGCTTACGTACAACACCCAGTGCTCATCCCAACAAGTGCCCTCCTCAATGCCCATCACCCATTTCTCCCTTTCTCCGCCACTCCCCAGCAACCCTCAGTTTGTTCTCTGTATTTAAGAGTCTCTTATGGTTTTCCTCCCTCCGTTTGAAATTATATTTCCCCTTCCCTCCCCCATGGTTTTCTGTTAAGTTTCTCAAGTTCCACACATGAGTGAAAACATATGCTGCTTTTTGTGACTGACTTATTTCACTCAGCATCATACCCTCCACTTCCATCCACGTGGCTGCAAATGGCAGGATTTCATTCTTTCTCATTGCCAAGTCGTATTCTTTTGTGTATATAAACCACATCTTTATCCATGATTGACATTAATTTCTAACCTAATTCCAGTGTGGTTAGAGAACCTACACTATATGATTTAATTCTTTTGAAATGTATATATTTAAAAATTATATAAATGGAATAATTCACTATATAGCATTTCGAAATTAGATTCTTTTACTTAATGTTATGCATTTGAAATTCTTCCTGTGTTGCACATGTCAATAGTTTCCTATTGCTGAGTAGTTTTTCATTGTGTACATAAACCACAATTTATTCATCTATTTGGGTTGCTGAACAGTTTTGACTCTAAGGAATAAAGCATTTATGTAGAAGTCTTTATGTGGACACACAGTTTCATTTTTCTTAAAAACCTAGAAATGGAATTGTTGGGTCATTGGTTGAATGCATGTTTATACTAAATTGACAAGGAATTTTCTAACATAGCTGACATGCTTTCCATTCCACTGGCAACATTTAAGAATTTCATGTATTCCAACACTCTACAAAATCCGGAATTCTCAGTCTTTTTGTTTGGTGCTCTTATGTTAGTTGTGCACTGGTATCTCATTGTGGTTTTCATTTTCCCTATCTCTAGTGATCAATTCTGTTGAATGTTCTTTTAGCTGTGTCTTTAACAATATACATGTTCTTTGGTGAATTGCCTGTTTGGGTCCTTTATTGCTTGTTTAATCTTGTTATTATTGACTTGTAAGTATTCTTTACGTATTCTGGAAACAAATAATTTGTCAGGTAAATGTTTTGAAAATCCTTCCTCCTACTCTGTGGCTTGGCTTACATTTTATTTTCCTAATAGTGTCTTATGAAAGCAATGTTCTTAATTCTGATAAAGCCCGATATATATTTTTAAATTAAAAATTGTATTTGAGATACATGTACATTTGAGATTGTAAGAAATAACACAGTTGTCAGAAATAATACAGAGAAGTCCCGTGTACCCTTTACTGAGTTTCCACCAAAGGCAACACTTTGCAAAAATATACTTCAATATAACCACCAAGATATTGACATTGCTATAACCAAGGTACAGAACATTTACATCCACAGGGATCCCTCATGTTGCCCTGATGTAGCTACAGGCACTTGTCTTTTTCTACCTCCACCTGCTTAACTTAACCCTGGAAACCATCAATTTGTTCTCTATTTCTACAATTTTGTTATTTTGAGACTGTTATATAAATGGAATCATACAGGATGTAACTATTTTGAGATGAGCTTTATTGCACTCAGAGTAAATCCCTTGAGATTAATCCCAAGTAGTTGCTAGTATTCCTTTTTTTATTTCCCAGTAATATTCCATGGTATGGATATACCACAGTTAGTTTAACAATAAACCCACTGAAGGATATTTAGGTAACTTCCCATTTTTGACTGTTGCTAATAAAGCTATGAATTGTGTCTATAAGTATCTACATGAACATAAGTTTAGAATTTTTTCCCGGGAGTATTGTTGCTCGATCTTTGATAATTCCATCACTAATTTTAAAAGAAACTTTCTAATTATTTTCCAGAGTAACTCCACCATTTTAAATTCCCACCAGCAATGTAGGAACAATTCAGTTTCTCCAAATCTTTACTAGCTTTTGGTGTACTCACTATTTTTAAAATTTCTGTTGTGTTGATGGTGTGGATTTCAGTATGCTTTTAATTTCCATTTCCCTAGTGGAAAAGAGGTTGAACATTGTTTCATGGGCTGATATGACATCTTTGTATCCTATTTAGTGAGATATCTGTTCCTATCTTTTACTCAGTTTTTAATTGGATTTTTTAAATGTTGACTTTCACAGATTCTGTATATAGTTTAAAATAAGGCTTTTGTTGGAAATATAATTTGAACATATGTGTCCCAGTCTCTAATTTGTCATTTTGTTATCTTGACAGGGCCTTTTGAAGAGCAAAGTGGTTAATTTGGAGGAAGTCCACCAAATTATGCTGGTGTCAAGACCTTTGCTTAACCCTAAATCCCCAAGTGTTTCTCCCCTACTATAGTTCTTCAAGTTTTAGTTTTGTGCTTTATATTTTCTACCCACGATTCATTTCTATTCATTTCTGTGTAAGTGATGTGACTCAGGTCGAGTTTCAGATTCTGTGCTATTGTTGTTGTGTATTTTCCTCCGCGTGTGTTACAAACACCACGCCTCAGTGTTGTTATTCTTCTCTAAGGAGCTAAAAGTCTCTTAAAGAGACTTGAATAATGAGTAAATATATATTTTCTCACTTATTCCCCACTTGTGGTCTTCATTGGTTTTCATGTAAATCCCTGTTTCCATCTATTACCATTTCCCTCGTTCCCGAAGAACTTCTTTTACTATTTCGTGTACCAGGTCTGCTCATCACGAATCCTTTCAGCCTTCCTTTTACACATAAAGTGTCTTTATTCCAGCGTCACTTTTGAAATATACTTTTGTTCTGATTAGTATCCTAAGTGGACAGGCTGTTGTTTGTTTTCCCTCAGTGGAGATGCTCTCTGCTGTCTTCTTCCCTGGCGTCTTTAGACTTACCTTTGTTCCTGTTTATGGAATGTTTCTTTGTTCCCTGAATGCTTTTTTTTTTTTTTTTTGCTTTTTAAAATATCTTGTATCTTTTTCTCAACTTAGTATGTTTTCATTTATTTATTTTTAAGTTTTTAAATGTTTATTTCTTTATGAGAGGGACAGAGACAGAGCGTGAGCAGGGGAGGGGAAGACAGAGAGGGAGACACAGAATTGGAAGCAGGCTCCAGGTTCTGAGCTGTCGGCTCAGAGCCTGACATGGGGCTTGAATTCCCAAATGGTGAGATCATGACCTGAGCTGAAGTCGGATGCTCAACCAACTGAGCCACCTAGGTGTCCCATCGACTGGGTGCGTTTTTAAAGATTCTACCACAATCTGTACATTTATCTGAAGTTTTCTCTTTTTCATTCCTAGATAACATCCCCATCTCTGAACCTGTGCTCTTTGTTAACTACAACTTAGACGATGAACCTGTGAGCTATTTTTAGTCTAGAATCTCTGATTGCTTTTAAGATTTTTCTCTCCATCACTGGTTTTGAAGAAATAAGTTATGCTGTACCTTTGTGTGGTTTTCATGTTTCTTGTGCTTCAGGGCCATTGAGATTCTTCCATCTGGGAGTTTATAGTTTTCATCCAATTTAGAAATTTTTCACCATCATTTCTTCAAATATTTTTCTCTTTGAACTGCTTCTTATTCTAGGGCTCTTAAAATTATGAGGTAGCTAAATACTCCATTTTATGTTTTGAATCTTTTTAGTCCCTGTGTTTCATTCTTCAGAGCTGGTATCACTGTGTCTTCTGGGTCGCTGATTTTTTCTTCTGTGACATCTACTCTGCCACCCACACATGTGTCACATGTTGACCCTGTTTTCATGAAATCCATAGTCTGGTCAAGGAGACCCAATTCCCTTGCCCATTTTTGATGTGAGTTTCCTTTCTTCCTTCCCCAGTAATCTTCTGAATACAGAACCTTTAACTTTGAAAGCATATGTTCCCCCTTAATAAATCAGCCAACTGGTTCCTCTAAGACAGAGAGGTTTCTTTGTAATACCGTAATAATGAATGTGGCAAAAAGTATCATTGCTTGATTTTTAATGTTTAGTTAGTATTTACAGAGAGAGAGAGAGAGAGAGAGAGAGAGAGAGAGAGAGAGAGAGAGAGAGAGAGAAGAGAGAGAAACCAAAGCAGGCTCCAGGCTCTGAGCTGTCAGCACAAAGCCTGTCAAACTCAAACTTTGAGATCATGACCTGAGCTGAAGTCTGATGCTTAACCAAGTGAGCCACCCAGGGACCGTGTCATTGTTTCTACACTGAAGTACCTTCCTCTTCACCACAGTTACCTTCCTTGTATGAACCTGCTTCAAATTCTGTGCCTCTCTCTCTCTGTCCCTCCTGCCACTTGCACTCTGTATCCTCTCTCTCTCTCTCAAAAATAAATTAAAAAAAAAATTAAAGAAAAAGATGCATAAATTCTAGGAATCTAATGAACAACGTAGTGATTACAGTTAATGGTACTATACTGTACACTTGAAATTTGCTAAGAGACTAGGTCTTAAGTGTCCTCGCCTCACGCACATGATCCTAATTGTGAGATGTTGGGGTTTTTAACCACCTTGACTGTGGTGATCATTTCACAATATATCCTGCATTAAACCAACAGAGTGCACCCCTTAAAAATAAGGTACAGTATGTATTTCAATAAAACAGCCTGGTGTGGCACGAGGGAGGCAGAGAACCTAGAGGAGACTGTCAGGGGGGTGTAAAGGGAGATTGGAAGCAGGCAGAAGGCCCTTACTATGTTGTCCCAGAAAGCTTGGCCAGCATCGTTGCTCATAGACAACAGAAAATGGTTAGTGCAGTTCTTTACCAAGTGAGTTTTCAGGCCGTGTGTTCACAGGAACCCTCATGTTTTTTTTCCAGCTGACTGTAGTCAGAGGAGCAAAGGAAGAGATGAGCTTTTAAAATAATTTATCAGATGGAGAGGAATCGGGACACGGTGGGTCCCAGATTCAGTACTTTCTCATCCCAGCCCTCCCAGAGAGCCCACAAATCTCAACTCAAGCTATAGCTTCCAGGGAAACCAAACCCGGGAGTCTGTTGTTCAAAATCACGGTGTAAAAAAACAGCCATGGATCTGACTTTAAAATTTCCTTGGGGACGCAGAAAGATTAAAGACCCTTTGCACAGACCATGGCCTCCCAGGCCCTCCCTGTTGGACCGTCGTGTCCCCAGCCACCCCCAGGTCATCATAACCAGACTGCCTCAGCTCAGATTTGCAGGCATGGCTTCTGTCAAATGGCATGAACTCCAATAAGTTTCACAAAAGATGTGCAGGGTGTTGAAGAGCATTCTGTGCACAGAAATGCTGCCCACGAGGACTAACGGGAAAATACACAGTGGAAAAAAAAAAAAGAAAAGAAGGGTTTGAATCCCAAACATGTTGGCTCAGGAAGCAAACAGAGAAACCAGCTGCTCTAGATGTGAGCTATATATTCATGAGAGGGAGGGACAGTTGGGAGGCCTGCACTGGGAGCCCGCGGGCAGAGCCAGGGACTGGGGACAGCCACTGAAGGCAGCAGGACCGGGAAGCCTGCCTCTATGGCCCGCCACATCACCCTATTAACAGGAACGTCTCAGAGGGGGTGGTGGCCCCGTGCCTCCTGTGGGGGCAGGTGACTTGCTGCAGATCAGGGGTCTTTGAGAAGAGAGCTGGACCAGAGGAGTGATCCGAGAGCAGCCTCATCCAAAGCTGGACCTGATTTGAGGTCAGGATCCTGACCTCCAGCTTGAGCCTAATGCATGATAACAGCTTTTGACAGGTATGGGGGACAGTGCGTGGATTTGGCATGTGGGAGGAATATACGTAATTTGTGACCTGAGGAACGACCACAGGGGTTTTGAGACAAGACCCCAAATTCTTCATTTCTCTCATTAGTCAGTGGAGGGGTCTGACACCCCTTTCCTTTTCAAGTGGGTGGTCGAGGACCTTGCTGGTCGTTAATGGAATACAGCCAAGGTTGACACTGAGGCCCATTTAGGAAAGTGAATAGAGCATCCCTGCCGTCTATCGGATTACTCACTCTTAGAACCAAGTTGCTTTCCTGCAAGCCTGGTTTTGCAGAACCCAAGTACGGACCTTCCCACAAAGAGCCCTTGCTGAGATTCCAGCGGAGGATGGCTGCCCATCATGACGCGTAAGTGAGGAAGCTTCTCTCTACCGCCCGCCACTGTGGGACCGTCGCCGCCTAAGGAACCCCAAGTGAAAACCACCCAGCTCGTTCCAGCTGATCCCCAGAACTGTGAGAATTAATAACAGCAATAAATCCTTGGTGTCATTTAATGCCACCAAGTTAGGGCTGGATTATTGTGCAAACATCCAGCCTGTGCATACAGGAGACCAGGTGAGGAAAACAGAGGTGTGCAGAGACCGTGAGGCCATGAGGCGTGCACCCCCTCTGATCCCTGTGCTGTTCCACGAGAACCTGGAAACCCAGATTTCTACGCAAAGTCTCCTGATTTTGAGAACACTGAGGTGGCCACGCCAAATGGCAATGGGTACGTGCAGCTCCTCGGGGAATTAGCCCCATTGGTGCTCCTTCAGCATGAAGTCCAAACAGCAGAAGACACGCGGCCTGACCCAAACCTGCCTTTTTTCCTCAGCACTCGCTGCTTCTCCTGCCATCTGGTGACTTCGGAGGATTTCCGTCGCGTGGCTGTTCGCAGAGCTGTGGTGTCCGCAGTGTGGCTAGGGGGCAGTGTGTCTCACTTTCCAGAATTGCTAATTGCTGTCCAGAAAGCCCCACCAAAGACCATCAATGCTAAATACTGATGATGCTAGAAGGCTTTCAGGAGCTGGCTCTCAGCCGCAAAGGCGATGCTTATTTATTCATTCTGCCTAATATAGTTCACTAGCCTTTAGAAATATTTTGAAATATCTGAGAGATGCCGTGTGTCCACTGGTGTCAGTATCTGGACATCTTTCTTTAGCCCGGGCTTGTAGCATTAATTAAATCTCAGGACATGAAGAAACTGTGTCTCCACTCAGTCTTTCAGGGGGGCGTCAGAGAGGTAAACAGTTTGGTAAAGTGATGTTGTGCTTTCAAAAATTTAATTCAAAGTTCAGAAATTTTGTTGGGGCTTTCCAGACCACAGCACTTTTGCCCATGCCCAAAAGTCTCAGAAGACCCTTTTCTGAGAGGGCCCTGGCATCGGGAGCAGGGTTTCAGAAGCCCTTGACCAACGTGGCCGTAATGTTCACCTCAACCGAACCGTGGACAGGCTTCTTCATGGCGCTAGCCATTGGACCTCTCTTAGAGAGTTTACTTCAGACAGGTCATCACTGTAAATGCTTTCCCTACCCCACGGAGAAGGATGTCCTTCCAACCCAGGAAAATAATTGCTGGAGAACCTTTGCGATGGCATCTTCTGGAGAGAGTGGGGACCTAACGCTGATGGGCTCCAGGTGGCAAACACAGATGCCCAGTCACACAAGAAGACATGCGTGAACTCAGGAAGGACTCAGCGTGCCGGACACCTCCCGTCCATCAACAAGCCCTCACCGATCCCCCAGGACTTCCCATCAGCCCCTAGTGCTAACAGCCCCTCCACTTCTTGCCCTCGGCACTCCAATGAGTTCTGAACCGTCTCCTGTTGCAGTAGGCTTGCAGAAAGTCTTTCTTCCTGTTGTACTTTGTGTGTTTTGCACCTGCAGGTACACTGTTCCTTACTTTTCACTTACCGATACTTTTCCTTATTCCTGTTTCCCTTTACTATGTACCTGAGCTCTGCCATAAGGGGACCCGGTCGCTGCTTGCTGGGATTACGGTGCTGGGATTGGAGGGAAGGTGACGCTGTGCATGGATTATCACTGGTGTAAATTCCGCAGATCACATTGCTCTGTGAGTGAATGAAATACCGGCCACTTATCTTCCAGAAAGGCCTCAAGCATTCTTTAATGTGTTTTGCAGCCTTGGGTGGTGGCAGAAGGTGTCCCAGTAGATCCATGGTTTTGAACCCAAGAGCTCTTTGAAAGTCACCTCTAATTGAGACTGTCTCTGCTCTGGATCCTTCATGCGTGAGAAATAACTAAGTTTGGAAGGGTTTTGGTTTTGTTTTCTGTTTTTGTTTTTTTTTTTTGTTTTTTTTTGTTTTTTGTTTTTTGTTTTCTTTTTTTTTTAAGTATTCCAGTGACAGAAGAGAGAACATGGATGGACTGTGCCCAAGTGAGCCCCATGGCTGGGCTCACCTCGTTGTAAACGCTGCTCAGCCCTCATTCACCATGTCTGAGTTTGTGATTTGAGCCATCCATTGCCTACCCATTATCAGCACTGCTCCTCAGAGATGATGACTTTGCAGCCAGAAGCCACAGTACTGCCCACCCCCAGAGGGGTTGCTGTTGGATTGACTACAAGGATACTTATGCCTGTAACTTGGCTGCCAGTTACCGTTTGTCTGAGAACCAGGGGTTTTGGAGAACGTTCCTCAAAATATGTCCTGTGTAAGACCTCTTCCTTCTTTGCCGATGCCTACACAAACACTTATGCCGGGTGTCTATTCTGAGCCAAGAACTGTGCTGGACTGTGGGATGAAAACGTTCATTTAAAAGGTGGCTAACCCACCCACGGAACTTAGAGCAGATTTTCTTCGGTAAATTTTTTGTCCACCTAAGAATTCCTTGGCTTTGGGGCACCTGGGTGGCTCCGTCGGTTAAACACCAACTTCGGCTCAGGTCACGATCTTGCGTTTTGTGAGTTCGAGCCCCGTGG
Source organism: Neofelis nebulosa (assembly GCF_028018385.1). Taxonomy (NCBI): domain Eukaryota; kingdom Metazoa; phylum Chordata; class Mammalia; order Carnivora; family Felidae; genus Neofelis; species Neofelis nebulosa. The sequence goes on from NC_080801.1 coordinate 864,501, forward strand.
CGGGCTCTGTGCTGACAGCTCGGAGCCTGGAGCCTGCTTCAGATTCTGTGTCTCCCCCTCTCTCTGCCCCTACCATGCTCATGCTCTCTCTCTCTCCCAAAAATAAATACACATTAAAAAAAAAAAAGATTCCTTTGCTTAGTGAATAGGGGATTTGAATATTTTAATTTACATGGGCAACTCAGGCACACATCTGCCGTGTACAGGTGAGTTCCAAACTTATATATGTAAGTGGGGCAGTTTTCCCACCAATAAGAGGAGAAACTAGGTATCATCTTAGGTACCGTGATGACACGTTAGGCAATTTGACAATCTTTGGATATGTGTTTTCCTCTTTTGCTACTACTGTAGCTCTGTGAGTTAGGGACGGTCACTTACGCTTATCCAATGGGCAGGGATGCTGGTGCTCAGAGTAATTAGGTGTCTCAAGTAAGGCCACATGGTGGCGGAGGTGACGTGTGCACCCAGGTCACTCTGTCTGATGCAGAAGGATAACCATAATCCCGTGAGAAGAATGAGAGTTTCACAGATTCTTGAGTCAATGCTCTTTCTTTGAGACCGCATTACCTCTTACTTCGCTTTTAAGAGGCACGATCTAATGGAATATTATTCAGCCATAAAAGAGACAGGATCGACATGCTAACACGTGCATGGACCTTGAAAATGTCGTACTGAGTGAAAGGAGTCAGAACCAAGGTCACATGCTCTGTGATCCCACTGATAGGAAATCCACAGAGACAGAAGAATGAGTGGTTGGCAGGGGCTGTGTGAGGAGAGAATGGCATGGCTGTGTAATAGGTCAGGGTTCCTTTTGGGGTGAGAATGTTTTAGAACTGGATAGGAGTGGTGGTTGCACAGCACTATGAGTGTACTAAATGCGGCTGAATTAGACACTTTAACAGGGTCGGTTTTAAGTTATGTGAATGTCACCTCAAGAGAAAAGAGTAAATGGAGATCGGAAAAGCAGGTTCCCAACCAGCCTGACACACCAGGAGCAACAGAGGACGCTTCTCCCCAAGGGCTGTGTCATTTTCCTACCACCCAGGGTTCCCGCCTGTGACATTGCAACATGGCCAGGTGGTGACACTGCCGAGTGTGACTTGGAGCGTGAGAGCAGACACTGGTCCACGAAAGTGGGTCCTTCCAACATGGGTGCAAGGATCAGCGTTGATGTTACCACCCCAAGGACAGCGCAGCTGTGAAGAGCCCAGGCTCTGGAGGCAGACGAGTCCAGTGTGGATCCCGCTGAGGCGCTTTCCTGCTGTGTGATCCCTCAAAACCTCACTTTCCCCATATGTTATGGGGTCAGTAGTATCTTCCTCGTAGGGATGTTGTGGAGTTTAAGGAGACAACGTTCCAGGGTCTAACACAGTTGTGGTGAGCTGCTGGGCTCTGTTACAGACTCACATCGCTCGTGGCACAGCAGTATTGTTGGTAAGGTGAGGGCTGGACGTGCCCTGGTTCCCCAGAGCCCACCGAGCCAAATGAATCAGCCTTCCCAAGTGGGTCTGCACATGACCTCCCTCACCAGGGCCCTCCGCCTCCCTGGCACCTGGTTGACTCTAGCTCAGATCATGGACCCCTATCACAGGTCTGATTTTGTGCAGTTGATTCCAGTCGACCACATCCACAGGCTGCGGAAACACAGGAGCCTGTGTTCATGCACACAAAGTCCTTGGGGGTGCACAGGCGGTGAAATTGTCAAGTGCCCTTGAGATAATCACACACGGCGACTTGTAGGAACCGTGGTAATGACGATCCCTTCCCTGAAGGACAGAGGGGCTGGTGCGAGCTGCCCTGACCATTGTCTTCAGAAGAGAGTCTCCTGAGAGCCCTGTGCTGTCTGAGCCTCGCTGCTGTGTCCCTGTCCACAGAAAAAGGTGGGAACAAATTGCCCTCATTACAGATGTGCAGGGGAGCACCCTGCTGTAGGGAAACTTCAGGAAACATTCGGAAACTGAACAATGGCTCCCGGAGAACAGGAACAGATACACCTCAATTTCAGAAACAAATGCACATGAAACATCATCTTTTATTGGAGGACATATATATTAACTTAAACTCTGTTAAAAAACATAACCAGGAAACAGTGACCTTTCCAACGCCTTCATGAGCTGCGGTTTTAGGAGAACATAATAAATGCCACGAGACGCTCTGGAACAGAAAACATAGGGATTCAACAAATGAAACTCAGGACACACGGCCAAGATACCCAGTATAGACCTATGTGTACAGTCACTGCTATGTATTATTTTTTCCATCAAAAAGTTGACATTCAGGATATTCAAGAAATAGGAGTGCCCTTTCAGACTTCAAATTGGGGTTTATTTCCTGGTGATGCTGTGTTTATTTAGCCATGTATTCGTGTCATGCAACAGAAATGGGCTTTTATGAAAATAAAATCTCTTACTTCTTGCTATCAAAATTCAGCATGAATTCCATTAAGAGAATGAAATGTTAGGGTACGTTCGATGCACTAATCGCTCTTTATATGTAGAATTTTAACAGCTGAAAACATCTCTGCTGTGCCTTCTCCTTCGAACATTTGTTTATGAGCATGTATGAGTTCATAAGCTATCCTGAACTAAGAACTAAATTAAGGCTAAAATGTAAGGTAATAGTAGAATAAAGAGGAGAATAGGTTACTGTATATATTTGAGAACATGTTTAGATTTTGATGTATGCGAGAAAAGCCAGCTTTCTGTGCTAGAATTTTTCCGTGTTTCCTCTCATATGGGTCTATATGCAGAGGTCTATGCTGGTTTTCCTGAGTGTTTACTTATTATGAGGCAGGGCCGGCCACCACTGGACTATTTTCAAGCCAAGTGTGACTATCTGCTCTTGAATTCTCTGTCTTCTTCATGTTCCTACACCCACCTCCTCACTTTCCAGAGCCTTTGGAAAGGATGAAGGGCACTGTAGTGTGAGCCCACCTAAGTGCTGAGATGCCTCATGGGGTGACCGACTGACTGAGGGGACAGACTGGTTTGTTTCCAAGTGACGGGGCAATGTGCGTCCCCTGGGACCTGGCCCTCAGATGTGGCAGCTCAAAATGTCAAGTAAAGCAAACCATTACTCTTCCTGGGGAATGGGCTGTTGTGGTGGCCAATAATGAACATGGAAATTGTGCATCTGAACGTAGAGGATGCTAAACTTGCAAATCTATTTTCTTATCCTGAATGAGCATGAAGTAACTTTTTTTAGTCCATGATCCTGAAAAAACTGAAAGATTATGGCATACAATTATCTCACTGTCAAAAAGTTTTCTTCTGTTGAAAACGAAGTCAACTTCCTTGAATGTTTAGCCCTTGTTTTAATTGATCTCTTTTGAGATTTCACTGGCATGTTCGGGATACTCAGAAGTTGGGGTATTATAGACAGTTGTTTACTGGGGTCTGTCAGGAAGGTGCCTGGCCCCGGGAATGGCTGCAGATGGAGAGATGCCAGCCCTATGCGGCTCTCATCAGAGATGTGCGCCAGGTGGTGAGGGGTGACAAGTCCCAGTGCCAGAACCCTTCACAACCCGGTCCTCACCCCTCTATAGCTTCATCCCAAAGGCCCCAGCACTCAAGCCCTGTTCAGTTTGAGGTGCTCCTCTAATATCATCCCTGTCCAACCGTCTCTGTTTCTGCGTCTTTGTCTCTTGACTTCTCTTTCTTCTCCCAGCCCTGCACACACCATGCCTCTGCCTACAATTCTGTTCTCTCCCTCCTTGCCTGACTGTTTTCTGTGCATCCATTTGGCACTCGATTAAGTATTGCTTCTTCTGGGAAGACATCCTTGGCCTTCTTTGAGACCACCGGAGTATTTCTCATACTTGACTGTATTTATTTAACTATTCCCTTTGTTAGACTCTATACTGAAAATCTCTAAATCGTCTACTTCAAGCCAAATGCTGCTCACTGCCTGTTTTTGTAAACAAAGTTGTATTGGCACACGGCCATGCCCATTCATTTTGACACATGGCTGCTCTTGCAGTATGATGGCTGAAATGAATGCCTCTTCCATCAGAGGTGTATGGCTCAAAACTCCTAAAATATTTGCTCTCTGGCCAGTAGCAGAATAAGTTTGCTGACCCCTGCTGTAAACAATTAGGTCAGACACCTGGTACTATTCCGTCATCAGTACTTAGGCTAGCACCGACAGGCATTTATTTTCTGGACATTTGTTGAATGAAGGAATAAATGAAGGAAGGAATGAAGGAAGGAAGGAAGGAAGGAATGAATGAACGAATGAACGAACGTATGAACGAACGAATGAACGAACGTGAGTACATTGGCTGAGAAGCTCAGCACGAAGGCACTAGCGGTAACTGGCTTACATTTGCGGAGGATCTGATACGCAGAAAAATGCAGAACATTAATGTTCTTGATTCTGTTTGTACTGATGCTACTTCTAACCAGTTAGCGTGTATGGACTATTCACTACCTGCCACAGATAGTGCTAACGGATTTAGCTGATTTCTCTCACTCAATCCTCGCAACAATCCAGCATGGTAGGAACTAGTGTCATATCCATCTTACAGAGAAATACACGGAGTCTGGGAAAGTTTGGTTTGGCTGTGACCCCCACATCTAGGAAGCAGACTCTTGGGAGCTCACTTCTTTCACCCATGAGCCTCCACACGAACTAGCTCATTTGCTTATTTGGGAATTGTGTCTCCAGTTGCATTTTGTTTTTGTGCAAATCATATCTTCTCTCTGAGCAACTGTCTAGGTGTCTAGGTGAATGGTTAGTTTCCTAGGAAGTCCGGCTTCTGTAATGAAACTTAAGTTCCCATAAATTCCATTGTAGCCACAAGTATAAGATATATTTTCAGAATTGTTATATTTGGACTAAAAAAGTGTGAACCCAACAATTCGACTAAGAAAGAATTTTCTGAAGTCAGGAAGTACATGGGATGGGCGGGTAAAAATCACTGCAACCAAACAATTGCAATGACAAAACAACAGCAACAATAAACGTGAGCAAAGCTGAAAGGCATTTTAATAGATCATCCCCATGAAGAGCGCTCTTATGGGTAAGAAATCTGATGGGTGGAAAGGACCCCAGAGACCAGGGACATATAATCTTCACATGGGGTTATGAACACTACAGGCATTTAAGTGGAGCACTCATGGTATTCCATAGAATAAATACTATATTCCGTAATGAATGAATGGAGTGAGGTTTACAGTGTGACTTTGGCCTTCTGATAGCTACTAACATCTAAAAGTTGGAATTGCATTTTTAGTCACTTACCTTCCATACTTTGACATTATAAGCTATTCATATTTTATTTCTCTCTTTTGTAGTAAGTAAGTTGTTAACCCTAAAACGGGTCCACAGATACAAGAGGGTTTGAATGTGCAAAGAAAAGTCAGAGGAAACCTACATTTCCAAGATTTTATGAACTAATTGCCAATGGGAATATGCATAAACTTGGAAGCAATTTGTTTGGTTAAATGAAGAAGTTCTTCATCCAAATTGCAAAATCACATGGGCTTCACATCAGGGCCAAAGTTAAAAGTGACTGAATTGGTCATTTGAAGGAAAAGCTTCAATTTATGTTTTAATACGGTTCTTTTAAAAGCTGAACTATTTGGATCATTAACCAAAAACCTACAGACAAACAAGCACACAAAAAATGCCCAGGACCACGTGACTACCAATGAACTCTAACTGACATCTAAGAAATCAGTACCAATCTTTCTCAACCTCTTCCAAAACATGGAAGAGAAAGGAATACTTCCTAACTTATTCTATAGGGCCAGCATTACCCTCATACCAAAGTCATCAAAATACATAAAAAAAAAAAACTAATGTGCCCATGAATAAAACACAAAAATCCTCAACAATACATTAGCAAATCAAAGCAAGTAGCAATAGTAGCAATATGCACCATGAGCAAGTGGGATTCACTCCAAGAATGCAAGAGTAGTTCAACATACCAAAACCAATCAGTGTAATACCTCACATTGATAGAATGAAGAAAGAAAAGAAATCACATAATCATTTCAATAAATGTGGATTAAAAACAACAACAACAACAACAACAACAACAACAACAACAACAACCAGCATCTGGTAAAATCTAGTGCCCTTTCAAGGTAAAAACAAACAAAAACTAAACTAAACAAGGAATAAAGGGAACTTCCCCGATGTAATAAACAACATTTATGTAAAATCCACAGCTAATATCACACCTGAATGAAACAACTTTCACCATCTTTTCAGCATTGTACGTGAAGTCCTAGCCAGAGCAATTAGGCAAGAAAAAGAAATAAAAAGGCACCAACATTGGAAAGGAAAAAGGAAAGTTGTCTCTATTTATAGAGGATATAATCAGTTGTATTTCTGTAATGAACTGTCTGAAACAGAAATTAAGAAATCAATTCCATTTACAACAGTATCAAAAAGGATTAGGTACTTAGGAATAATTTGGAGAGGTACAAGTCTTGTACAATGAAAACTACAAAATATTGCTGAAAAAATGAAGGCAGCTAAATATAAAGACACCCTGTGTTAATGTGATAGAAGACAATATTGTTGAGATTGTAGCACTCCCCCAAACAATCTATGGATTCCTTTTAATAGCTATCAAAATCTCAATGGCTTTTTGTAAGAGTAGTAAAGCTGGACATACATTTGTAAGAAAGTTCAACGCACATAGAATAGTCAACTCTATCTTGAAATAGAAGAACAAAGTTGGAGGACTTATACTTTTTCATCTCAAAACTCTTTCCTGCATCAAAGGACACTATTCAGAATGAAAAAAAGAACTCACAGAATGAGGAAGAATTTACAAATGACATATCTGAAAAGGGTCTAGTATCCAGTATATATAAAGAACACTTACAATTCAACAACAAAAAGACTAAAAGCCCAATTATGCATGGGATATCAACATGAACAGTCATTTGAGGAATGCAGATAAAACCACAATGAGATAATGCCACTTCACACCCACTAGGATATCTAGAATCATAATCATTATCAATAGGAAATAAGTGTTTGTGAGAATGTGGAGAAATTAGAACACTGTGCATTGTTGATCAGAATTTCAAGTGATGGAGCCACTCTGTAGGACACTTTGGATGATCCTCAGTAGGTTAGACCTAGAATTTCCACATGACCCAGCATTTCCACTCCTAGGTATATATCCAAAATAATCGAAAACAGATGTTCAACCAAAAACTTTTATGCGAATGTGTGTTGCAGTACTAAATAGAGTAGCAAAAAGGTGGAAACAACTCAAATGCCCATCAAGGGATGAACACATAAATAAAGTGTAGTATAGCCATACAACGGAATAGCATTCTGGTATAAAAGGGGATGGTGTACAGATACATGCTATAACACAGATGAATCTTGAAAACTTGGTGTTAAGTGAGCAAAGACACAGAGGCCACATATTGTGTTATTGCACTTACATTAAACATACAGAATAAGCAAATCCATATACAGAAAGCAGATTTGTAGATTTTAGGGGACAGGTATATAGTGGGGTGGGAACTCAATGTGTACGGGATTTCCTCTTGGAGTGATGAAAATGTTCTGGAGCTACATGGTGGTGGTGGCTGCACAAGAGTGTGGAAGTACTTCACTGCCACTGTGTCGTACACCCTGAACTGGTTAAAATGATAAATTTTATGTTTTGTGTATTTTACCACAGTAAAAAGCTGAGCTATTATGGCCAGTTTCTCCGAAGCAATGAAATTATTTTTTTATTATGCATCTTGGCAATTTTATACTTTAAATGCCTTTTTTTTTTTCTGATCAGAAAAACAGTATTTGTTTACTAGTAAGGTTTCACCCACACAGAAGCACTATGGGAAAAATAAAACATACCCGTGTGCCCACTACTAACAAGTAGCCACAGTGAGTTTTTAATGTCAATCCTTCCAGGCTTTTTTGTCATGGGCATAGGGGTGTGTTCACACACTCATGGTTGTCATTTGCTTTTTAACAAAACTGTTATTATGCAGTACATAGGCTCTTATAATCTGCTTTCCCTCTTGCTATATCATGAGCATTTTCCTATTGTCATTTCGTGTTCTCCCGCATCACATTAAATGGCCAGATAGCATTCCATCTTATGGTTGTAACATACTTTATTTAGCTAATTTCTATTGTTGGATAGATCCCAATATTTTAGAGTTGGAATACACTATAGACATTGTTGTGTCCAAGTTATTTCTTTCCCAAGCTTTATAGCCGCAAGCCTTAAGCACATGGCACACAAAAACTATTCAAAATTTTGAAAACAGAGTTAATTTTCCACTTTCCAGATGGATTTGGGTATTGCCGGGGCTTTGGATTTGCCCTTCAGGAATCTAAAAGATGGAAATAGTGGATGGGTGGTAGGAGGGAGGAACGAGCCAGGTGTAAAATAGTGCCTAAGGCATCAAAACTCTATCCTGAACGGTTTTGTGTCCCTGAAAAATAGATATGGCAGACCACAAAATAGGTTCTATTGAATCAGTTGATGACAGTTCCATCATGCAAAATGGATAATGCCTTGACAGAGAAGAGACTAAGTAGAGAACGGGTTGGGGTGAATGTGTCTCTCATTGTCAAGCAGCACTTTCTCTTCCCCACAGTTCACGGAACGAGAACATCCAGTCATTCGTCTTGCTGTGCTGAGCCTCGCTTTGTGTTTCTGGAGGCATGGGGGCCAGGCAGGAGAAGTCATTCTTGACGCTTTTTTTAAAATTTCTTTTAATGTTTATTTATTTTTGAGAGAGAGAGAGAGAGAGAGACAGAGCGTGAATGGGGGAGGGTCAGAGAGAGGGAGACACAGAATCTGAAATAGGCTCCAGGCTCTGAGCTGTCAGCACAGAGCCCGACGCGGGGCTTGAACTCACGGACCACGAGATTATGACCTGAGCCAAAGTCGGCCGCTTAACCCACTGAGCCACCCAGGCGCCCCATTGACGCTTTCATTTCAACTGCCCATCGGTGTCAGAGACTTCAGGATATTCTCTGATGATGTCTTTAAACCCAAATAAGTCACATCAAGGTAGAAATAACTGCGTTCCTTGAGGTCTACACGAAATGTGACACATACTCTGGATGTTGGAGGATTATGGAAGCAGTTGTATGTGTTTCCTGGGGTGTCCCTCGTGGGACGGAGGCTTTCCAATTAGAGTGCTGCACTCTCACTGTCACCGAGGCATTTTCCACAATAGGGTGGCTTCTCAATAACACCCCCCATTGGCTTAGTTGGGTTTGGTAGAGGGCACAGGAGGCCACCTTGCCTGGTCTTAAGCTGAAGTTTTAAGTCCAAGTTAGATTGGTTTTATGAAGAATCATTCCTAGACTATTTTTTTCTATTGCGTTGAAAGGATTTTTCTTATTGAGTCATAGAAAATTTTCTATCTCAGGCACCAATTATTTTCTGTTGTGTATGTTTCAGGTTATTTCCACATCTTTTGCCGTCAAACTATGTGCATAGTATAGAGAAATTTAAGAATATCATGTAACCAAACACGTCTTTCTTTCCTTCCTTGTGTCTGTACTTTATGACTTAATTTAGCAAGGCTTGCCCTCCCCAGTAATTAGTATTAGTTTTTAATATTTCTTTGTATTTTATTCCTTGGCTTATATGACATCCCCCTTCCATTTCGCTCTATTATCCACCTGAATTTAGATTTGCATGTCATTGGAGGCAGGGATGAAGAATACTGTTTCAAGACCACCACCTATATAATCTTATGTTCTCCACTAACAAGTGTGTCTTCAGGATGCATTTCCTTCCTTTGGAAATTAAACCCAGAAGCAAGTCTTGCTTGTGAACAGTCAGAGAAGCTTCATTTGGTGGAATTCCCAGTGGTCTTACTTCAAATCAAGGCCAGTACAAAGCCTGGACGCTTATTTCAGTGATCCTTTTGGCTTCTTTCCAAGGGAAGACATTGTAAGGTCATTCACAGATTTACAGAATGTGTTCCCGTGGCTTGTGCCGGCTACAGAGGAATTTCTAGTATGGCCCAGTATGCCTTGAAAAATTTGATGAGCTTTCCAGAATGAGTAGCTAAGTCTGTGCTGTAAGATCAAAAGCCCTAAGTCCAGATCACTCTCTTAAAAAGGCCTTCTTCTGAGTGCCTGGCCAAGGGCCTTTGCTTCTTATGCAGTTGTCAAAGGTAACAGCAGGAGAGCCACTGGCAGGTGAGGCCTCCCCAAGGTAGGACTTAGAAAGAACTTACAGTGTTCACCCTTTGCAGGGAGGGGCATGGTCTAGAACCTCAGTGATCCTGGCTCCCCCCTTTTTTTCTTTCACCAATTTCCTTGTTCAGGGAGAGGGTTACCTTTGCCAGAAAAAGGCTCCTAGTTCAAGCATACATCTGTCTGTGGGGACACCGTGTCCCCTCTTTCCCTTACCAGACCACAGACACTCAACAAAGAGCATCTTATAAACACATCAGAGCCAGGTAAGGTTAACCAGAAGGAAGGACATGACACTGAGTGATCGGGGTGCAATGATCCTGGGTCACTCCAAATCACCACAGCTTGAACTCACAAAGTCTTTTCTTTGCTCTTGGATGTCTCCCACCAGCACCTCTGGACGCCCGGTGGAAACATCACCACCCACAGAAACTTTCCACTGCTGGTTCGAGAGCCTTTTTTCCCAACATAGCAGCACAGATGGATGGTGTCAGCAGAGGGCTAGGTGAGTCAGCAAGGTCAGGCCAGACCATTCAGCCCATGTCTGTGTCTAGTTGAGCAAACAGCAGAGCCTAGGGGATGCTGTCGGGAGGATTCTAACACTGATGCAGTTTGTCTTGCTGGCCTTGACCTCTGATGCAATTAACAAATTCATAGTGAATGTGCTCCTCATAGCTTTGTGCCCTGGAAACTTCTGGGAGATTCCTCTCTCTCCTGCACGTTCTAAGAAGCTAGTGAAAGACAGGGAAGGTGGAATTTTCATAAAACGCAATCCTTCCTGGAGCTAATGCTGAGTTATGCTTCCTGCCCTCTAGACACGTGCTCCCATTCAACTTCAGCAGGAGCATGAGGCACTTGCCTGTCACATGGGCACATGGTGGGAAGTGAGAGAGACACAGAGAGAAAATACATATATATATATGTATATATGAAGTTTTATATACATATATACACATATATATATATATATACATATATATATATATATATATATATATATGGAGAGAGAGAGGGGGGGAGAGAGAGAGACAGAGAGAGACAGAGAGAGAGAGAGACAGAGAGAGAGAGAGAGAGAGAGAGAGAGAGAGAGAGAGAGAGAGAGAGAGAGACAGTGCACGTGCCTCAGATGTCTGCTCCAGAATTTTCTCCTTCATCCCTTTAGTTGCTGGGCGTCCAGATGGAAAATGTAAAACAGCGCTGCTGCAGGAAGCCCTGTGACTGCCCAGGGTCCTGAATGATGTCTTTTGCCAACTTAGAGACTGGACCGTCTCCAGGTCTGAGGCTCCTTGTAGAGATTGAATTCCAGGATTCCAGAAGGCTCTCGCCTTCTTACAAAAGGAAACGATTATCCAGGCAACAGTCCATTCACATCTGGCAAAGGTGCAGACAACTTCTTGGAATCGAGCTCAGTATTTTACAGCTGTGGGCGCTCGAGTGCTCTCTTGGTGACCACTAGACCCAGCCCTCGATCTTTCTTCTTTGCAAGAGAGGGTCTCCCGCAAGTCCAGACGTGTGATGAGGCATAAGGAGAGGTGCACCTGCTTACCGCATTGTGGTCACCACAGAGAAAGTTAGGGAGAAGAGGGCTTTGGGTTGGCTGGGGACGCTTGCTGCCCTTGGCTTGGCACCTCCACCCTCACGGTCGGGAACCTGACCAGGGAGTAGCAGATGGGCCCAGGGCTGGAAGCAGCCAAGAGACTGCTTCTGCACCCAGAGTGCTTGTGAATGAGCGAGTCTCTGAGTCACAGCATCAGATGAGTTTGCCTCCATGGCCTCCAACCCTTGGCTGAAGGATGAGGGCTCTCTCCATCTGCTCCGGATTTTACGGAGTGGAGCCCTTGCCGAGAAGCCCACTCGGGACGCCTTTCTGAGAGCTGAGTGAATGTTCTACGGTGTGTTTCGACAGCTGGCCTCGTAGGAGGCCCGTGTGCCAGGGACCCTGGAGAAGTGCATGGCAGGGCTGGCAGGATGCAGCTCTGGGAGACAGTGACATGTCCCCTGACAGCCTAGGTGACAGAGGGCTGTTCGTTCGTTGCCTGGGCTTCAGACCAAACACTTCCCCAGAGCAAAGAGACACCGTTTAGCAAACTTGAAGCCAAAGCTAACATAAGAGGCAAGGAAACTCCATGCAAAGGGCTTCAGTACCAAGGGCTAACACCCGATTAGCACTGGCGGCCTATGAGGCCATGTGCTATAGTGGCCATAATGGACACTGCCCCTTTCATCTTCAAAGCAGCCCTAGGAGGCCAGTGCTGTGTCATTATTGTGCCTGTTTGACAGCTGAGACTCAGGCTCAGAGAGGCCCAGATGCTTGCCCTGAGTTGAACAGAAGCAGAGGAGACAGGACCCCAACCAGGACTGGGACTAACATTGACTAACATTGACTCCTTCAAACCTGTGCTGTGAAAAGTGGTGGTATCGATACATTCTTTGCAAACTAACTAAAGATAGTGAGAAAACAGAAAGCGCCCTCTCTTTCCATTTGAGCTCCCCACGCGTCCCTCCCCATCTCCCCAGCAGCCGGGCCCCGTGGCTCCCGGAGACAAACTTACTTTAGCACATGGCTGCTTCTGGCCCTGCTGGAAAGCCCTGGGAAGCTCTTTTCTCTTATTCCCCGTAACTGCTCTTGGTGTAAAGCTCTCGGAGGTGAAGCTTATCCTGATCCATTTACCCCCCAGATGCCTGGGTTTCTTCTCCCTAGGGGTCTGACCCCACTTCTCCTCCTCGCCCTCACCGGCGTTGGCCTTTGCAGGTTGGAAATTGGAAGGGGCCCTGCAGTCTCCCTGCTGGCACTGAGCTGGCGACGGGGGTGGGTGGGCACAGTGCACGTCCAGGGAAACCACAGCCCGGTGAAAACGACAGCCGCTTCCTTACACATGTGACCGAGCAACCCCTCCTCCTCCACCTGGAGCCCTGGGGGGGCTTGTTGTTTCACAATAACAAGTTAGAAAGTGTGTGTGTGGGGGGGGGGTGTGTGCACGCGCGTGTGTGCGTGTGCACGCGCACGCGTGGGCACCCGCATGCACACTCAGCTTCCTGGTTGCTCAGATACAAAAGATATAAATGTTGTTTTGGGGTGTTAAGGTCTCTTATTAATATATATTATATATATAATAAATATATAAATATAATATTTTATATATACATATATAAGTATATATATGTGTGTCTATATATATGTATAACATATATTTATATATCCATATATATCTACATATGTGTGTGTGTGTGTGTGTGTGTGTGTGTGTGTGTGTATAAATCTAGCTTTCTTTCCATGACTTAGAGCCTACACGTGCAGGAAGCCCCTAGCCTCGGTCCCCAATCAGACCCTTCACTCTGCAGAAGGGGGTAGACATTTCTTCCAGAAAGGTTTGGTGCTGATTGGCTGTTACGTGCATGTACTTAGCAAGCTCATCGATTGCTCATTTGCAGTCAAAATGCCGAACCCCTAGCCTCTGGGGCCACCATTCTGTCTTCCTGTTCTGTCCCCTGCCTCTCTTCCATCTAGAGCAGGTGGCGTTTCTGCCGCAAAACTAACAAATGTATTTGGGGGCTCCACCTGGATGTGGGGTGCTCCTTCAGGGTGATGGCGAATACCAAGCACCAAAGGAAGCTTCTAACTCGTTTGAGAACAGAGTAGAAGAAAGTTTCAGGAAAGCCCATTGTCTCGGTTCTGAATGCCAGAACCAAATACCACAGACGGGACACTCAGACAAAGGGAATCTGTATCTCAAGGTTTTGGAGGCTGGAAGTCCAAGGTCAAGGTGCCTGCAGAGTGGGTCTCCGTGAAAGTCCCTTCCTGGCTTGTGGCTTCCCATCAGCTCCCAGTGTCCTCCCAGACCCCATGCTCTGTGCTTGGTGTGTGTGTTCCTGGCACAGTCTTGTTGGATTAGAACCCCACCCTCGTGACCTCATCTAACCTTGATTACCTCCTTGAAGGCCCTACCTTCAAACACAGTGACATTTGGGATTAGGGCTCCAATCTAGGAACTCTGGGGGGGCACAAATTACTACAAGTTACTACAATTTAACTATAACCTAAAAGCGAAGATGAACATATTCCTCCTACACATGTAGATTTCAATGAGTTTCTTTCTTCCCTTTTTCTGTTCCAGTTGGGAGAGTGCATTGTGCACCAAGAAAGCTCAAGTCCCAGTAGGCAGAGGGGAGAAGTACCCTACAACCCCTCCCATGCCCTCTGTCTCCACTGTTACCAGGGACAGGAGCATAGCCATGCATGCGGGGACAGATGCCCACTGGCCTGTGCCCTCCCGGTGAGGGGGTCCCCGCTGGCCCTGCTCCTGGTCGGTGTGTGGGCGTTGGGTCTCAGACTGTCTCACACCTCACTCAGATGTGCACACACCTTGTGGTTGCTCTGTTTTTGCAAGCGGCGGCTCCATTGTTCTCGGGGGTCCCCCATTTGCCATATAGCAAGTGGGGCGAAGCTTCAGCCCAGCCCAGTGAGCTCGGTCTGAAGAAATAATTTACATCCGGTAAAACCTTGGATTGCAAGTAACTTGTGCTGTGAGTCTTCTGCCAGACGAGCAAACACTTGTCATAAATTTTAGCTTGATAAACGAGCGATGTCTTGCCATACGAGTTGTAGGTGGCACTGAACGTTCCATGATCACAACTGAGCCGATGGTTCTTGAAATTCACCTTGATATACGAGTGCTGTGGATTCCAAGTGTGTTTCTGGAACGAATTATGCTCACACACCAAGGACTTCCTGAATTTAGTTTAGCATGTTTGGTCTCTTCATGTAAAGATTCAGACTGGGGTCACATTCCTCTGTCCCTCTGCAGGGTTGAGGCTGGGTGGGTGTAGAGGCACAGCTTGTGGCCTGCTGGTGGCAGAGGACAGAGGAAGACCGTAGGCTAGGGAGGCACGGCCCCCTCTGGCTGTGGCCTGATGCCCCTTATACACTGGGGACACGGACAATGTCCTGCCTTCCCAGGGAGGTGCCTGTCTCCGGGGACTTCTACACCATGGTGCCTCTGCTGGCACATGCTCCCCCTTTAGGAAGCCAGGCTCCTTCTCAGCCTCAGCCTGAGCCCCAAGGGTGTCCTCATTAGGAATCGTAGAGGGGTGGTGCTTTATGGACAGGGGACCTTCCCCCAGTCCTCCTGTTCCCTGCTCCCCCGTGGCTAAGGGGTGCCTTGGCTGGTGGCGTGGGGAGAGGGGGGCTAATGAGGCCTGCTGGAGAAGTGTTTCAGTTCAAAGTCTGAAACATTGCAACGCTTCCCCCAAATAGCACACCTCCTTTGCACTCACAGCCTTTTGAAGTGGCTCAGCTGACTCGAACCAGAGAGATTCAAAGCTGAATATCAACCACTGTTCATTTCTTATTTGCGAATAGGGAAGGCAGATCCTTAGACGGTGAGTGCACTGTGTCTGTTCAGGGGAGAGAACGCGAGCTGCTGCGGGACCTCTCGGGGATGCACAGCCAGGCTCCTCTCTGGGCTCTGGGCATGCGGGGGGGCGGGGTTGGGGGCAGGGGGGTGTGCCAGGACAAGCCCATTCAGACACAGGGCACAAGTCTGCAGCACCTCACTACAAATTTAGCAGCAAGGCAGCGATCACACAGTGATGATAAATTAAAAGATGAAAAAATAAAGATTAAAAAGAGGGAGAGAGCAGCTCAGCTCCTGAACAGACGCCAAGCAAGAATTTGCTCCCAGAGTGGTTGGCGGTGCATCAGGGGTGAGTTAGGCTTGCACACACTTCCTCCTGCCGCAGCTGGCAGTCATCTCCTTTATTCTCTCTGGAAGGCACGCAGCGTGGGGCGTGCATTCCCCTTCAGGGCTTGTGAGCACATCAGACGTCTCATCTGGATGCATTACGGGGTCCGTGTAGTCCGGGATATGGGATTCCAAGCCAGCTGGTGTGTGCATTTTGGGGGGAAAGCATCCTTAATTTTTTCATCAGTTTCTTAGAGCAGTGTCAGGTGGTCCCCACTGGCTTTGGCAACACTGTTTAAAAGAAGATTCAGGGATTGATTAGAGACCACAGGGGGAGAGATGTTACCAGACCTGGGCCTTGGAGATGCAAATTGCTGCCGTGTTTGTGTGTGTGTGTGTGTGTGTGTGTGTGTGTGTGTGTGTGTGTGTGTGTGTGTGTGTGTGTTTGTGTGTGTGTGTGTGTGTGTGTGTGTGTTGGGGGTGCACGCATACCCTTGTGCGGGTCTGCCAGACATGCTAGCAGAGTGAGAAGAGCACTGGCCCAATATCGCAACCCTGTTTCTGTCTCCCACTGTGTGACCTCAGACAAGTTTCTCAACCTTCCTGTGCTTCAGCTTCTTACCTGCAGAATGGGGACAGTCATGGTGCGCATGCCATAGAGGCTTTGAAGATTAAAAGCATCAGTCCTCACAGAGATATGCAGACCGCGCACAGCAGAGACAGAGACACAGTGGTCTCCGGCTGCTTTGTGCCTCCACTTAAGGCAGCGTCGCCGTTTCTATTCTTGGTCCCGCGCGCTTCACGCTGCCGGTCATTTCTGCATTAGGTATGGGCAATGAGGCACTCGGCAAAGTGCCTGGCGCGAGGTGAGCGTAGTGGAGAGTCAAGGAATGTTTGTTCCGGTGCAGTTCTGTCTGCCAAGTGCAGCCGCGTAGTGCGAGAGCCATCCAGGGTGCCTGGAGGAGCCCAGACTTCAAAGCTGGTGACGGCCGCACTTCTGTGAAGCCCTCCTCCTCTGTGCTGATGGTGACAACTTCTATTTGTATTTTCATTGTCTTTCTCCTAAGAGATACATTTTGTGGCCTGCCATTGAGTCTGCTTCCCAAAATGTAGCTTGGAGATTTTTTTTTTTTGAGATAAACTATCCTGTGAAGAAAGATAGAAACTATATTTTAATCTGGGAACATTGCATTCAGAACCTCTTCCTTTTTTTTTTTTTTTTTTTTTTTTAAGGCAACATTAGTGGTGCTATCATTCAGAGGATATGGACGTTTCGGGGAAATTTACATCCAATCGTGCCTTTGAAGCTTTACCAGCCCTGGGCAATATCATCTTTCTGTCTGGAAACAGCAGTGGCTATGGATGTAACACATGATCCCGGATCATAGTGCCCACACCACGAAATCCGTGTCCACACATCTCCAGGCCTGTTGTGGCTGAGATCCTTACACGGGAGGGTCCCTGCCCTGACAGATGTCATGTACCTATCGGAGCGAAGCCAGGGAGGTCTGCTGGTTAGCGCAAAGGCGGTATCCAACCCACAGGGAGGACACAGGGGCTGGCATTGAGCCACTGGGGAGCACTCTGCTTAATCCTGCCCCATTTTGGAAACAATGGGGAGGAAGGTGAGCTTGGTGGTTGAAGGCACCTAAAATTGTCACCCTGGGGTGTTTCCCAGATTGAAACTAACTTGCCTTTGCTCATAGCAAGAAAGATGCAAAAAAAATCAAGACGCACTAGTTTTGGTCCAGATAGAGCTGGGTGCTTCTATTTGATAAATATTAACCTGTAGAATAAGATGGTCCCCTGTGGGTTGGTTCCACCTCAGAACTCCCTGAGAACCCAAGCATGGTCCCCTCATCAATGAATCTTCCCGGCTGGTGCCCTCGAGCCCCATGTACAGATGGGGGGCCCATCGATTTCAACATATGTAGGAGAAAATGCACCTGTTAACAATAGTCTTCTTACACATCTGTGGGAGGTACAATACACTCATCCCCCCACAAACCAAAACGTGACCCTCTGCTGCAGACTCGGGGAGCACCCCACAGTGTGCCTGATGTGATGCTTCTCCAGGAAAGGAACAAAACTACATGACATCAGTGCCCACCCTTCCCAAAGACTTGCAATTCGCCGTGGTAATGGGGAGTGGGGCCAAAACATGGGCAAGACAACACCAAAGATATTTTTTTTTAATTTTTCTCCAATCGTTATTTATTTTGAGAGAGAGAGACAGAGCTTGAGCAGGGGAGGAGCAGAGAGGGAGGGAGACAAGCCGAAGCAGGCTCCAGGCTCTGAACTGTCAGCACAGAGCCCAATGTGGGGCTCGAGCCCATGAAAGCAAGATCATGATCTGAGCCAAAGTCAGATGCTCAACTGACTGAGCCCCCCAGTCTCCCCGATGGTCTTATTTATGGAAACTGTGTGACGTTCCTTCCATTCCCAGCTCCTCCCAGTGGGCACCCCATCTGTGATTTGCTGAAATCTTCAGTGGTTTTTATGAGGATGTGTGATCCCACCAAATGGTGGAAACTGACCCAGGGTTCAAATTTGCTGGAACTCAGTCTGTGAAATGGATTACTTTGCACCTTGCTAGAATGTAAACGCAAATTCAAGTTCAAAAGGTGGGGGTGGGAAGGGATTTACTAAGAGCAAGAAAGACTTGAGCTGAAAATGCATTTTGAAAGTGTGGAATTGCGCTGATAGGTATGGGCGTAAGGAAGACAGGATTCTAAAAACATGTATTGGTCCAAAACTTGGGGCTGATGCTGGGCCGGTTAGTGGACAAATACGGCTAAACTATGACCTCACAGGAGGACGTAGGTCTAGAGGATGCACACTGGGGCAGGAGAGGGCCTCTCTGGCCAGACAGGCAGGAAGGAGCCCGTGAAGGTGGCCACCCAGAGCAGGTGGGGAGTGGAGCCAGAGGGTGGGCACGCCCACGATTTGGAATGCCGCTTTGGTGCTGAGCAGGATGCGGGATTGTGAGGAGACCCCTTGCTCTTTCAGCCCCCAGCTTTGGGGACCGTGGGTCTGCAGAGTGTCCTGTTAGGTGACAAGCTAACAACATCACTAAAGAGTGTTATCTGCTTCCCTTAACCACGTGGCCAGGGTCGGGGCACCTGGGTGGTTCCGCCAGTTAAGCATCTGACTTTGGCTCAGGTCAAGGTCTCAGCTTCGTGGGTTGGAGACCCCCATTGGGCTCTGTGCTGACAGCACACGGATCCCGCCTGAGTTTCTCTCTCTCCCTCTCTCTCTGCCCCCTCCCTGCTCACGTACGTGTGCTCATGCTTTCTGTCTCTCAAAAATAAATACAAAACTTAAGAAAAGAATGGCCAGGGTCCTGACACTGTTTCTGCAAAGAGGGGGCCAGCAGCGGTACGGACTCACTTTAGTGGACATGGAATCGGGCTACAGATGTGTCACTGACACCACCTGTGTGGCACAAAGGCTCACCCTCTGCCCTCGGTGTTTCCTGTTTTCCCTCTCTCTGAACGTTTGTCTGAGTTTCTCCTGAAAAGCCAATATTCCTCTCAAGGAAGCAGAGACCCCTAGAAGTAGTTCTAGGGAACTCCTAAACCTGGCCCATCTCTCTGTCTCTTGTTCCCGGACCATGGCTTTTAGGAGCTTTAATACAAGTTCAGGAAGTAAGAGGAAGGTGTGATGAGTGATAGTGGCAGGTCGTTGTGGTTTGCTGGGCGACAGGTTACGAGTGTCCCCACAGTTCTGTGTGGCACTTCATTGTTGCTCTTCTTCAACATGTGGCTGAGAGTCATGGCCACGAGCACGGCTGGCTGTCTCTGACATGCTGTGAGGACGCTGGGGTGGGTTTTTCTAGGGACCGGAAATCCTGGGTGCCTCCAGATGTTCTATTTTTCTTGGAAAATGAAGGCTCTTCTGGGGCCTGTACAAAGAGAATCCTTTATGCTTCTGTGAGGGGGTGCCAAAAAATATACGAGAACAACAACAACAAAAAGAAATCACCATCATGTTTACGCCTTAAGTTTACGGACAGCCTGTCACGAGGAAGTCAAAGATTGATACTCACTTTGTGGACTTAATTTCAAATGACTTAGTGCAGGGAAAGCAGGCACTCGCTTTGAACTGCCCGCAATCCAAACACAGACTCTAACAGCCGAGTGTGAAAAGGGGCCGTTGGGCACTGCTGACCACATGTCCCACGTTCACCTCCCCTTCTCTCTCTCCCCGAAGAGTCTCCACCCGCGTCCGCCCCTCCGCCTGGAGGTCCGCGTGGCTCCAAGGGCGCCAGCCACACCTGGGGGGCCAGGCACATGCCTGCACGTGTGCACCGGGGGTCCTGGAGACACGAGGCCTCCTGGATTCTGCCACAAGCATTCACACCCAGCCTCGGCTTTGGGATTCTGCTGTGTGTCAGGGCAGCAACATGCTGCAGACACTTGCTGGTGGAGGCCAGCCCGGGGGACAGGTGAATCGTGCTCCGAAGCCAGACGTGAAGGAAGATGGGCCCGGTGACTCCCTCTGTATGGCTGCCATTGGAGTGGGGGCCTCTTTATTCACAGGCAAGAGAGTCCCTGGAAGCTGAGAGCTAGCTGTTCATACTACGTATCTGGGATCCAGGTGATCCCAAGGTGGCCTACTCAGTCGTTGTTGACTTCGGAGGCCCTTGGGTGGAAGTTTCTCGTGCTCCCAGAGCAGGAGCCACCCAGGCATGGTGTCATTCTCCCCGTCCTGCCAGGAGAAGGGCCTCGCACCCCTGTTTACCCCAGCAAGGCAGCAGAGTGGGAGCACAGAGGCCACTGCATTCCCTGGAGGCCTCAGGGAGGCTGCGTGATGGAGGCTTTTCATGCACCAGATACCCTACACCACCCACCACCACTTCTGGTGCCTCTGCACAGCCCAGACCACCCTGGGCGTGGACCCCTGGGCTCAGCCTCTATGAGTGAGGGTCAGGTATTCAGTGGCAGAGCATCCCCGGCTGCACAGCCCTCCTGCCGCTCTCCCGACAGGCTGTCCTGCGCCCCCCACCAGCTCAGCGTGGGCAGAAGTGCTGGAGGCCAGGGAGCTTGACGCGGCAATGCCAGCCACAGGCACGGCCGAGTTTGGAAGGTCGTGGGATGGGAATTGTGTCAGTGCTCAGCGGCTTCTTCAGTGTTACGGGCTATTTATTTTTGTGTTTATTTAGTTAGGTTTGGGTTAGAGGCTGGGGGGAGCCTGCACATGCGTGTATGAGCAGGGGACGGGCAGCGAGAGAAGAAGAGAGAATCCCAGGCAGGCCCCACGCTGTCAGCACAGAACCCAATGTGGGACTCGAACCCACAAACTGAGAGATCATGACCTGGACCGAAATCAAGAGTCAGATGCTGCCCTGACTTTGC
Organism: Neofelis nebulosa; assembly: GCF_028018385.1. Classification (NCBI taxonomy): domain Eukaryota; kingdom Metazoa; phylum Chordata; class Mammalia; order Carnivora; family Felidae; genus Neofelis; species Neofelis nebulosa. Next base: position 885,682 of record NC_080801.1, read on the forward strand.
CACGCAGGCTTCCCATGTTACAGACAGTTTAACCGAATTGGTGTTTCTGCGGTGAGCAGAGTGCAGGGCACCCAGGAAGGACCTAGTGCTTTGGGAGGCACCTGGCCAGACGATGACAAGAATTGCAGCGATAACTTCTTTTCGGTAAGGGTTTTCTTCATGTGCCTTCAGAGTGCTAAGTCCTTCCCCCACCTTCTAACTTATTCCTCCTACCGACCTATTAGCTCCTTTTTGTAAGTGAAGGCAGAGGTCAGAGAGGTTCAGGAACTGTCCAAGACACACAGCATGAAGAGTGTGGGATCAAGATTTGGACCCAGGGGCGCCTGGGGGACTCAGTCGGTTAAGCAACTGACTTCACCTCAGGTCACTATCTCACGGTTCCTGCATTCGAGCCCTGTGTCAGGCTCTGTGCTGACAGCTCGGAGCCTGGAGCCTGCTTCAGATTCTGTGTCTCGCTCTCTCTCTGCCCCTCCCCCCGCTTGTTCTCTGTTTCTCAAAAACACATAAACCTTAAAAACATTTTTTTAAAAAAAAATTTGGACCCAGCTGAGTCTGAATGCCAGACGTGCCTGGACTCTCGCCCGTTACTGACGTGCACCTAGACCCACGTCTCCGTGACAGTTTGCTCCTGCAGGGAATGTGACGGTGAGAGGCTGAAGGGTCTGACTTACCTGGTAGTTTAGAACCAACCGTTCATCCAAGAGGCCTCGCGAACCTCCAGCTCTCTCCCGCCTCGTCCTTACCCTGCCTGCTGACGAGACAGATGCCATTCAAACACTGGCAAGTCTCTGGCATTGCCCCCAGGGGAGGGTTGACCTTAGAACACAGGCCAGCCCCATTTGCCTGAGCTGGAAGAGGGCAGAGAGGAAAAACGTCAGGGAATCCAAACACGAAGACCGCGGCCACCCGTCGGCCGTCCTGTGCTGACGATGTGCTCGTCACAACACATTAATACGATGCTTTTGAATTCCGCTCACTTCAAATGATGAAGCCTTGTACCGTAAACGGACGTCACTGCTGCCCCATGAACGAATGCAGAGGGATTCCTCGTAAAGTCACCTCGAGCTTGCCCCTGACCTCACCTGCTTTAATTATGCACGAGGTGCTCAGATTCCCTGGCAACAAGCAGGCATTCATTACCTATAATTCCTATTTTATAACCATTTTGTTTGATCTGTCCCAGAATTCATTCTGAAGAAATCCAACAGAATAAATGATCATTCTCCCCGACCACTTGACTGCTTCTTTGAATACGTGATGAGGCTGCACGTGTGTATTATTTACAAAAAATTGATTGCCACGGAGCCTCCACATCCCTTTGATGCTCTGCAAACGTGGACTTAACACACTTCCTCTGAAACCCGCAGCCAGCCCCGTGAACGTGACAACACGTTGAAGGAGGAAATGGATTTATTGGTTTGGGCAGCATGTCCCCAGTGAGGAAATTAGGGCATGTGCAGATACGCAGAATCTGGTCTTGTCTGCATCTCCGTACGCTGCTCTGGGGCCCGAAGACTGCATCAGCCTACAGGGAAGCCCCCACCCCTGGGATACATGAGGACTCCATGAGCCAGAAGCAGGCGCCCGAGGGCGCTTCTCTTAGAACCTTTGCCAGAAAGAAGCACCTGCCAGTGGGGGACCTGGGACACAGCATCACTGCAGCTCGGGGGCTGACAGGTGCCCCAGGGGCTCTGCGATTGGGGCCCTCGGGCGCAAGCCTTCAGACAAGGACTTGAGTCCAAGAGTTCACTTACAAGGAGATGCCAGAAGAATCATAGGGGTTGGGCAGGGGCCAACGAAGGGTGTGTTTGTTACCAGACTCGGGGATCTTGTGAAACACCTCCGAACTCCCCCAGGGGCCAGTGGGCAGGGGTGCACAGCCCCTGATGCCCACTCATCCCTGGCGGGGGCGTGATCCAGGTCCCCTCCTTGCTTGGCATTTCTGGCCGGCCCTGCTGGTGGCGGGGTGGGGGGGCAGGGGAGTGGGGAGATGGGGTGGCTGGAATGGGACAGCGTGCACTGCGGGGCAGTGGCTGGGTCAGTGGTGGTCCCCACGTTTAGGAGATCCTAGTCCCACGTTTCTCGCTGCACACCCGGAGCCCCAGGAGTCACACCAGAGTCACCCTGCGAAGTCGCCTCTGTGACTTTTGATCCAGATGGTGTGGTCGCATCCTAGTGAGAACAGCCACCTGGGGACGTGGGGCTCTGGGGTCATGGTGAACTTTACCACCTGAGCCTACTGTTGTGCCATCCAGAACCTTTTGCAGAGCTTCACTGGTGCTGGCAGTGTGAGAGGCTCCCAGACCTGAGTAGGACTGGGAGGTGAGTAGCGGAGGGGAAGTAAGGGAACAGAAATGGGACAAGTAGTGGGAGGTGCACTGCAGGGGGTGGGGCAGGGGAGAGGCAGTGTGTTTGAGGCTCACTCGGACATGGCGTCCCCAGCTCAGCTCCAGCTCAAGGACCGTGCAGCCCAGCCTGTGTCCCTGAGATGGACGAGGGCCTGCATCAACTTGTCCCCAGCCTAGCTGCTCCCAGTCTGGCCAGCGGCCAGGCAGCTCCCGCCTCGCCTGGGAGCCATGAGAAATCCCACTGTGGTCCAGCCCTGGCCTCTGATTCAAAATCTGCATTTTCATAAGATCCCCAGCTGCTTCCCAAGCCCATGGGCTGAGAGGCACTTATTGGACTCTGGCTCTCCAGCTGGGAGTCCCGGGCCCTCCCCTGGGTGTTTGGGGTCTGAATGTCGCGGACCTCACGTGGCTTCCATGTTTTCAGGGGGCCAGACTCTGCACGGCAGCATTTCACTCTGCAAATGACGCTGCTCGGCCACAAGCACCCGGCTCCTCATCACCATACAGGGTAGGAACCCACAGTTGTGCAGGGGACATATACACCACAGTCCCTGAGTCCTGCAGCATCAGGCCCGGAGCCCACACCCCTCAGGCCCCCGTCTCCCTGGCTGGCCTGTCCCTAGGCAGCGGAACACATCCGATCTGGAAGATTGTTGGCAGATTTCCACACCCGAGAAAACATTTTGTTTTGTTTTGCATTCCAAATGAAGGAGACAGTGAAAGACAGACAAAGGGGTGAAGTTGTAGGCAGACAGTTTTGTGCTGTATTTTCTTGCTGAATGTTTTTTATGAGGCATCCGATGCCCTTTAAAGGTCAGATATGACTATTGTTCATTTCCTCATCTGTTAGCTAACCAAGCACTGTGCACTGCTTAAGGTCACAAGTGTTAGTTACTGATGAAAGAGAAAGCCTGCTCTTGATGTTGTAAGGGGAAGACATGATTCGAACGCACGCTTGTAGAAACAGTTTTGCAACCAGGGCAAGCATGCTATGCACAGATTTAATTTGGGGGAGATAACGTTATGTCAGATACAGGATCTTGACTCCCATCTCTGGCCACTGTGTGCAGGGGCCACACCCGCTGTGCCGATCTGGCCAGGACAGTGGCCAGGGCAGACACCACCGTTTCTGCATCGTGACCAGGAAAGACACCGAGTGCTGAACAGCTCGGGCCAGCCTGCTTCCCCTCTGGTGTGACGGGGATGACGAACCTGCCTGTCCCCTGCAGGGTGAGGGGCGGGCTGGCATACACAGCCTGTCTCAGTAAAACGGTCGTTGAGAAAAATGAGACCACGTGAACTCCTGGTACTTGAGAATCCACGTCATGGTAGAACTTCTCTAGGGAAAGCTGTGCACTTGCCCTAAGCAGGAAGGTCCAGTCCCCTCAGAGCAGTGGAGAAAACCAGCCAGCAGAGAGGTCTAGTGGCCCACATCCCATGGCACAACCAGGGGGTTCTGGCACCTGACCTGACGGAGCCCCCAGGACAGGAGGCCCTCTGTGGTCCCACAGTGTTGAAACACTTACCTTCTCCATTCCCACAGCTACTAGTTGTCTTTTATTTCCTGTGTTTTCTTTCCCATCCTGGAGGGAGGTCTCATTTGTGGGGCAAACACAGTAAGGCCTGGAGGCTCTGTCAGGGACAAGAAAGGCTGGATTAGGGGCACCTGGGTGGCTCGGTCCGTTAGGTGGTCGACTCTTGGTTTTGGGTCAGGTCATGATCTCCGGGTTCGTGAGTTCAGGCCCTGCGTTGGGCTCAGTGTGGACATTATGGAGCCTGCTTGGGATTCTCTCTCCCTCTTTCTCTGCCCCTCCCCTGCTCTCTCTCACTTAAAATCAATCAATAAATAAAAAATAGTAAAGAAAAGAAAAGAAAAGAAAAGAAAAGAAAAGAAAAGAAAAGAAAAGAAAAGAAAAGAAAAGAAGAGAAAAAAGAAAAGAAAAGAAAAGAAAAGCTGGATTAAAACTCCTGGATAGGGTTTGCCCAGCACAGGCGAGCGATGAGGACAAACCTGACGACATTCCACTTTCTTTCAGCATCTTGGGGTCAGTTTGGATGTAAGAGCCAGTCCCAGTCCTGTCGCTCAGGGATCAGGGGCATCCGGCTCCAGAAAACAGAGCAGCGGCCCTAGCAGTTACAGATGGAGTTGGGCTGAGGGGCTGTGGCTCCTGTGTGGTGCCTCCCTGGGATAAGGGTTTATATCTACCCCCTCCACTCCCCCTACTCTGTGCCTCTCCCTCTCTGCTAAAGGAGACTGGCTTTTGTCCAGACAGCAAAGAGGGAGAGAAAAATATAATCACTTCTCTAAAGGAGAGGGGAAAGGGGTCCCCACGATTCTAATTGGTTGATTTGGGCCACGTGATCAGGGATCTGGGGGGGAGGGGAGGGGTTCTGGTGATTCTGATTGGTTGGTTTGGTTCAGAAGCAGGTGATTCTGATGGAAGGTCTGGCCTGGACAACCTGTGTGCAGGAGGGGGAAATATTTCACTTCATTCAGAAGAAAGCACCAAGCCTGGGGACCCTCCCTTGGAGTTGCTGACTATGGGGTGGGTGGCTCTGGTCACTGGGTAGATCCCATGTCCAGGCAAGAGTGCACTTTGAACTTGTTGCTCGTTGCCAAACCAGCCAGTCCCGGGCACTGCTCTGCTTCATTCCCCACCCATCGTCACCCCCTTTGAGGGGTCGCATCACTCAAGGGGACACATGAGCCCTGCTGATGTTCAGTCCCCCGGTTTTTATGGTTGTTAATTCTGTCCTTTGCTGCGATCATGGAACTCTGCTTTGGAAATCATTTTAGGCAATACTGGTCTCATGAGTGTTAGAAGTGACTCTGTATTTTGGCCTGGGGGTGTGTTTCCAGGCTGTGTGAGTTCAATTGTGTTTTATGGGCCCGGCAGGAGGGCCTGGCCCTTCACCTGCATCACAAATGTATGTGCGCGTGCAGTATTGCACACACACGCAGTATCACAGCCTCTCCAAGTGCCAGAGACATCTGTTTACGCTGTGCCTTGTTCTCCATATACCCCCACAACTGTCTGATTTGGGCCAAAGAAGGCCGCTGTGCAAATGAGCTGACATGCCACTCTGCCCGCAGGGCACAGACACGCTTCCCGCTTCCCCCGGGTATGGGGGCCCCGGGAGATGCTGTAGTCATTACCTATCAACACTGCGTCCCATCAGTTTCTCCGGGAATATGACAGGCTCGTTCTTCCCCTCCACCTGCAGCCAGTGCTGGGGCCCATCCTGGGTTGGAGATGTTCTGGTCCCCTTGGAAATCTCCAGCTTTCATGACTGGTTAACATATCCACTGCCCCCACAAGCCCTAAGGCATCTCCTGCTAAAGGTCAGCCTGCAGCCAGTGTGTAATGGCTGCTTCTCCGAGATAATTAGTTACTTTCCTTCGCTTAAAATTGGAAAATGCACAGAGCGGAACATTTGTCTCAGTTAACATCCACTGAGATGCATCTTCAGACCCATAATCGCTCCCCCGAGGTGGGAGGGCTGGCTTAGGGGACCGCGGACAAGTCGGGTCTGAGGTGGTGGTATCTTGAAAATCAAGAAAGCACCATCATTCTCACCACGGTGAGCTAATCTTGGCACCGAGATGGCGTGGGACCTTGGAAGGCCTCGGGGAGATGTGTGCAGGCTTCCCAGACGCCAATCATCACGCCCCACCCCCACCCACTGCCCTCCCATACTGCCTGCAGCGGCCAAGCCAGGGTCTGGGATGTCCATACCTGATCACCAGCTGCCTCCTGCCTCCTGAACATGCCAACAACAGAGCTCATTATTCAAACAGATATTTCTGTTTGCTTCAGATTGCTATCCTCAAGGGAATCGGGCTTTCTCGTTTGCAAAATGAAGACCGTTCTTCAGTTTGTGCGAGATGTTAGGTCCCCCAAATACCCAGATCATTGGTAGAGAGGCTGATGGCTCAGGGCAAGGGGTTGGATGGGAAAATGGTCATTCTGCAGTCAGCGAACATTCTGTATTCTCGTGATGGGCCTCCGGCCTTTATTTCTGTCTCTTGAATATTCAGAATTCCGAAGAGCCTCACTCTGGAAGAGTCCCCCACCCCCTAGCCCCCGACAGGCAGGTTATACACCTGTGTCTACAACACAGCTCTGGGGGCCCAGCCTGAGGGGCGTAAGACCCCGTCCACGGGCTCCTCTCTGCCCTCTTGTTAGATACGTCTTGTGTTTACTCCCACACCCTCAGTGGCTGTCCTCTGTTTATAAATAATTTGTGTTGATCACTTAAAAGTCAGAAGAGCACACAAAAATAGCACGAAGGAAGTAAAAGTCTCCTGAGTCCCTGTTGGCCTGGTCTAACCCGTGGCAAATGGTGACTCGACGTTTTTATTCAAATCCTTCGACTTACGATTTCTTTCCACTTCTCTCCACCATTTCTTTGAGGGATGGGATGGACAGCGTATTCATTTAGGAGTCTCTCCAAGTCAAGACGCTTTACAAAAACTGTTGCACACTCGTTGCTCTGTGGCTATATAATAACTTAGCAACCTTTGCCCCAGTGACGAACATCCACTTAGTTTCTAGTTCTTTTTGTTTTTGGGGGGTGGGGGTTTTACTGGCCAGGCAGCAGGGCTACAATGTGCTCGATGTACGTACCTATCCTCATGCACCAGCTCAGTCTTTAACTCCTAGAGAACTCTGGCTTCTAGGCACTGATAAGGAATGCAAGTGGTTGTTTGCAGAGCCTATCTCTGGGGAAAGCAAACGTTGTTTTCAGCTCCACTGCCACCTTGTCCTGGAAGAGAGTTTGTTCCCATTGCACAGAAGACACCTGAGGCCTGGGGTCATCTTCTCAGATGTGCAAGGCTCTCGGCTCCCATCCCATTTACTCTTGGCTCCCCAGCCCGTATCAGCTGTACCTCTCGCGGTTTTCTGAGGTCCCCAGGAATGAGTGACTGACTCTCTATGTTGGAGAACAGTCCGTAGAAGTGTGTCTGGGTCCCTCCTGGATGCCCAGCCTCTGTTTACCTCTGCAAGTAGACCTCTCCCCATTCCTGTTTAGCTTCACAACATCAAGTGGATGGCCTTCCAGGGACAGGAGGAGGCAGGGTTCCTGGGTCCAGACATTGACATAGCCGGCAGGCAGAAGGGGGTCATAATTTCATGGTGTGGCCTCCAGTGGAAGTATTAGGAGTTCCGGTGGGGATTGGAGAAAGCCGGTTTCAACCGGTTAAATTATGCACACCGTCTGTCTCCATTCTTCTAAAGAATTTTAGGTAGAGGATTCTGATTTCAGAGCACAGGCAGGAGGGCCAAGTCCTTTGGGGTTTGGGGGGAGAGTGACTTTTAGATACGACCAGGACAGGTCTTAAGTCCTGGCAGAATGGAATCCCTAGATAGAGCCTGCACATCAGAAGTCAGGAAGGTAGGAACGAGATTTTGGACTGGGATGGGGGTCCAGACTCTGGACAGCCTGGTAGGCAGGGGGTCAGGTTCGGAGCAAGGGTTGCAGGAAATTCCAAGGGCATTTGGAATATGTTGAAGAAAACCTGGACATTCCCAGGAGTTCTGGCTGCTCCCGTCTTTGCCTCCTTCGGGACACGCTTTCCCTGTGATCCCACACCTGCTGGAATCAGAGAGAGCCTCTCTAAGGAGTCAGGGCGAGTACTTCCCAGGCATTGAGAAGCACATGCATTCACAGAAGGGCCACGGACAGCTTCAAGTTTGGGCAGGAAATGCGGCGCGTGACAAAGTTTTGCAGGAATGTTGTTTTCTACTTTAAGATGCCTGAAAGGCGTTTTAACACTAACCTCCCATGTAGCTTTCCTGTGGATGATATATAACTCCATTTACCGCTGTAATCTGGGTAGCTAAATGAATACTCCATCGTTGTACTCTGAATAGTAAATTAACCCAGATAAAAGTGTTCTCCAGCCAATCAAAACCATTAAGTAACTAGGAGACTAAGATTAGTGAGCACATTCTGAAGGCAATTATAATGAATAACTAAAGAATACATTCACTTCAAGAGGGCGGGCGGCTTCAGAAGCTTTCTGGTCTCTCCAAATAAAATGAGGGTAGGTGGGAAGAAAGCTGAAGAAATTTCGTAAAAAGGACATATTTATTGATCTATGTGGGGCCATTTAGAATCGGTAATGGGTTCTTAGGGCGACTTGGGCATCTTAGCCATCAGCAGGATCATTAAAGGAAACAAAGAATCAAGAAGTTTTCCCTGCTCACCGCCTTTTACAACCAGGTCAGACCCAGAGGCTGTGCCTGAATCTCAGTGTGGCAACAGTTCTCAGTCTCTTGTGAAGAAATACCATTTTCGTGTTTTAAATGTAAGTGTAATGCATGCTAATTGCAGACAGTATGGAACACTCACCAAAAAACGCGAAACGATACCAAAACCGATCCATAATCCTGTCACCCAGAGACAGCCATTATTAACATTTTGGGGTAACTAGGTTTTTAAGTTTTTCTGGGTATGTACATTACATGTTTGGATAGTCATAAATTATTCTGTTCACTTAAGAATGATGGCTTTAATATTTTGGTAAAAACGATACAACTTATTATATAAAATTCAAGCCATACAGAAAAATGCAAAGAAAGGTTTTAAAAACTTTCACCTGGGGGCACCGGGGTGGCTCGGTGGGTTGATCATTCAACTCTTGGTTTCGTCTCGGGTCATGATCTCGTGGCTTCACGAGTTCGAGCCCTGCCGATGGGCTCTGTGCTGCCAGCCCGGATCCTGCTTGGGATTCTGTCTCTCCATCTCTCTGCCTCGTCCCTGATCCTGGCTCCCCCTCTCAAAATAAATACATAAACTTAAAAAACAAAACTTTCCCCTGAACTCTCACCCAGGGAAGTTAACCATCCTGCATCTTCCTTCAGCTTATGGGCTAATTTTGTGCTCTCTCAGAGAGACAACAATTACCTTCTGCAAAAAATGGATGGTTGTAGGCTATTTTCACGCAAAAATGGTAATTTTTTTTTTTTTGTAATTTCAGGGAAGGCAATAAACAAACCAGAAGGACAAAACACAAGGCTGAAGGACTGTGGCACTACTGGAAACTGTTTCCAGGGGCCACACTGGTTCTTTTAAGAGATTCCGCCCATTCTCTCCCCTGGCTTTCTCTTCTTTGTGCTGAGACATGTCAGCTCATCGCATCTTCCAAGGCAGCAACAGGGCTCCGTGTAAGGCCCTCGGCCACACATCCTGCTTTTCCTGACTTCCAGCAGATTCTCTAAGTCTGGTGGCTCAAGCCCAGACATAACAATGGCCGGATACTGAGAAGTGTTCAACCCGTGGCCACGGTGACCCTTGGCTGTCTAGCCAGTCACTAAAGGGACATTCTTACATGTACCGCCAACCTGCGTCTTCAGGTGCTAGGGAAAGATGAACAAACACAAACACCAAACAAAGCAAAGCTTCCAAGACCTAAGCAGTGATTTCAGTGAATTGAGTGGCTTATGTGGGATAAGAGCAAACCGATAAACCTGAGCATCCAGAGTGGACAGTGAAAACCCCCAGCCTAGTCTTGCCAGATGGGAATTGGGGTCCATGTGGGCATATCATCAGATTTGTCAGGAGGAACCAAAAATCTAAATGTTTTTAAAATTTTTTTGTAATGTTTATTTTATTTGTTTTAAGGGGGGAGGTGATTGAGTTGGGGAGGGAGAGAGAGGGAGAGAGAATCCCAAGCAGACCCCGTATTGTCGGCACAGAGGCTGATTCCGGCTCGAACTCACAAACTGTGAGACGGTGACCTGAGCCAAAACCAAGAGTCGAGCACTGAACCGACTGAGCCGCTCAGGCGCCCCCACAGAGACCTAAATTTTTAACTGAAATCTCCTTACTTACATATATTGAGGGTAAGTTAGAAACTTGAAAACACCGCGCAAAGCAAACAAAACTCACTGATGGGTCAGCCGGATTTCTTTTGCTGTTCTGACACAATTTAGTACTATTCAGGACACCAGTTCAAGAATATCAAGTGAGCAGCAGACAATTTTTAGTGAAAGTATGACCCAGACAATATCTGGCACATGTTTATGCCAAAAGATATTCACTGTTGTTTGTTTTTCTGTGTTTTATCTGAGATTCAAGTTTTACCTGGATGTCTTGTATTTGCGGGTGGGTTTTGGTGGATGATTTCCACCCCCCCTCATGGGGACCCCTGTCTTAGGAAGTCTGTGAGCTTTCTCTGTCTTCCCTGCCTCTGTCCAGATTTCAAAGTATTTGGCAGCTAAGTGTCATGTTTTTGTTTTGGTCCGTTTCCTTTTTCATTGATAATGTAGCTTACATTTCTCTTACTATTTTTTTTTTCTCTTACTATTATTTTTCTCTTACTATTTTTCTCTTACTATTATTTCTTTTTTAATTTTCTTTTTGTTTCCAGTAGGTTTGGAGGAAACTGTGGGGGTAAGAATGTATTTTTTTTATGCCATTGATGAGCAGTCTCTACACTCTGCTTTTTAATTTAACATTATATCATATATATCTCCCCATCATGAGATATTCCTATTTAAATTTTTTTAATGTTTATTTATTTTTGAGAGAGAGACGGAGAGAGAGCATGAGCAGGGGAGGGGCAGAGAGAGAGGGAGACACAGAATCCAAAGCAGGCCCCAGGCTCTGAGCTGTCAGCACAGAGCCCGACGCAGGGCTCGAACTGACAAACTGAGATCATGACCTGAGCCGAAGTCAGACGCTCAACTGACCGAGCCACCGAGGTGCCCCAACATTTCCGCATTATGAAATATTTTTAAAACACATTCACTCGTATGAATTTCCCAAACATGTCTTAGGTGAAGTTCAGTTACATTTAATGCTCAGAAAACCTGTGTACAGACATTGGAGCTAGAAGCAGAACTGTGTGGGAGAAAGAGTCGATTGTCCTGCTTGTTCCTAATGGGGCTGGGAGAACAGGAGAACCATCCACGGTGGGTCGGCTCTGACTGTCCTTAGCAGCCACTACAAATGATGGTTCCTCCCACAGCCCTGGTCCCAGATTTCCAGTGGCCTTCCTTAGCTTTACCTTAAGCAAGTCAGGTGAAGGATTTCTTTTTCTCCCCTAAATCATCTGGGGACCTCTTCTTATTAACTGTTGGTTTCTAATGAGCAAGGCAAGCCTACCAACTGGGTTTGATGTGATTAAGAAAAGTGCTTTTTCAAGCTATTATTTTTTGTGGTGGGGATGATTCTCGGGTAATTAGGCCACACTGTGGAGACACAACTTGACACATTGGCTTATTTGGGTTTTGACTATATGATTAAAAGTCCTAGGCATTCGCCAAACAAGCCGGTGAGGAATGTTGGCATTCCATTTGGTATGTGCTGGGATCTGAAGTTGTGTGCGGGGGACAAGGGTAAATGCACAGCTAGGGGAGGAAGGGGCTGCCGTGTCCTGTCCGCGTAATCCACCTGCGGGGAGCTCGCGCTGGCTCGCGGAGATGGTAAGGGCACCGTTGGGACCGCATACTGCTTCCCAGGATAACCACATTGCACGAAGAAGGTGGATGGCATCTACCCTGATGGCACAAAACACAGAGATAATGCCATTCTACTTCCTGTTTTTTCTCCAGACCCACTCCACTGTGGCACAGTGAGTCACGACCGTTCTCGGTTTTAGAGCTGGTGTTTTTCATTTTGTTGGCGGCTTCAAATGCCACTCTTATGAAGTTGAGAATCCTGTTATGTAGAAAGTAAGAGGCACTTTGGGTGACGTGTTGGGCCTCCACAAACTAACTTTCTTCTTCTTCAGATACAGGACTGGATTGGCCTGTGGGTCTCTGTCTCGTGTGGGAGGCGTCCACCGGCCAGCGCTCTCGCACTCTTCCACCCAGTGCTTGCTGGCCGGCTCAGAGGGTCCATCCATCCTTGTTTTGGCAATCAGTGCCTTAGTCCGGCCATTTTTGGCTAGGGTAGTAAGAGAGAAAGAAAAAGAAATGGAGAGGAGAAGAAGAAAGGCAGCAGGACAGAGGAAGCGGGGGAGGAGGGAGGGAGCGGAAGAGGGAGAGCATTAGGAAAGATCGATGCTCCAGGACCACTCCACATGCAGAAGGACCACGGGTGTTAGGGTGAGCTTGAGGGCAGGTACTCAGAACGTCATCTGAACTTTAAAGTGTCATCCCCAAAGAGAGAAATCACATATCCAGTGGCTCCAAAATGCTCATCTATCCAATCACGAGTTGCACCTAGCACGCCTCTCCACCTGGAGGCATGGACACAAAAAGGGCTCCATTTCTAGAGCATCTCCTGGAGAGAAAGCTGTGATAAGAAGAAAAGGGAAAACACCCGAGTGTCCTGTGCCCCGCACACCCGCAGCCCAGGAGCCAAGGAGAGGCTGACCCTGGTGTCTTTCTTGCCGGCCAGACAGGACTTGATTCTCAGATGTGATTGAGTTAGTGGGGCTGTTGGCAAAAGCTTGTTTTGACTGGTAAACGATGCAAGTTTGGGATAGAAGTCGGTGACCCAGGAAGACGGTGGAATGTTGAGGTGTCCTCCTCACTATCACACGTCTGAACCACGGCTACTTCTAATTCTCCTGCCAGCACGCTTCTTATTATTTTTGCCAACCTCTTATTTCCAAACCCTGGTTTTGCTTCATTCAACCCACTTTTCCTGGACCTTTTAGACAAGGCACCCCGTTGGTGAAAAAACAGACAAACAAAACACCTAATACACCACTTGGGACTATGTGGCAGCAAACACACTTTGGGGAGGCCTTGTCCTACAGAAGAGATGCTCCAGCGTGTGCAGAGACCATCAACGAGAAAGTTAGAGCAAATGAAAACTTTGTTCAACTTGAAAACAATTGAAAAGAGAGAGGGTACATTTGAACTGAGATTTTGAGACAGAAACAAAAGCCTCAGGTATCGACCGCCAGACAGCATCAGTCCATCCTTGCCTTAGGACGCAGGGCAGGAAATCTGTCAGCCGTGGAGCCACCTCTGTCGGCTTTAGACTCCCCCTTGCTTTTCGATGCTCCCTGTTTCCTGTAACAAGCTCCTGAGTTGTACACGGTGCACGTCTGACTCCGCTCCTGCCAATTTGGGAACCAGACCCACCCAGTCTGGGCATCATCCCACTTCTTCTGAGGAGCCGTCAGAAGAGCACTGCTTCTCAGCCGTCGGGCGCTTTGACAGCAGGGCCTCAGTAGGCCTGTCTGCGTGTCGCAGGGAGCCCTGCCCACTGGGAGCTCATACCCTTTGGTACCTGGGAGGAAACCGCTACTCTTTCTGACTCCAGTCTTTTCTCAAAGAAGCTTCCCCGACCCGACGCGTAAAAGGCGGAGCTCGGACGCATCTGCCAAGCTCCCCACCATGCTGTCTTCTGGTCTTGCTTCCCACCGACAAGACCCATCCTTTGTTAAGCTGCGACCCTGGTGTCCTTAGGAAGCAGAGCCTTCCCTGGGACCCAGCCGAGACCCCAAGCTGCTCAGCGAGAGCAAAGGCAGACAGTGATATTTCCTCATTGATCCAAGCGCTTTGGAGTGGAGGCCCAGAGGCCCGCCACGCTGCCATTCGCCCAGTTTTCCCATTGGCTAGAAGAAGCAGGGGTCTCCGGGATGTATGAGGCCCGGTTTTGGGGTTCCCAAAGCACAAAGGTAGAATCCAGCATTTCCCCCACCGGGCCGAGCTCTCCGAAGCAGGGATCACAGAGAGAGAGAGAGAGAGAGAGAGAGAGAGAGAGAGAGAGAGAGAGAGAGAGAGAGAGAGAGAGAGAGGGAGAGGGAGAGTCGGGTTCTCGCAGCTCCGCGAGGAGGCCGTGTTTCGCATGCACATGTGACCCATAAGAGGCCATCCGTGGAAACACCGTCATCCCATCCCTGATGCGGATTAGCCTCGCCAGTTGGGGGAGCCGTCAAGCTATCCCACCAGGCAGCGTAAGAGTCTACTTCCTCAGCAGCCCCAGTGCAGAATGAAGTCATAGTAGGAAGGTTCCGTGGGCACCTGGAGGCACGAGGCTCTGGGTTCAGCGCTGTGGGGGCGTAAGGCACCGCCCTCATCCTCACGGATTCCGAGTTTGACTGAAGGGCTGAGATCTGTAAGCACGCAGCAGTACCAGGTAATAAAAGATAGGGTACACTTAGGTCCTCGCGGGTTCGGGTGGAACCCCAGAGACCATGTGTCACATTTGTCCGTCCAGCTTGTGCTTTGGGGGCTGACCCCCCGGTACTTGTGGTTCCCAAGGGACCGTGACACAGAAGACCTGGCTCCCGGGAGCCCAGGGGTCCTGTCTGCTCAGCGGTACTGCAAGTGGGATCGTGTGTCCAAGTAGGGCCAGTCAAACTTGTTTCCAGAGTTCCCTTATCATCTATGGAAACTGCTTGAACCAAGAGCTCTTTCTGCCCCACTGCTGAAGTGCGCACAGGGCTGGCTCTAGCTCGAGGGAGTGGGGTAGCCGGGACACAAAGCGTAAGGGGGGACGTAGCTCTCAGGCATGACCCTGAGAGTGAGCGTCTCCTTGAATCTGTGCAGATTGGCCCTGCCCTGGTCCTGGTGCCTCAGGGCCATCGTCCCTCACAGCCATCTTTCCGTTCCACGGAGAGACAGCCTATCTGGAGAAGGAGAGGGAAAAGGCGCAAAGACACAGAGAGAGCTAGAACCCAGTGATATCATGAGAGATCCTGGATCCAGCCATGCCTGCAGCTTGTGTTTCTGGTCATAGAGCTAATGCATTGAATTGGCTTTCTGTCCCTAAAACTGACTTGGCACCTTCAAGTGGAGGGCAGCAAGTGAAAGGGTACAAAGCGAGGCCTTGGCTGAAACGAGGTGATGGGGGGGGGTGATGTGGATCACTGTCCCCTGCTGAGGAGTGTGTCAACTGAGTCTGTGCGTGAGGATGTCACAAGCTGGCAGGGGAGTTTGTAGATGCTGTGTGGTGTTTGCTAAGAGCCCACAGCCGAGGAGGCTCAGTCTACCCACCAGAAGAGCAGAACGGGACAGAAAAGAAGTTTTTTGATTGCGTATTTTTCACGACTGAGAGCCCTGGACCCAGCTGTGCCTGAAGACAGGCCATCCCTCAACTTCCGAGCTATGACAACCAATAGATTGCTCTTTTCTGTGAGCCAGGCCAGGAGACATGGGTAATGCCCACAGAAACTAAGACAGGCTTGGTCCCCCCTCACCACCACACGCACTGAACTATAAGCAACTTGGGGGCCAGTGTGGTGTTCCGGGCCAGGGTAGGGACGGAGACACTGTAGGCACGCAGTCAGCCATGACACCCGGGCGGATGGATGAATGGGTGGGGGGAGTGGTCCAGGGCCCCCTCTATGGGACATGTAGCCCCTGCCTCCTTAGAGCACCTAAGCAGGGAAGCAAAGTGGAAGGAGGCTTATGGACCATCTGGGGCCCCCGGGCCTGGGTGCTGGGAATCCCAGAGCTGAACAAAACACACACACTTCTAACTTTCCAGGCCTCCTCCAATCGCTGTGCCCTGAAAGGATCTGGAGCCGGAGCTGAGAGGGTGTGGCAGACCTACCTCTCGAAGGTGACCTGTGATGAGTCACACCCTTGTACAAATCCCCTCCCCTCCAGAGCAGGCAGACCAGGGACTTGCTTCTGACCAGCAGAATAGGGCAAAGGGGTTGAGAAGTCACTGTCATGAGCACATCATATCATATGACAACGGTGAAGGGATGTTGGGTGCAGTTAAGGTCCCTATTTCTCTGGCTATAATTAAATAGAGTTCGACCTGGGTGGGCCTGATCTAACCCAGGGATGGAAAGTCCTTTATAAGAGCATCTCATCCTTCTCTGACATCAGAGCCTGCCAGTAGAACAATATGCTTGTGCTGGCTCTGAAGAAGCAAACAGCCAGGCTGTGAATGGCCCACAGGGAGGGCCGTCTGCCAGGAGCCGTGGCCACAGCAAGTGAACACATTTTGGAGCTGGGCTCCATAGGAGCTGGGCGGCCCGGCTGCTCCTTGGCTGCAGCCGTGGGAAACCCTGACCACAGGAAGGGCCTGCCTGGACCCCAACGCTGAGGCGTGTGGCAACTACGAGTGGTGTTCCAAAGTGTGAGGTTTACAGAAATTTGTGCAGGAGCAACGATAGGAAACTCACAGGGTTTGGGGAGATTTGATGGGGCTGGGAATCCTCTACCCAAAATGAAAAGTCTTCTACTAT
Organism: Neofelis nebulosa; assembly: GCF_028018385.1. Taxonomy (NCBI): domain Eukaryota; kingdom Metazoa; phylum Chordata; class Mammalia; order Carnivora; family Felidae; genus Neofelis; species Neofelis nebulosa. Next base: position 902,143 of record NC_080801.1, read on the forward strand.
GAGAATCAAACCCCGGCTGTGGGGCCGGACAGTGTCAGCAAAGGGTTGGCCCCATGCTAACCGCCGAGGAGGGACCCCGAAGTGTGGAAGGCCTGTCTACACAGGTGCATCTCACCCCTGCCCTCAGCCTGAAGACCTTCTGTACTCATGCCGCGCAGCCAGTGTCTCAGGCTCGGATTTACAAAACAGTCCCCGTTCCTGCCCTTTGTGCCCAACCTTCACTGTGCCTCCTTTTCCCCACTGGGCTCCCAGGGAGACCTCAGCTCGGCCCTGACACTAGTCCACTGCTGGCCTTAGAGTGTGTCATTCAATAGTAGAGCAGGTGAAGCATTCCAATTCCCTCACTCAATGATATTAAATTACACATTCCCACAAAAAACTCTCCCATTGCTGCATTATTTAAGCAGAAAGAGCTAAATACAGAAGGCCTCTATGTTCCATTCCTGATTCTCGTGTCACTATAAATATACTGGCTTTTTCCACCCCCTTAATCATGGATTAACTTTTATGGAGATGTTTGGTTTCCTTTCTATGGAGACACGGTTTTGACAGGAGCCCTAAACCAGTAGTAAAGATCGTGACTAATCTCACTCCCATCGTGCTCACCAGAACATGTGCCCGGGCATTTCTATAGCAACTGCTGCCGAGGGCCCGGAGGCCACGGCACATCTTGCCCTGGAAGCTGTTTCTCTTCTGGACCCGGCTTGTTACGTTCTTCAAACAAGGCTTCCAAATCCAGGCGGTACCCTCCGTGGGAAATGCATTCGTCATGTTACGCAGGGATATGCAGACGCCCGCACACCGAGTTTTAGCAGACCGAACCCCGCTTGCCCGTCTGTACACTTCGGTTTTGCTTTCCCGAGTGAGTTTCCAGAGGGGGCTGAGGGAACATACACTCGCTCTGCTTCACACACTTCCCAGCTAATTGTGATAAACCACCAAGAGGAGACCTCACGACTCAAGTAAACAAATAAATCCGTGTTTGTGCAGAACCCGGGCTTGTTTAGGTACAGCAAATAATGCCATACCACTTTAATGGTTTTTAATGTTTTTTTTTTTGTTAAGACAGAGAGAGACAGCGCGTGAGTGGGGATGGGTCAGAGAGAGAGGGAGACACAGATTCGGAAGCAGGTGTCAGGCGCCGAGCTGTGGCACAGAGCCCGACACGGGGCTGAAACTCACGAACCGTGAGATCATGACCCGAGCTGAAGTCGGACGCTCAAGCGACTGAGCCACCCGGGTGCCCCCATATCACGTTAATAGAGAGGAAATACGGAACAGGGTTAGAGCGCAGCCTCCGGGTGGGGGACGCCCCGGGATTCTCAATCCTGTACTGCTATTCCCCAGCTCTGTGACCTTGGGCTAGTGATGCAGCCTCTCTATGCCTCGCTGTTTCCGTCTTCAGAATGTGATATTGCTAGTGCTTGGCGCATAGGGCGCTGACCAGGCTTAAATGAGTTACCGAGTGGAAAGCCCTGAAAATGGTGCTTAGCCCGTAGTAACTTGCATGCCTTTGCGGCTCTTCTTTGGCTGTTGTCACCATCGCCTTCATTTTTCCAGGGTGGATTTCACTGAAATGAACACCACAGGCGATTTACTGATTTCCTCACCGCCTCGCCCATGCATTCATTCATGCCCCCAGCATTAATCCGTGTCCCCCGCATGGCGCCTGGGGCGGCTGTGATCTAGGTGACAAATTTTCGGTAGCACTTTTCTCGTCTGCAGGGAACAGCTTAGATTCACTCCTCCACGTTGAGCTGAGTCCTTCCTGCCCACACCGAGGCTTCTCCTGCGAGTTCCTGCAAGAGACAGGACACTCCAAATTGTCTTTCTCGGGCTCCAGATGTGTCCACAGAGAGAATGTCTCACAGACGAGGTCAGTGGGAGAAAATGAGCCAGATACACTCCTGCGGGCATTCTGTTGAACCACGGATGCATTGCCCTCCTCCGGCTTTCCCAGTGCTTCGGGATCTTGGTCATTCTTTGGGTTTGAGCAATACAGGAGCGGCAGATTCGGGACTGTATTGTTCTCTTCTGCAATCTTATTTAAGCCCTCTGTGAGCATAGGTGAGTTTTCAGTGGCCAACACCTAGCACATAAGAGCGACTGAATTTCCATCTCATTCATGTGCCAAATCTATTTCACAGGGGCGGGGATGAGGGCTCCATGGAGCAGTCAGGGTCACGCAGGTTACCACAAATGCATGCCTAAGAAAACACAGCAGCGAGAGACAGATGTGCCCGGCCATCTACTCGGGCAGTGCCATTAATTTCCATCACACTACACTGCCTTCAGCCAAACGTTATTCTTCTTTTTACTTATTGCAACAAGTCCTTGATTTGAGAGAATAAGATCACCTATGGTACACCCGCTCCATCCAGATAATCAAATCACAGGTGTCCTTGCTTCTTCAAATGTAATCAAGGGCAACGTCCGTCTACCCAAGATGAGACAGCCTTGCTCAGCACCACCCTGGAAGCAAAGGTGTCCTCTCCCGATCACGGAGGGCTTGAGGTTCGCAGGTAATTACCCCCATCCATGATGACCAAATGCTTGTAAACGTCAGAGAATCACATTCAAAGGAGATAAATTAAATGGGGGGAAAGCAAGAGTTTTGAAGAAGTCAGTTTTTCAACATTTGGATGGCATCTCTTTGTTGAGGTTAGAATTTTAAATTAAAAACTGAAACAACCAAAATCTCTATCATAGCAATCATGCTTCACTCCATCTACATTTGGGGGAGTTGGTGCAGGGGAGCGGTTCTCAATGGGCAGTGAATCTCCCCCTCACCCCGGGGGACATCTGACAATGTTTGGAGACACTTTTGGTTGTTGCCATTGGCACATAGCAGGTTGAGGCCAGGGACACTGCTAAACGTCACACAGCACACCAGATGACCTCCCCCACCCAAGAGAGACCTTCTGCTCCCACCCCCATCAGCAGTGCCGAGGTTGAGGACCCTATAGGAAGGGACCATGGGGGGTCCAGCAGGTATATTTTTATACAGTGTAAGAAAGCCACTTGCTAGGCTAACTCAAAACGTAGGTAGGACCTGACGAGGAAGATTTAACATTTCAGTACCTGTGTTTTCACCCATCAGACCAAAAATCACTGAACATTTTCCTTTAAGCAATGAAGCTGCCCCAAATCATCATTCTGTCATGCATGCCAGAGACATTATTGCAAATAGAAAAGATAAAACATTTGTTGAGCGGTATCACCCTCGCCACGGGAGGAAGTGAGCGAATGCACGTGGCACCTTGGAATGCAGCACATGTGTGGCTGCGGGCAGTGTGGCCTTGACTGCCTGACGAGCGCTGCGTGCTTTCGGTGATCCGAGTGTGATCAGACGGCTCAGTTCTGGGGCGGGGAATCTGTCTCGACGGGGAACAGGACTCACGGAGGTTGACCAGATGGTTAGTGGCAAAGCTGAGGCTGGAGCATGCACCTGGCCTCCTGTGTCTGCCGCACAGAGGCAACACTCCCTCCTCTTAGCGGCCGGCACCGTCCCTCGTCTTTGAGCGTCTGAGAATGCAGAGGTCAGGCAGGAGCACGGCCAGCGGGGGCACCCAGTGTGGCGTGTCAGGGGCAGTAAGGGATTCCAAGCTGTGTGGTTGTGCCTCTTCGACGGTCCATGGGCAGCGGGAGGTCAAGCTTGCCCAAAGGCATCCCCTTTACCTGGCCACTAAGACCCCAAAGGCTGTGGAGAAGGGGATAGGGTTCTTCTGTTTGGAGACCTAGTCTTATTTACTTCCTTGAAGATCTTATTTTGAAAGTCCTGATAACGACTTTGTGCCTGTTCTTGGATTTCACACCGCGGTCAGGGTGGCAGGGAGAGGCAGATCCTCGAAAGGTGGCCTGCACCCCTTGGTCGGCACGTGGCCAAACTTAGGGCCAAACTCCCGAGTCTCCGAATCCTGCCCTGTTAAGCCATCATATCCCACGGCAAAATCTCTCCATTTCTTCCTGATCTCCTTAAGGGCCAAGACACCCAGGAAGGGGGTGGGGGTGCAGAGAAGAAAAAGGACCCCTTAGAGCCCACAGACTCACACCGTCTCTGTTTCCCAACGGAACCCCTATGGTGTCACCTGTGGACAAGAAGGCTGAGGTGCAGAGAGGCCAAACAGGTGTCCAAGCCCCTGTCACCCGTTAGTGCCGACACCAGGCTTTGTTCCCAGACTGTGATCCGGGAAGCAGGTGCCCAGACGAGGCCCAACACCTCAGCCACTTTCAAGTGCACGGGTAACGTTGGAGGGCAGTTGATGTCTCAGCTTGCCCATCATCAGTTTGAAAGTGAGGATGACCTCTGTGTCATGCTCAGCCTGGAGCCCGGTACACGGCATGTGCACAGGAAGGGTGTCCCCACCGCCAAGGTTTCTGATCCAGGTGTCCCATGACGCTGGCCACACAGAGCTTCAATGTGCCGAGGACCAATGTGTGAAATGCAGGTGTGCAGCCAAGCAGGCAGAATTTAGCACAGTCAGCTCGGACCCTCAGGGTACCTGCTCAGTCTCCTCCTCCGGGACATCACCCGGCTTCCTCCCAGAGTGTACAGACGCACCCCATACTGCCTCCCCAGTGCATTTCTGCGGGTTTCCCCATGATGGAGTTCAACAGTACAGCTGCCATTTCACACCTGAAGTACAATTCTTCAGCCTCCTAGTTCGACCACAGTTGTGAAAACCGGGGCCTGCTGTCTGGCCGCCAAGACCATTTCTCCGCACGTGGTGAATTCCTAGCCCGCGAAGAGTAGCAGGGCGACCGAAACAGCCTAATTTCTTCATCTTCATTTTTAAAGGAGAGTTTTGTTGGGCACAGAATTCTTAGTTGATGGTTTTTATCAGCACTTCGGATTTATCAGTACACCATCTTCGGGCTTCCATTGTTTCTGATGAGAAATCAGCCATTAGTCACATTATTCTTGCCCTATATGTGATAAGGAGCTTCCTCTTTCTACTTTCAAAATAATATCTTTATTTCCCAATAGTGTAACTATGATTTATCTAGGTGTGTTCTTCTTTGTGTTCATCCAAATTGAAGTTATTTCAAATTTTTGGATCTTTCAGATAATCTTCATCAAATTTGGTATGTAAACAACTTGTTCAGTAATATTTTTGTCCCTTTTTCTCCCTCCTCTCCATCTGGGGCACCTATTATACCTGTGTTACATAATTAGTTGGAGCACCTGATATTGTCACACAGTGCTCTACTGATTGGTGTCCAATTTTTCTTCCCTGTCTATTCTTTGGCTTGGCACATTTCCCTTGATTTACCTTCAAGTTCATAGATTCCTTCTTCTATTTCTAATCTACTGAGTTAATCTATTGAAATTAAATTGAGTTATTGTATTTTTCAATTCCATAAATTTCACTTTTTTAAAACTCACTTCCATTTGTCTATTGTGATTCTCGGTGGACTCACATCATGTTTCCTACTGTATCTTTGAATATATTTTCCTTTACTTCTTTAAATATAGTAGCTGCTGGAAGTCTTTGTTAAATCCAAAGATGGGCCTAGTCAGTTTCTATTTAATCTTTTTCCTTTGTATGGGTTAAACCTTGTTAATATGCATGTTTATTATTTTTAGGTGAAAAGTAAACACTTGTTTAGATTATCTGCTCATTTGTGCACACGCACACGCACACACGCAGGCACACACACACACATACACACACACACACACACACACACACACACACACACTGGTTGCTATCATGACTGGCAAGAGATAACATTCTATTCTTACTAATTAACATTTCCATAACAAAATCCTAGAAACAATAACACACTCATACATGCTAATACAAGCATAGACTCCCTTTATAAGAGGGCCACTAAAGAAAAATTAAAGTTGCTTGAGGAGGAAAGAAGGGATTTGAGATACAGGATGAACACGTGTACCTTTTGAAATTCACATCCACAAACTACCTATTCATTTAAAAAACAAAAACAAAAACAAAAACCAATCTGTTTCACTGATACTCAGCAACAGCACTGTGCATTAAAACCTAAAAGCACCTTTTATTTTGCATTTACTACCTTCTCATCATAATCGATTCTTAACTACGAAATAGCAAAATGCATTTTTAAAGCAGGAAACAAGAGTTAGCCTCCAAAACATGGCTAAACCACCACATCATACACTTTCCTTTTTACAACCATCATCCTTTTATGAACCAAATAAGTGAGGTACCACTCCAATGGTATTCAGATGCTAGCTGACTATTAGCCTTTCAACTACTGACAGTGGGGACAGGTTTGGAAATACTATTCAGTTTAAAAGCAGCAAGCGGATCTCTTTTAACATGAAAGGGACTCAGAGCTGAGCAGAAAAGGTGGGAGCAGTGAATTTACTCCTGGATGGCAAAACCTAGGTTGGCTGAAATCAGAAAATGCTTTTGAGATCAGCTTGTTCAGAAGCTCCCCATCTGAGATCCTTGGAACTGAGAAAACAGAAATGGGATCTCCTGCACTTTCTCAACATATCAAGGAGACTTTTTAAAGACCTCATTAATATGATCAATGAAAAAGCTCCTCTGGATAACCAAAAGAGGTATTTTTTAGGCCCTACATTTTTCTGGTCATACCAGCATTACCAACATTATTTCTCATCATCAGCTCCCAGGACAATAAGGTTTTCATGTCCCCGCATTGATACTACATTCTTTCTACCTTATACACTACTCCCTACTGTCCATTAAGCTTCTCTTTATCTTGCAAGATCCACCTCACATATTATCTCCTTTTTTTAAAAAGAACACACTTTTATTTGTTTTGAGACAGAGAGAGAGAGAGAGAGAGAGAGAGAGAGAGAGAGAGAGAGAGAGAGAGAGAGAGAGGAAAATGCGAGCACAAGCACGGGAGCATCAAGGAGAATCCCGAGTAGGCTTAACCAACTGAGCCACCCACGGGTACCATCTCTTAATGAAAATATTATCTCTTAATGAAAGCATGAGCTCTGCAGCCAGACTACCTGCCTGGGTTCAAGTTACAGCTCTAACACTGATTGTAAGACTAGTCTAGGTCTCATCAGGTATCCCGTCTGCATCCCAGACGTGCAGCTTCCTAAATGGTACCTAGTCACAGCATGACGATATTGGTAGAATAGACAAAGACTCTGCCACGGCTGGAGGAAAAAAAACACTGGACCAAAAAAAAGTACTTACTTTATGATCTCACTCATCAAGAACTCTAATGGAAACTAATATATTGTGACAGAATGCAGATCAGTAATAGGTGGCAGAGAGGGGCAAGAGGAAAGGATGACCAAGAGACACAAGGAAACTTTTTGGTGATGGATATGGTCACTATCTAGACTGTGGTGGTTTCATGGTTATGTGTGTGTATATACTTTTTGATCTGTGTGTATACTCATCCACACTGATGCATAAACTTATCAAATAGCACACTTTAGCTTCCTGCAAGTTATGCCAAGTATACTACAATAAAACTTTTTTTAAAATAAAAACAAACAGGATGATATTTTTAATAAAATACAACGTGTGGGATTTGCTTCAAATAAACCAGGGGAAGAGGGGAACAAGGACAAAATGGGGAGAAGGACAGATGAAACAAGATTAGACATGAGTTTTTGATAATTTTTAAAACTAGGTCGTAAGCACATGGGGGTATAATATACTATTTTCTTGACTTTTACACATTTGACATTTTCTATAATAAAAACAATTTTTCAGTTAAAGGGGAGCAAATCATAAACCAGGATAAACTAAAAGAAGAAAAATACTATGCTGGCTCCAGAGCCCAGACTGCTAGTAGCCAAAGACTTCCTTAGAAGTTGAAGAGCAGGGGAATGTGGAGTTTAAAGGGACACATTTTATTCTCTACTCTATCACCTGAGAAACGTGCATGTTCCTTTGAGAGCTAAGCCATCCTTTCCCTGGTTGGCTCAAAGCTGGGCTCCCTTGCACACTTGACTTCGCCTGGAGCCTTCCAGCTGTCAGACCACACAGGCTTCCACAGATATGCTTCCAACAGCCTGAAGTTTAGGATAAAAGAAAAACCATCTTCTCGCCCATTTGAAGTATTCCATGCATGCTGAAGCAGCACCTGGTTAGATAGCCAAGTACTACAGCCACAGGCAACTCAGAAACGCAGAAACAGAAGCAGCATTTTTATCTTCTTTTCCTCCAAGTCTCTGCTCATGAATCTTACAAAAGGAGTCCCAATCACATCAACCAATTTTTATTTATTTATTTATTTATTTATTTTTTAATTTTTTTTTTCTCAACGTTTTTTATTTATTTTTGGGACAGAGAGAGACAGAGCATGAACGGGGGAGGGGCAGAGAGAGGGAGACACAGAATCGGAAACAGGCTCCAGGCTCCGAGCCATCAGCCCAGAGCCTGACGCGGGGCTCGAACTCACGGACCGCGAGATTGTGACCTGGCTGAAGTCGGACGCTTAACCGACTGCGCCACCCAGGCGCCCCCAGAAGCAGCATTTTTATCTTCTTTCCCTCCAAGCCTCTGCTCATGGATCTTACAAAAGGAGTCCCAATCACATCAACCAATTTTTAAAGAAAGGAACTCTTGGCCCACATTTGCTTAGAGCATACTAACTCATCATCTCATTTGTGCCTCATGTTTCACCTTGGGAAGCAGCATGTATCTTTACCCCCTTTTTAAGCATGCTAAATACTGAAACTCAGAGAGATGAAACAAACGGAGTGCCCAAGGTCACACAGCTAGCCTGTGGCAGGGCCAGGAGTCGAGGTCCGTCCCACCTCTGTGCCTGTCTAGCGTGACTACCTCACAAGCTTAGCAGAAACTCTCATCAAGGTGCCTATATGAAGAAAAGTCATATCCCAATTAACCCACTTTTTTTCTACCCAATCTCAAACACGTCAAAGGATTTTAAGAGTAGGCACATGAAACCATTCCTGCAAATAAAGCTTTTTCAGTTATGTATAATTTCTTTATCTCCTAGCACAAGGATGTATGAAGGAGGGACAGCAATTGACTTTAGACATTACATGAGGGGAGGAGAAGGAAGGGAATGCCCAAAGAAAGATCAAAGAAAGAAAACTAGGGATCAGACTGGAAAGAACAGCACATGAAACACAAAACCCAAAGTAACAACCCCCGTGGTATTTTCTCTGTAACACCAGCATGTCCTGGGTGGTGATTACCCTGTTAGTGAAATGAAATAAAACGGGCATTTTTTTTCAAGCTACTTGTTTCACCCATGCTAGGTTAAACTGGAAGAGAATTTTTCAAAACTGTATTAAATTTGCTCACACTGTGGTGATTCTCCATTTTCCAACAAAACATGTCACTTTCAGAGTTCAAGGTCTACAGTAACAATCCTTGCTTCTGGGGTAATGCATGAATCTGGATAGTTAAAACGTGTATTCTGGTTGTCACAGCTAATAATAGCAACTAGTACTTACTGAGCACATATTATGAGCAGGTGTTGTTTTTAATGCTTTTAATCTTCAAAATGGATCTTCTGACACAGGTTCGCTCATTGTGAGGGCAACGATATAATTTATTGTCCAAATAAGATACTTTGGGGAATCAAAGCGGAAAGCCATTAACAGTTGTGCCAGGCAGGGCCACAATCCAGGAACATTTGAACATAGAATCACTAGCCTCATTTTGCAAATGGAGACGTAAGGAACAGAAAGGTTAAATAGCCTACCCAAGGTCACACATCTAGTAAGCCAGGGTTCAGGCCCAGGTCATCTGGCTCCAGGCTCATATTCAGCCATTCTGCCACGTGCCCCCTCTGAGCTGATATACTACCTTAAAAAAAAAAATCATCCCACTGTTCACTTTGAAGCACACAAACCTCTCTGTATTTCAGAATACATTTGCTACAAGAAAACGGCTAAAACCCAAGAAGAAATATGACTCAAGAGTTCATATGTTTAAAAAATAAAGACAGGGCACCTGAGTGACTCAGTCAGTTACCATCAGACTCTTGATTTCAGCTCAGGTCATGATCTCATGGTTCGTGACATGGAGCCCTGCGTCAGGCTCTGCACTGCCAGGTTATCTCTCTTCCTCTCTCTCTCTGGCCCTCCACCCTTCCCCTGCTTGCATTCTCTCTCTCTCTCTCTCTCTCTCTCTCTCTCTCTCTCTCACAGAATAAATAAAAACTTTAAACACACACACACACACACACACATTTGCTGTTGCATATGCAACTGAAACATGTCCCTTGTTACACATGCTTTTCTTAATTACTTTTCTCCACATACAGTATCTCCTCATTTCATTCAGGAATAAATCCACAGCTAAAGCAGCAGCAGCTACCATTCAGACATGCATAATTAGATTGATACCACAGATACATTCAGTGGTTTCACTGGCTCAAACCACACTGGGCTTTGGAGCCTTCACCTTATACCATAGAAGCAAAGTCTCTCCTTCCCTTGAGTATTACTGGATGGTTTTCAAAAACTTCCAAGAAAAAATGATGTCCCACAAATGAGTTTGGAAACTAGAGACTTCAACATTTTCCTTTCATTATTAAAAAAAAAAAGGAAAAAAAAAAAGAAAACTACAGGCATTATACAACTTCAGAGAGCCACAATGCCAGGTAGGTAGAAAGTGTTTTTGTGAATATACAAGACTGCTTGCAGATGTGCTTTTTGAGGCAACACAATACTGGCATGTTTCACATCATCCCTTTTCTCAAATACCTCAGTGATACCACTGTCCTTTTACACTTACAGCTCTTCCTGCATCTTCCCTCAGATGACTGCACGTTTGCTTCAATGCTCCATTTAGTGTGTCTGTCAGACAGCAATTCACCAGCCAGGCTAAGATCATGCCCTTCCACCAGCCAGCATCACTTTCTCTCCTCTTACCCCATCTATCCCTTTGTTCGTAGCCAGGGTAGAAGAAAAAATAAAAATAAAAATAAAAATAAAAAAATAAATAAAAATAAAAATAAAAATAAAAAAAATAAAAATAAAAATAGTGTTGAAAGGAAAAAAAAACACCCATTGAAAATTCTATATCCAGCAAAAGTGTATTTCAAACTGGAGAAAAAAGACTTTTTGGGGTGCCTGTGTGGCTCAGTCAGTTGAGCATCTGACCTTGGTTTCTGCTCAAGTCATGATCTCATGTTTAATGAGATTGACCCCCACATAGGGCTCTCTGCTATCAGAATGGAATCTGCTTGGAATTCTCTCTCTCTCCCCCTCCCCTCTCTGCACCTTTCTCCCTCAACATAAATAAATAAACATTAAAAAAGATGTTAGGCATGGAGTGTGTTACTCTTCCCAAAAGCATCTGAATTTTACAATCCCTCACCTCTGTAAACAACAAGAACAACAAGAAAAACAACAACAACCCAAAAACAAGTAATACGTTGTGAAACCAAAAAGGAAGGACTTTATCACTAGTAGATCTGCCTTGCAAGAAATAAAAAAAAAGTTCCTTCCAGGATACCTCAGTGGTTAAATACCTGAGTTTAGCTCAGGTCATGATCTCACCATTCATGAGTTCAAGTCCCACAGTTTGTGAGTTCAAGTGCCACATCAAGTGAGCTCCAGCCCCACTGCAAGTGAGCATGAGCCATGCTTTGAGTGAGATCCCATTATCTCTCCCTCTCTCTCTGCCTGTCGTGGGATTCTCTCTCTGCCCCTTGCTCATTTGTGCCCCCTGTCTCTCTCAAGAGAAAGGTCTTTAGAAAAAGGAATATGGATATAGGTTATAGATAAGGAATTCAGATCTATGTGTTAAAAAGAAGTGGATTAGAGTAGGAATAAGGGAAGGTAAGTAAAATATTTTATTTTTCTCATTCCCAACTTATCTGATAGATAACAATTTGTTTAAAGTGATAACAGCAGCAATATACTCGGTGATCATAGGATATGGAGAAGGAGGTAGATGACGTCAATATTAGAAGGCATGGGATGGAGGAATTGAGAAAGCTTTTATAAGGTAACTGCACTACCTGTGAAGTGATACAGTGTGATTTGAAAGAGGAATTTGACGAGTTATAAATGAGTAATGCAAATGCAAATAAAGGGGAAACCACTCCAACTTTTTAAAATAAAAAAGTATAATGAATATGCTAAGAGAAAGAAGAACATGGAATATACCAACTGCTGCATTAAAATCCAGAAGGCAGAAAAAGGTGAAGATAGAAAGGAAGCAAAGTATAAATGCAGTGAATAGAAAACAGTTACAAACATGGTAGATATTCTTCCAACTATATCAATACTCACATCAAATGTGAATAGTCTAAATATACCAATTAAAGCTCAGAGATTCTCACAGGAGATCCAAAAACAAGATGCGACTCTATATTGTCTATAAGAAATTCACATGAGATATAAAGATACAGATAGATTAAAAGTAAAAGGATGAAGAAAGATTTATCATGCTAATGCTTATCAAAAGAGAGTTGGAGTAATTGCATTAATTCCAGACAAAGCAAACTTCCAAACAAGGAAACTCTAGAGAGATAAAGAGTGTCATTATATAAAGAGATTATATAGAGAGATAAAAGGGTCAGTTCTGTAAGAAAACATAACAATCTCTAATTTTCTATATCTAACAACAGAGAATGAAAATACATGATGGAAAAACTTTTAGAATTTCAAGGAGAAAGGGAAAAATGCATTATTATAGTGGAGACTTCAACACCTTTCTGTCAGTGACTGACAGGTCTAGAAGGATATAGGTAAGGCTACAGCTGGACTAAGCAGTAGCAGTAATCACCTAGATCTAACTGATACATATGGAATATTTTATCCAACAGTAGTTGAATAAACATGTTTCTCAAGTTCACACAGAACATGCACCAAGTCAGAACATGTTCTGGGCCATAAAACACATCCTACCAAATTTCAAAGACCAGAAACCATACAAAGTATGCTGTCAGGCCACACTGGAATTGAACTGGATGGAAAGCAATAATAAAAGATAGCAGGAAAACCCCCAAATGTTTAGAGATTAAAGAACATACTTCTAAATAACACATCAAAGAAGGAATCTTGAGAGAAATTTCAAAGTAGTTTGGACTCAATGAAAATTAAATACAACCTACCAAAATGTGCAGGGCGGGGTGTGGGGGGCACTGAAGACATGGCTTCCAGTAAAACGAACAGCACTGAATGCATTTATTAGAAAAGTAGAAAGATCTTCGGGCATCTGGGTGCTCAGTCGTTTTAGCATGCAACTCTTAGTTTCCACTCAGGTCATGCTATCATGCTCATGAGATCAATCCCCTGTATTGGGTTCCTGCTTGGGATTCTCTCTCTCCCTCTCTCTGCCATGCCCCTGCTCACGTACATGCTTTCTCTCTCTCTCTCTCTCTCTCTCTCTCTCTCTCTCTCTCTCTCTCTCTCTCTCTCAAAGTAAGTAAATAAATGTAACAAAATCGAAAAGGAGAAAGACCTAAAATTAGTAGCCTAAACTTCCACCTTAGGAAAATAGGGGAGGAGGTACAGTTGAAGGCTGAAGTAGGAGAAAAGAAATAATAATACTTAAAAAATAATAATTAGAACAGATATCAATAAAATAAAAGATAGTAAAATACTGGAGATAATCAATAGAGAAATCAAAAGATTGTTCTTTGAAAATATCAATAAAGGCAATGAACCCCTAACTAGGCTATCCAAGGAAAAAAAGTAGGCACAAATGGCTAATATCAAAAATGAAAGAGACATAACCGCTACCGATTCCATGAACATCAAGAGGATAACGTAAAATATTACGAATGACTCTATGCCCCCAAATTTCATAACTTATATGAAACAGATCAATTATTTAAAAGATGCACACGATGGGGCACCTGGGAGGCTCAGTCAGTAAATGTTTGACTTCAGCTCAGGTCATAATCTCCTGGCCCGTGGGTTTGAGCCCTGTGTCAGGCTCTGTGCTAACATCTCAGAGCCTGGGGCCTGCTTCAGATTCTGCGTCTCCCTCTCTCTCTGCCCCTTCCCACTTCCCACTCTACAGCTCTCTCTCAGAAATAAATGAAAACATTTTAGAAAAATATAGAAAACAAATAACAGACACACACTACTAAAACCCACTTAAGGAAACATAGATTATCTGGATAGGCCTATATTTATTAAGTAAATAGTGTCAAGGACAAATAACCTTCGCAAAAGAAAGCATCAGGCCCACATGGTTTCACGGAAGAATTCTAGCAAACATTTACAGGAAAAAATGATGCTAATGTCCTATAATCTCTTTCCGAAAATAAAAACAGAGGGAAAACTTCCTCATTCTAGGAGGCCAGCATTGACAAAACAAGGTAAAGGCATTATAAGAAAGGAAAACTGGAGACCAGTGTCTTGCATTTTCATAGACACAAAATACCCAATACATGTTAGCAAATCAAATCCAACAATGTGTAAAAAGAATTATACATCCATAACCAAGAGGGATTTAGTACCAGTATGGGAGACTGGTTCAATATTCAAAAATCAATTAGTTTAACCCATCACAACAATAGGCTAAAGAAGAAAGACAGGATAATGATCAGATGGTCTTAAAAACAGATGCAGACAAGGCATTTGTTACCTCCATTCATAATAAGTAAAACATTCTCTCCGCAAACCGAGTCCAGGGAGACTTCATCAACTTGATAAAGGACTTTTATAAAACAAACAAAAATAAATCCCCATCAAAAAAGCCTACAAGTAGCATCATATAAGTTTCACCATTTCATGGGGCGCCTGGGTGGCTCAGTCGGTTGAATGTCTGACTTCAGCTCAGGTCATGGTCTCACAGTTCATGGGTTTGAGCCCTGCATCAGGCTCTGTGCTGACCACTTGCTCAGAGACTGGAGCCTGCTTCGTATTCTGTCTCCTTCTCTCTCTGCCTCTCCCCCACTCACACTTTGTCTCACTCTGTTTCTCAAAAATAAATAAATGTAGACACAAAATTAAAAAAAAAAGTTTCATGATTTCAGTGGGGAAGAATGGGATGCTTTCTGAAATGCTACTGTAGCTGATTATGAAGAGGCCAGGTAGGTGAAGACACCTGTAGTAATAATGGACATAATTATATAATTCTGTAAGAACACACCCAGAACAGGCCTGTTCTGTTGAATTGTTCCTGATTCTGCTACAACACTAACTGTTGATCAGTTAATAATTTGTGATTCCGTCTTTAGAGGAACTAAGTATTGACAAAACAAACATCTTGTAACACTGAATGTACATTCATATTGTCAGAGGGACGTCATACACCAACTTAGAGCTACTCAGAGTAAATAGAGAATTGCATGGAGCCAAAGTATTCCCTGCAAATGATATGTTTGTTTTTATATTATATTCTGTTGATTTTTTCCAGCTGTTTTATATTGTTCCTTTTTTTTTTTTCAAATCCCGATGATTCTACAAATATTAAAGTTTTAGTCATTTGTTTAGAGGTGAATTTTAAAATCACGGGTATCTAGCTAACACTGGCTGGCTGAAGAGAGTTTCCAGTTTCCATGAATGCAAATTAATAGATTAAAGTAAGGGAACAAGCTTGAAAGCCAGATGTTGCTGTACCCCAAGGATAGGCCCCAGCTAGTTGCGAATCAGTGAGAATAAATTACCTTTAGATAGCTCACAATCAGGAGCTTCTTAAATTTGGCTTCAGTATACACTCCGCATGATAAATTAATGACAAGGAAAGTAAAACAGAACCACAGCAATGACTGCAATCTGTACAGTAGAAAAGACCCTCCAGGAGATAATACATGTGTGTACAAGTTGTACATTTTACAGATTTGAGGGTTACCATTCGCACTATAGTTCATATAAATCATGCCTCCTAGAACTGTGCAGTATACAACTTGTGCAACCAATACAACAAACTGAAAACATTCTGATGCTGGTATAGAATAGCAAATATATGAACAAGGAGTACAAATTACATCTGAAGTTATAAGGTGTATAAATTGGATTCATATAAAAGAAAAAAATCTCTAAATTGCTCTTCATTAGTACTAAAACTTTTTCTTGGTAAAAGACTCTGTTAAAAGAACAAAAAGACAATCTATGGACTTGGAGAAAATATTCCCAAATCATATATCCAGCAAAGGTCTTGTGTCCAGAATATCATATATTGAAGTACACAAAACGATGCTCCACAACACTAGGCTTCAGGGAAACACATTCAAACTGCCCTGTGATACTGCTATACACATATTGAAAATGTTTTTTTTTTCAATCTTTATTTATTTTGAGGGATGAAGAGAGAAGAGTGTGAGCAGGGAGGGGCAGAGAGAGAGGAGATACAGAATCCAAAGCAGGCTCCAGGTTCCAAGTTGTCAGCATAGAGCCAAACATGGGGCTTGAACTCACAAACCGTGAGATCATGACCCGAGCTGAAGTCAGCTACTCAATCTACTGAGCCAACCAGCAGCCCATGAAATATATATATTTTTTAAAGACAATACCTAATACTTACATGTGACCCATAAATCTGACTCCTGGATATTTGCTCTAGAGAAGTGAAAACTTATGTTTATAAAACAAAAACAAAAAAAACATGCACACAAATGTTTACAGCAACTCTAATCATAACTGACAAAAATGGAAAAACACAAATTTCCTTCAGGAAATGAATGGTTAAACAAAACCTGGTATATCCGTACAGGGAAACACTAAGAAACAGACGTATTGTAAAGGCATGATGTTGAAAGAAAGAAACCAGTCTCATAAAGTTACCTACAATAAGGATCCATTTATATGATATTAAAGTTGGAGATAGATGGTTGCCAGGCCTCAGGGGTGGGGTGAGAGTGATTCAACATGAGGGAATTCTGGGAGCTGATGGAATTGTTCTCTTTGTGTCTAATTTTTTTGGGAGGGAAGACAGAGAGTGAGAGTGGGGGAGGCACAGAAAAAGAGGTAGAGAGGGATAATCCCAAGTAGGCTCCGGGAAGGTCGTGAGCAGGGGCTCAAACTCAAGAACAGTGAGATCATGACCTTAGCCGAAATCAAGAGTGGGATGCTCAAGTGACTAAGCCACCTATGTGCCCCAGGAACAGAACTCTTCTGTATTATCACTGGGGTGACATTTACATGAGTATATACAATCTTTAAAACTCAAAGCACTATGCACCAAAAGAGTTATTTTATATAATGCTAATTACACAACAAAAAGCATTTTCAAAAAAATACCACATCTGTCCTCATGTCTCCATTTCCTGCGTCCACACTTATTCCTGTCATGGTCACCTCTCCTGGTCAACTGCAATGACTCCTTACCTGATTTCCTCCCAATTACAATCTTCACTCTGTCTTTCTAATAAACTTATGAAATATTACTCCTGAATAAAGTGTTAAAAGGAAAAAAAAAAGCCAGATCTAAATAGCTACACCTTCCTTAGATCATGCATGTACACCACTCCCTATGGTATTTCTAACACGAAGGCCCAATGTGCAAATACAATAAGCAGCCAAGGGGAGCCTAGTGGCTCAGTTAGTTGAGTGACCTAATCTGAGTTTCAGTTCAGGTCATGATTTCGCCATTTGTGGTTTCAAGCCCCAGGTCACACTCTGCACAGAGCCTGCTTGGAATTTTCTCTTCCCCCTCTCTCATCCCCTCCCCTTCCTCACACACACTGCAAATCAACCACCCACCCAACCACCCACCCACCCACACAACCAACCAACCAACCAACCAACCAACCAACCAACCAACCAACCAACCAACCAACCAACATTAAAATAAAAATAAGCTGCCCAGATCGTAAGGGTTTGTAGTACGTTACACTTTTATCCCATAGTTCAAATAAAAGCAAAGAAAACTTGACTATCGTGCTGGAATTATTTTTCTTTCTTATACCCAACTCATTTTGCTCACTTGTGGTTCATTTCTGTGTCTCCTGCTCTAAAGGCAGTGCCCACTTCCTCCGGCAGTCCTAGTTGAAGTGAATTTCTAACTGCTTCAACTCAGTACCTTCTTCATTCTGTTGCCTTTGTCATGAAGACCTGGAACAAAAATCCGTGAAAGAATGAACACCCAGGCCTGGCATGCCAATATTAACACCTGGCAAACAGCAACAACGTCCCAGACACAGCAACTAGCAAACAATCCATTGTCTATTTAGGAAACATGAGCGAGAGATGGAAGAAATAGAACTTCCCAAAGGAGCCTGAAAAAGAAAACCAAAAACAAAATCCACTGGCATTAAAAAGTGAAAACAGGTAAAACCAAGGTTTATCTCAATGTTATTGCAGGTGTTACTGGATAGACTAGATGAACCTGAAGCAAATGATTTCTAAACAACAAAAACAACAACAACAGCAGCAACAACAACAACAGCAGTAGCAGCAACAACAACAACAACAAAAGAATCTTCTAAAATGTGCATTGGTATAATTTAGCAGATAATCAGAGCTGCAGAAACTAGCTCTATGTGGGAATAATCAGAATACCATAGGTACTCAGAGGAGTCACGCTTATTGTGAATAACTGATGCTCAGGTGGTGTGATCACTGTATCACACAAAACCAAGTAAGGGTGTTAAAAAGGAGGAGGGAACCCACACAGGGCAGCAGATGCCAGAAGACATGGGGTGAATCAAGGGCTCAGTGAAACGGGAAGACTTAATCACAAAGTGAACAATTTGCCTGAAAATGCTGCAGATTCAGGCCAGCACAAAGGCCTCCAGGCTCCCTGGCAGGAGTCCTGGGAATACCAGGGGCAAAGCAATGAACTTACAGCTACCAATCACTTCCCTGTGGCAAGCACGTGACCTGATAAAGCATCTCAATTGACCCTGTGTACAGAAGAAGGAATTGAGGCTGAAGGAGATGTTATAAATGCTCAAGGTCACAGAACTAAGAAAGTTATGGAAATGGCCGTTACCCCAAGCACTCTGACTCCTTAGTGCATTACATGCTGTCTCAAGTATGCAAAACTCAACTTCAGTAACCCTTTTACCATCTTTTTAAGTAAATATTCTTTCAAAAAGTTTTGATTGTTGTATTTTCATTTTTATTTGTTTCCTTATGTCTTTTAATTTCTTCTCTCTCTGGTTGACTGATTCATTCTTTAGTAAGATGTTTTTTAACCTGTATGCTTTTAGAGGTTTAGCAGACTTTTTCCTGTAGTTTATTTCAAGTTCAAAACATTGTGACCTGAAAGTGTGCATGGTGTCATCTCAATTCTGTTATATTTATTGAAGGCTTCTCGTGACCCAGTATGTGGTCTCTCCTGGAGAATGTTCCACGTGCACTCCAGAAGAAAGTATGCTCTGCTGCTTTGGGATGTAGAGTTCTAAAATATCTGTCACGTCCTTCTGGTCCAATGTATCATTCAGGACCATTGTTTCTTTCCTGAGTCTGTCTAGATTTTCTGTCCATTGTTGTAAGTTGAGTATTAAAGCCCCCTGCAATTACCACATTCTTATCAAGGAGATTGTTAATGTTTGTGATTAAATGTTTTAAATCTTTGTGTGCTTCCGAATTTACTGCATACTCATTATAATTGTTAGCTCCTCCTGATGGACAGACACTGTAATTATTTAATAATGCCCTTAAACATCTCTTGCTACACACTTTAATTTAAGGTCAAGTTTGTCTGATATAAGTATGGCTAATACAGCTTCCTTTTGACTCCCAGTAGCATGAAAGGTAGTTCTCCATCCCCCCACTTTCAATAGTAAGGTGTCCTCAGGTCTGAAAGGAGTCTCTTGTAAGAGAGCAAATAGATGGGTCTTGTTTTGTATTATCCATTCTGATACCCTAAGTCTTTTGGTTGGAGCATTTATTCCACTTCCATGCAGTGTTATTATGGAAAGCTATGGTTCTGAGGCACTGTGATGTCTGTACTTTTCATGCTTGTACTGGTGTCTGTGGCATTTTGTGATACTTGCGACATTTCCCTCATAGAATCCCTCTTAGGATCTCTTGCAGGGATGGTTTAGCGGTGATGAATTCCTTCAGTTTTGGTTTGTTTGGGAAGACCTTTACCTCTCCTTCGATTCTGAATGGCAGGCTGGTTGGATAAAGGATTCTTGGTTGCATATTTTTCCTATTCATCACATTGAAGATTCCCCTATTCCTTTATGGCTTGTCTGATTTCAGTAGATGGGTCTGCTCCTATACCAATACTTCTACCTTTGTACGTTAACGTCCTTTCATCCCCAGCTGCTTTCAGAATTCTCTCTTCATGCTTGTATTTTGCCAGTTTCACTATAATATGTTGTGCAGAAGATCAACTCAAGTTACATCTGAAGGGAGTTCTCTGTGCCCGTTTGGTTTCAATGTCGCTTTCCTTCCCCAGATTGTGGAAGTTCTCAGCTATGATTTGTTCAAGGTCATCTTCGCACCCCTTCTTGCTCTCTTCTGGAAATCCTGTGCTATGGATATTGTTCCATTTGATTGCATCACTTAGTTCTCTTATTATCCCCTCTCGATCCTCAATTTTTTCTCTATCTTTTTCTCACCTCCTTTCCCCCATATTTTTATCTTCTAATTCATTTACTCTCCCCTCTGTCTCTTCAATCCACGCTGTGGCTGCCTCCATTTTAAATTGCACCTCATTTATACCAATTGAATTTATCATGACTACTTTTTATTTCCTTGATCTCTGCAATAATTGATCCCATGCTGTCTGCTATGCCTTTGCCAATCCCAACGATTCATCCTTTGACTGTTATGCTAATTTCTGATATGTAGCTTACATCTGTTTTGGTCAAGTCATTAGCTGTCCACTTCTTCCCGGAACTTCTTTTGAGGGGAATGCTTCTGTTTCATTATTTTGGCTAGTTTTCTCTCTCTTATGAGGTTTACAAGCTTGTTATTTGCTCTGCACCTGCAAGAATTGCTATATGAAATGGGGGTCACGCCCTGTGCAGGTTCTAGCCCTGCAGGTAGTGTTTCCTGGAGAGTGTTACTTGCTCTCTGTTGTTGTGGCATTGGCTCTTTGAGTTCTCTACTCGTCATGATGTTTTTGACGCTCCACAAGGTGTGCTTTTATTTGTTCCTTGAAGTAGCCCTGGAAAGGAAAACAAACAAACCAACAAACAGGAAACAGAGACATGGAAGGAAACGTGCAACTAAAAGAAATAAATGGACACACACACGCTCACACACACAGAAAAACAGTCTGAAATCAAAAAGAAAACAAAACAAACAAACCAGAAACACCAGCTACAAGTAAAGAACAAGGTAGAGGCGTTGCTGTTGGAAGAACACATATAAAGAGGGAAATGACAGCAGTGGGGAAAAGGAAAAAAATATATATATTGACCAGGCTGGGAGGCTAAATGGCTTAATGCAGAGAGAGAGAAAGGAAAATAAGGAAGGAGGGGTGGGAACAAAAGGAAGATAAGTTTACCCAGACAGAGAAACTAGATGGCTTGATCATTCCAGAGAGAGAGAAAGGAAAGTATAGAAGTATAGGTAGGAAATGCATCAAGGGAATGGGTTATAAATGTACGCTTGAACGAACCAACGAGCAGAGTTATCAACCTAAGAGAGGGATGAGATAGGAAGAGAGAATATGTCTAAATAACAAGAGTTGTCCCGGATTAATCCAGTCTATGCAGCATCACTGGTCTGGATGATGGAGCTGCCTGGTTCCACAGTGCCTATCCAGCTCCATCAGGTAAGCAGGTACCCAGCACAGAGGGGCGTGGTTTGGGGTAGGCTGGTCCCACCTCCACTATGGACCCTCGGACTGATCCCAGAGGCCCCGCCTTGGTGGTGGTGGTGGTGGTGGTGGTGGTGGTGGTGGTGGTGGTGGTGGTTGTGGTGAAATGGTGATGCCCAGCCCCTTCTCCATGACCTGGTGTACTCCGTTCCAGTTGTCCTTATTATGCCCAAGGCAAACGCAGTGTTGTCCTTCTTGCTCCGCTGACTCCTTTGGCATAGCGCTTGTCTAGGATTCACAGACACGTTCCGTGTGCTCTGGCACTGGGGAAGTGCCTCTCTGTGCTGCTCCAAAAGTCTTCCTGGCTATCTTTGTGCTGCTGTGCTTCAGGAAGCCCCGCCTTTTCCTGCCATGGACTGCGCTGCTGACCTCATGGCTGAGCTTGGGCATGGTGGAGGCAGGCAGGCAATCTTCTGTCCCACAGCAACGCCCCCAGGGAGGGGGCCACTTTCTCCTACTGCAGACTGCGCCCCAGACCCAGCCACTGATCCGGGGAGTGGTGGATGCAGGCAGGCTTTGTTCTATTGCACAGGCCTCCAGGTTGGGGCTACTGTCTCCTTCTGTGGACTGTGCCCCTGTCAACCCCTGAAGCCAATGCTGGCTCCTCTCCTCTCCAGGTGCGCAAACAGGAAGCCTAGCCCCAGACCCAAGAAAGCCCACAGTTAGAGATAAGATCCCTCTCAGTCCCAGTCCGAGGTTTTCCTCTTATCCACATACAGCCCCACACTTCTGGAGCCACTCTTTCTCTTACTTTTGTCTCTCTGCAGAAGGGGATCTCTTCCCTCCATTCCTACTTGGCCCAATTTATGCACCCCCGTTCACAATCAGCCACCTGTCATTTCTCAAGTTGTCTCATTTCCTTCAGGGGGGTATTCAGTCTGTTTTCCTCGCAGACTTTTGGGTTTCAAAATACTTTGGCTTCAGCACTTTGTTAGAGAGATGTGATGTACAGATCCTCCTACTTCTCCACCATGTTGACCCCTCTGCCCAGAAGGATTTATTTATAAATTCATGGACATCAAATTCTAGATGTTATTTTCTGATTAATGTTATTAGGATTAACCTCAGTACATACTTTTAGTGTTAAGGAACATTCACTTTGATTTGAATGCTTTGAAAATGAATTGAACAGGCAATCCAAATAAATATCACATTCCCTTATTGGGACTTCCCTCTCTCCATCTCTCTCTCTCTCTCTTTCTCTCTCTCTCTCTCTCTCTTTCTCTCTCACTCTCTCTCTCTTTGACACACACACACACACACACACACACACACACACACACACACACACACACACACACACACAGTTCCTCCAGACTGTCAGGAATCTCTCTAAGGTGCCCGCCCAACTCCATGGCCAGTACATAAACTTCACCGGTATTCAGGACTAGACATCCTCACTAAGGTCTGCCCAGAACAAAATGGAAGAAAACAGCCTCTGTCAGTCCCACTCTCCTGCCTGTGCAGTTTCCTCTCTCCTGCCAGGTCTCCCTGACCCCCACCCCACCTTGCTGTCAAAGCCCATTCTATAACTACTTGAGAAACCTAGCTAGTATTTGATTCTGCAGCAAAACACAACGAAGTTCCAAAAGGTCTCAGCCCTCGCAGGCCAATGAGTCAGTAGGAAAACACCAGGCCAAGAATCACACCAGGAGAATTCTCATTCCAGCTGTACCACTTCCTAGCTGTAGATGCACAGTGAAGCTGTCATCCAACAACACTCTAGCTCCACATCTGTAGGCCTCTAGCCCACCTGCATTGCTACCAGGCTCGGGGACACATCCAACGATTTTGTTTCTTGAGCCCCTTCTGGACTGTGTTTGCTTTGTTTAAAAATGTCTACCTCTAGGATCAACTAGATTTTGAGACACAAATATGCACAAATATGCAAATTCCCCAAGGGAAAAGACACGTCCCAGAGTCTGTTCACTGCAGTCATCCATATGCCCAAAGCACTGATTTCTACCGTGTACATAATAAGAGAGAAGAAGCAGGCAGACACCTGCCCAATGACAATGAAAAAGCAACAGAAGGTGATGGAGAGCCCCACCTGACGTAGTAGCTGGAAGCCCAGAAGTCAAGAATTACCCACAACCACCATGGAGGCAGGGGTATACCTCGAGAACAGAGCCTGGCACACAGAGTCCCTCAGTCAGTTTTCGGTGAGTGGTGAATAAAGCCACAGGTGGACCAATAAACTGACAAGCAAGCGAGCAAAGGCTGACAAGGGAAAATCCACCTGTTCTATGGTGGTATAGAGAAAGTAGGTGCTTTTAGCAATGCCAGTAAGAGGGTAAACATTATAGAACAGGCCAATTAGTGAATTCTGTGGGTGGAATGTTTTCCCCTGATTACAATGGGCAGCTTATCCATCCTCCAGCTCTGAAGCATATGGTAAGTGGACACCACATGCTGGGGACAACAAGTTCTGGAGTTAAAGAGTGGAAGTAACAAGGCTCCACCTTTGCTAGAATGTCAGCTTCCATTTACAGACCCTCCATCTGCCCCCTGGCCCTTTCTTCCTCCCACCCACCCCGATTACTCCCACATATTATGTCCTTACTGCAATCATGCAATCCTTGGTTTTGAACCATCCTTCTAATATGTTTTGTTGTTGTTTGTAAGATCTGTCATTTATCTACGTAAAAACCTGGGAATTTCAATTTTAACAAAGGTGAGAGCACCTGGATGGCTCAGTCAGTTAGGCATGTGATTGTATTGCTTTCGACTCAGGTCATGATCTCATGGTTTGCAAGCTCCAGTTCTGCATCAGGCTTTGTGCGGACAGTGTAGAACCTGCTTGGGATTCTCTCTCTCACTCTCTCTGAGCTTTCCTGGCTCTCTCTCACTGTCTTATGTTTGTGTGCTGCTTTTTAAACTGGCCTACGAGTAATTTGGGACAAGTGGTATGATAAGTAACCTTCTCTTTCACCTGCTATGACAGCTCTAACGTTCCCGTTACTCTGCTGAGTGAAGACGTAAGGCAGAGTGTCCCAAGATCCTCAACCAAACTACACGGTGTAATCGTATGAGCATAGGTATTCACACTTCATCCATTCCCTCATAAACTCGCTCATTTCACAAAGAGCGAACACTTACGCTGTGCGCTCTGAGAAATATAACAGTAAGCAAAATAGCCTTCGGAAATTAATATTTTTCCCGCCTTGGGATTGCTTGGGCCTGTAGTACCCAGTCCTATGTTATTCAGCGCATGATTGTGATTAACGTATTTCACTTCTTCCAAAGATGTTTCTAAAGTTTGGCAGAGGCAGTGGGATGTGACCGGTGCTGGTTCAAATCCTAGCTCTGCCACATAGATGTTATATTTGGCAAGTTATTTAACCTTTCTAAGCATTAGTCTAGTTGCGTGTTAAATGGGAATAATAATATCTTTCCCATAGGCCTGTTATGTTTGCTTGAGAGGGGAACATGTGTGAATTGCAGAGAACTGTACTGGTGTATGGTGGGAACTAAAGTAAAATTAGTTTGTTCCCTCTGTTTTCCTATGGCTTTCTGATCATCTTGGTATGGGTTTGTACCGAGGGCCTTGTGCCTCTCTGTGCCTCTCTGTGCCCTTGAGTATCCTCTTGCAATCACCAGCATCAGGGAATTGGACCTCATTCTACCAAGTAAGCCTGACTCTGACATGGTGCCTTCCATAGTTCACCTGTTGTGTACATTCAACATAGCCAACGTGGAGGTTTTCAGTAAGCAAGCAGCGACTTTGTCAAAAACGTAGTTACATCACTAATAAAGGCGAGTGTTTACTGACTCGCAGTTAAGGGGGTTCCATGCATTATTCTAAGTGTTTTACCTTTGATACCTCACTGAATTCATTTCAGAGCTCTGTGGTGAAGGTACTAGGTTGTGCCTGATTTTACAGCTGAGAAAACTGAGTAACAAAGAGAAAGTAAGTTGTCCAAAGGTCTGCTGTTAGAAATAGAGCAAAATAGGAGTTTAGATCCCAGGCAGCCTGGCTCCAGGGGCCACACTCTTAGTCACTGAACTATAGTGCTTCTTGCTAAGCAAGAATTTAGTGTAGGATAGGGAATTGAAGTGGTATTGGGTTGCAAATAAGATCGAAAGAGATGGCAAAGGTTCCAGCCAATTCATCTGATCACAAAAGGGTAAGAGTTCATCAAAAGTTGATTATGCAGGTGTTTGTGAAAAGAGAGAATGTGAGAGAGAATCCCCAGTATAGACTGCTGCTGTTACACATAAAATTGAAGTGAGACAGCTAGTTCTTCTGTAAAAATTGGGAACTGAAACCCCATAAACACATTGCATTCATTCAGTATGTACAGGGTCCTTTGCACATGGCTGGCACTGTAGTAACGACACACGGATGGCGAAGGTGAGCCCTGCCCATGAGGAACACATGGTCTAGGAGGGCAGCAAGGGCTATGTAAGGAGGTTCATGACAACACAACTAGTGGGAAGAAGAACTGTGGACACACAAAGGTGAAGTAAGCACCCCCAAGACACTTTCCATAAAAATAGACATAAGAAAGGAATGAATCCTCTTAGAGTTCTGGAGGCATCCTTCACGTAGGCTCTCATGAGTGTATTTTCACTAAGTCCATAACAATTGGGAGCTGACACCTGCTGAGCCAAGCTCCTCCAGGGCAGAACCTTCCTCTGCTCAGTTGGCTTCAAGTGAACCTGTGTATTCAGCACATCTCCAGTGTCCCTCTCCCATCATTCCACTTCTGTCCCTCTTGATTCGTAGATTTCTAGGAAAATCAGCCTATAAGGTCAAATCCTTATTTATTGTTAGTTCCTTCCAGAGACAGGGTCTCCACGATGCTATCAATTACTTCAGTGGAATCCTGCCCATGGGCTGCACAAGGAACTCCATGATATGATTTCAGTGCCTCCTCAGTTGAGGGGTTTTATGAGAAGTTAAGTCCTCTGAGCTTGGGTTAGAAATAGTCCACATCATTCCCAATCTCAAGGCTTGTATTGGACAAAGGATGAAGATAAAAAGCAATGAATACATAAAAGCCTTTTGTAAAAGCTCAGCCTAAAAACGGCAGAAGAACATATAAGGGGAAAATGTCTTTTCATTTCATATTAAGAGCCAAAGAGAAAAGCTTCTTTAGATTTCAAGAAAAAAGGAATAATATCAGTACACAAAGCAAGCTTTAAAGATGAGCTTTATCATAGTGTCAGTTAGAGCTTTTTAGCGTATCTTAGTTCATCAATCTTTTAAGCTTATCTTAATTCATCAAATAATCTTTTTTTTTTCCTTTTTTTGATGACAGAAATCTTATTTACACTCCTGAATGTCCTATTACCCTTGACAGGTACCTAGCATTCTGCCTTGCACATCTACTTACTTATGTGGGGAAAAAAGAAAAAAAAAAGACATTTGTTTCTTCACCGTCCACAGACAGAATAAACTCCTATCGGAAATCATAAAATATTTGGGCGCTGAACACGTGACTGCTCTTAAATGTTCATATATTCAATTTGAGGAAATTTTTTATTAGACAGGTGTGGTCAAAGGCCCAACAGAAAGATTCAAAAATGAGGAGAACTCTGGGAATAAATGGGTTAGGAAGGTAATGAAAAATTGGAGACTACGATCCAGATCTTAAAAAAGCTCTGAATGTATATTCACAAAGACTTAACGACTTTTGATAACCAGGTGAAAATAGTGCTTTGAAAGTCCATAGAGCTGTAGCATTCGAAGGCAGGGTTTCTTACAGTATGGTCTGATATATCTCCCTAATCAATGGAATCATGGAGGGCTTACTACAGGTACGGATTCCAAATTCACACAGAATTCTATATTTTTAGATAATTTGCCAGTGTTTGTTAAGATAACCCAAACTAGTAACAGCATTGCAATCTGAAAAGGACACACGAGGCCCACTCTCTTTAGCATAAAGTTGGGGTTGCTTTGGTAGGTGGATGAAAGCAACAAAACACAGAAGTCTGCAGGGAGAAGTGGAGACTTGAAGTGTTTGAAATGCATACTGTTCCATTTCTCAGGGAGGGCACAGATACTGCTTGATGGCACCCAAATCAGGTGTTTCTGTCTGAACCAGTGCTGCTACCCAGGCCACAGTCAACCATAAAGATTATCCAGAGAAATAGTCTGCATCTGGATCTGCTGGAGATTCACTGACTAACCATATTCTCACTGCTGCTGGGGGTGGGGATGTGGGGTGGGAGGTAGATAAACGGAGAGAATCAGACAAGCCCAAGTGGCCAAGAACTGGATGGAGTCCACCCTAACTGTTACCATATCTGTTATGGTATGTTACCAGATCTGTGGCCATATCTGAAGTTTCCAGAGCTGATGATGCTACATTCGGGGCCACCATTGTTCCGTGATGATATTGCAGGTGGTATATGATGCGAAGAAATTAAACAAGGAAACGGGGTAACTTAGTATACATTATAACGTGTCAACAAGAAGACAAAGAAAACTCTTGGTTTCTACTTCATTGCCAGTTACTAATAGATATGAAAGTTACAGTGCCTCTAGGAGGCAAGGTTCTTGCCAACAGAAATACATCGCTAATACAGGAGCACCTTCCAAAGGTTCATCTGAGAGTACACTGAATGGCATGAGTATTTAATGTGATTTGATAAGGCAGAACTGGTTTCTCCATGACTCACAAGTATTAACTTCTAGAATTCCTATGAGTTTGCTTGATGCATTGATAAGCAAAGGAAACCGAGGAGGGGATTTGGTGAAGCCACATGCCCTAGAAATATGACAGCTAAGTTTTGACGTAAGAAGAAAACGAATGACCTCCAAAAGACATCAACAATTCTCCCGCACAGATGTGCTGTGAGCTTGAAATGCTCACACATGTGATGCATCTTGAAGATGGTAAGTGGTAAAAATATTGGTAATATTATATTAACGGCTGCTACCTTTTTTCCCAAAATTTTGTAGTGGGTCATAAAGAAATTGGCAGCTCTGCCATTCCATGCAGCCTGCTGCAGATGACATTGCTGCCTTAATGGGGCACAGCGTACAGCCTCTTTGTGAGTAAAACTCTCTTTGTTCATGCCACTGGTGGCAGCCTTTCTGTGACAGCTGAACACGTCCCTAACTGATACTACTTGCCCTTACTCAATGCCATTCAAATACAATTTCATGTTTTGTTAGCACAGATAACATCAATAATGTCACTCTTATTGAAGGTGAAATTATTACCAACCTCACTCAGCAGATGACGTTGGGGAAAAGATGCTAGAAAAGTGTCCTAAATGAAGAAGGGTCTTGGAGAATACCGGTGTTCTCTCTCATAGCAAACCCTCGCAGACTAAACTGTGGGGCACAGGGTTCTCTCTGTTACAATACAACTTGAAGTTTAGGAGTGTTTTTCCTTATAAAGGTTTGAAAAAGTCCATGGTAGAGAAGGGTTTACTTAATCCCGAGAGTAAAATGAAAGAAGGCTTTGGACCCACAAACTCCTACAACCAGTAAGTAGGCCGAGACAACCATAAGGCTGTAGACACAGGCTACCTTTCATGAGAAGGGAAGAATGACTTGGAGGTTGAAAGCCAGAACCCTGGAGGAGCTAGAGCCATGGAAAATCATTCCCAGGCCTTAAGACCCAATGAAAGGACTGCCTACCTGGGCCAGATGAACTTCAGAATTGTTATGGACCAGTGACACATGAAAACCTCCTTCCTTTCTTTTGGAACAGAAATGTTTGTGTTTTGTTGGTTTGTTTGTTTTTTCTGTGTGTTTGTGTGTGTGTGTGTGTGTGTGTGTGTGTGTGTGTGTGTTTTCTAGTTATCACGTGCCCGTGTTGGCTGTATGGTTAATTGATAGGTCTTCATTCATAGGTCTTCAGATTGAAAGTGTAATCAAGGACCAGTGCACACAAGGAGACTCATTCACACCTGGACCTAATTTAGATAAAAATATCCTGGACTTTGAGCTGATGTTACAAGGGTTGGGTCTTTAAGAGGGAGGATTCTTGGGGTAGGGTGAGGATATTTTTCATGCAGGATGAAAGTGAATAATAGGAGACCAGCTGATAGGCTTTGGCAGTCTAAAATATGTTCATAAATTCTCTTTTAAGCCCTTCAAAAGGTGGACCTCCATTCCCTTTTCCTTAAGCATACGCCAGACGTACTGAATGATTTTGAAAAATACAAGAAGGTGAAAGTGATGATGAGTCAAAAACACTCTAAAGAGCAGATATTGTAGCTCCAATTGTGTTGTGATCAGGAGATAATCGATGGAAGGGGCAACTGGCCATTAGACGCTAGAATTCTATGAGTGGAAGAGATGAACATAAGGGAAGAGAAACAAAAATAATATAAAATCAGGGAGGGGCAAAACAGAAGAGACTCATAAATATGGAGAACAAACTGAGGGTCACTGGAGGGGTTGTGGGAGGGGGAATGGGCTAAATGGGTAAGGGGCACTGAGGAATCTACTCCTGAAATCATTGTTGCAATACATGCTAAGTAATTTGGAGGTAAACTTTAAAAATTAAAAATAAATAAAATAAAAAAAGAAGCTAGAATTGTACACCTATCAAAATTATCAATTAAATTTGAGATTGGACTCAAGATATCTTCAGACGTGCAAAGACTCAGTACATTTGATTCTATTCATTCTGCATTAGGAAGTTATCTGAAGGTGTACTCCAGCAAAACAAGGAGAGAAAAAAATAAAGAAAAATTATACTTAATAATAGCCAACATTAACAGTGTTTATTTTTGTGCCAGACACTGTTATGGGTTATTTTCACATGTTATTACATATTAACCACATAACAAACTTATAAAGTATATACAATTACCATTATTATCTTCTAGAGGAGGAAATAGGGTTATAAAGAAGCCAAAGAACTCATCCAACATCCAACTTACACAGTTGGTAAGTGGAACAAGTAAAGTCTAACCCCAGGCCGTCGGGCTCAAGAGTCCAGGCTTTTAAATGCTCCCTAACGTCCCAGATAGCCATATTACCATGAAACCATGGAAACAAACGGGGACCGGTAGCAGTGGAAAATCACAGGAAGGAAGCTGTGAAGCAGACCTACTGAGTCACCACCTAAATGAGGCAGGAAAAGAGAAGGCTCCAGTAAGTGACCTCTAAGAGGTTAACAGGAAGATGTCATAAGAGGCATGCTTTGAAAACACTGAAAGAGTGCAATAAAACAAAGAAGTGCAATTAGAAAACTAAGGAGAACCAGAAAATATCCATAAGATGGTCTTAGTCTGAATGAGCCAAGTGAAACATGGCGTGGTTTAAAGCACTGATGGAATACAAAGAAAAAGGACACATTTCACCTTGATCCCAGAAAAGGGTAGTAATTCTGATGTTTGCATATTATTTAATAATCCCAATATTTTAAACCATTTATTAGTTTTCAAGTTTTAGAATCAACCTTGAACAATCTAAAGAGACTTGATTGCAGAGCATAATACCAATGTTAACAACAATGACAAACAGAAGTCCAAAGCTGATGGGAGACCGAGAAAAAGTGCAGCAAGTGTGAGGAAGACATTTATCTTACAATGTAAGGAATGAAAAATGATAGTACAGGTAAGAGAAATAGGTCTCTATTTTAAAATTGCATCTTGTGGGGTACCTGAGTGGCTTGGTGAGTTCAGAATCCAACTCTTGATTTTGGCTCAGATTATGATCTCACTGTTCATAAGACTAAGATGCGGATTAGGTTCTGCACTGACAGAATTCTCAGAATTATCTCTCTCTGCCCCTATCCTGCTTGCGCATATGCTCGCTCTCTCTCTCTCTCTCTCTCTCTCTCTCTCTCTCTCTCTCTCCCTCTCTCTCAAATAACATATATTCATTCACACATGCATGCATACATACATACATACATACATACATACATACATACATACATACATTACATACATGCATAAAATTATATCTTGTGATGGTTAATTTCATGTTTTAACTGGGCTAAGCCACAGGGTACCCAGATATATGGTTACACATTATTTCTAGTGAGTCTGTGAGGACATTTCTTAGTACAATGAACATCTGTATATCTGTGGACTAAGCAAAACATATTGCCTTGCCAAACACTGGGTGGCCTCAACTAATCGATTGAAGACCTGAATGGAACAAAAGGCAGAGTAAGAGAGAATCCACTGTTGTGTATCTGAGTGTCTTCAAGCTGCGATAGTGGTCTCCTGACTTCAGACTCAGACTTGGAATGGAACATACATCATCAGCTCTCCTGATTCTTAGGCTTTTGGAGTCTGCCTGGAACTAAACTACTGGATCTCCTGGCTCTGCCCTTCTCAGCCTCCGTCATCCTGTGAACCAATTCCTATTGATACTAAGTGTCTGGAGAACCCTAACTGGTCCATATATGTAACTTCATCCATTATGTCTTTTTGCCCTCAGATCCAGTTCCTGCACTTCTCCTACAGACTGTGTTTCCTGGTTCCTTGCCAACTGGCTTCCAGAGGGGTTTGACCAATGGGTGTTTGATGGGAGAAAGGGAGGAAGGTATTAGCCCAGAGGTTTTTCTCTCTCCCGCTCCACTTGCTACCAGTGATTTTATCTCCTCCAAATTCCAGCTTCTTTCCAAGAGCCTCTTCTCTGATGTTCTCAGTTCCTGCTAGGTATGGTTCTGAGTTTCTCTAGCCCTAGGGATGGAAACAGCTTTCTGAGGATACTAATTCCTGATTGCTTCGCCATCCTTTGTTTCACTTCTGGGATTTCCCATCACATGTGTAACTCTTTAAAATACCGATAGTGACTCACCGGCTGGCTGGACCTGACTGAAACAGGATAAAGATAGAAGTTCAGGAATATATCGGAAGGTGAGGAGAGAGAAGACAGGTGGCTTAAGCGACGTATACATCATCTTCACATAGGAAGTCAGTAGACGGTGCTGAAAACTGACAAATCAATAAGCAGCAGTATGCTATATTACTTATATTCATGAAGATACCTAAGAAAAGAATATAAACCTTGAACAGTTAAAAGTGTTGTCTCAAATAATGGAGGCAGTAAAGAGACCTGTGGTTGCCAGGAACTCAGGGGGGAAGGGAGAGATGAATAATAGATGAAGCACAGGGAATATTTACGACAGTGAAACATCTTGGAAGACAGTGAAATGCTTTGAAGCATGGCATTGTGCATTTGTCATAACTCACAGAACTGCACACCACAGTGAATGCTAAGGTAAACTTGGGACTTTCGTTAAT
The DNA here is from genome assembly GCF_028018385.1 of Neofelis nebulosa. Classification (NCBI taxonomy): domain Eukaryota; kingdom Metazoa; phylum Chordata; class Mammalia; order Carnivora; family Felidae; genus Neofelis; species Neofelis nebulosa. The sequence goes on from NC_080801.1 coordinate 934,908, forward strand.
AATAGTTTCCATATTGGCTCCTCCGTTGTAACAAATGCGCTACACTGAGACAAGAAGTTTACAATAGGGAACACTATGTTTTGGGGGGTAGGAGGGAGAACAGGGGAACTCTGCACTTTCCAGTCTTCTTCTGGAAACCAAACGCTGTTTTAAAAAATAAGCTCCCTTAATGAAAGGAAGGCAGAGAGACAGAAGAGGAGGGAAGGAAAGAGGGAGAAAGGGAGCTATTTAAAAGTCATGGAGAAAATTTAAATGTGGATTACTAAGTGAAGGGATCCAATCCGAAAAAGCCATAAGCTTTACGTTTCCAACTTTGATAATATTCTGGAAAAACAAAACAAAACAAAACAAAACGTCAACAACAACAACAACAATAACAACAGCAGCAACAACAAAACACCTTCGGAGATAGGAAAAAGACCAGTGGCTATTAGGGTTTAGGGGGAGAGAGGAAGTGGTAATAGGTGGAGCACAGGGCACTTTAGGGTGGTGGAACTATTCTGTATGATGCTGCAATAGTAGGTACATACCATTTTACATTTCTCAAAACTTATGAATCTATATAACAAAAAATAAACCCTAACTGTTAGTAATGATAATGTGTCTAATGATAATGGGCCAATCAATGATGGCTCATCCACCACTTATAATTAATGTATCCACGTGAGTGCAAGGTACTATAGAAATTAGTGGGGGTGAGGAAACTGTATTTTTGTGCAATTTTCTCTAAATCTAAAATTGTTCATACAAAATGGCGTGTTTAAAAAAACCGCTGATTTAAAAAAAAAAGAAAAAAGAAAACAAAAGTAAGTGTTGCCTCTGGGGAAGAGGTGTTCGTGGGGGAAACAAAGCTTTTGTTTTTTTTACTGCAAATCCTGATCTGCAATTTGGATGTTGTGCGTTGTTTTTTTTAAACTATTTGTATACAATACCTGGATTGAAATTTCTCAAATAAAAAAAAAAATCTGTACACCTGCCAGAATAGATAACATGAAAAAGACCATATTAGCAAGTGTTGGCAAGGCTATCAAGTATTCAGAGCTCACAGACACTACGCAGGCACTACTATAGAAAGAAGTTCATGTAAATTGGTATAACCATTTTGGAAACAGTTTGGAGGAATCTTACCAAAGCTGATAAGTTGGATGACATGTGACCCAGCAAATTCCCTCCTAGATAAATAAATACTATTCTCAAACATGTTCACCAAACGTGCCCTATAATATTCATGAAGTTTCATTCATAATTAACCTAAGCCAGAACCTACCTACATGTCCACCAAGAGTTGCCGAAATATTGTAAACTATTCATATAATGAAATTCTATACACCAATGAGCATAAAGGATCTATACATACAATAACATGAATATCACTAACATAAGTTTGAGTGAAAGAAGCTAGGTGTAGGACACACAATTCCATTTCTCTATCGTCCCAAAACAAGCAAATGTTGTATATTCTGTAAGAAGTCAGAATAATTCCTGTCCCAAAGGAGAGATAGACCGTGACTGAAAGAGGCACAGGTGGTCCCTTGGGGTACTGGTACCTTGTTTACTGAGTGCAGGTTCCACAAGTATATTGAACTTTACTTCATCAAGCTGTGCTCAGAATACTTTTAATCATACATGTCCTTTTTGGTTGCCTGGGTGGCTCAGTTGTTAAGTGTCCAACTTTGGCTCACGTCATGATCTCACGGTTTGTGAGTTCGAGCCCCACATCAGGTTCTGTGCTGACAGCTCAGAGCCTGGAGCCTGTTTCGATCCTGTGGCTTCCTATCTGGCCCTCCCCTGCTCAAACAGTGTCTCTCTCAAAAATAAACAAACATGAAAGAATAATATATGTACTTTTGAATGTATACTATACTTCAGTAATCTTAGTTTAATCTGAGTGCAGACCCCTAAATCACACCCTTTTTTCTCTACTGTCTCTACTAAACATTTAAAGAATATGTACTTTAAAACATCCTAGAAGAGAGAAATATATATATGTATATATACATATACGTATATGTGTATGTATATATGTATATATTCATATGTGTATATGTATATGTGTATATGTATATATGCATATATATGTATATATTTGTATATGTACATATACATATGTGTATATATGTGTATATATATGTATATATGTGTGTGTGTATATATATGTGTGTGTGTATATATATATACATATACATAACTTTTTTCAGTAGTTGGAAAAATCTCAACATTAACATTTCTATGAATACCTTTCAAAGTAAGAGAAGTTCAGTTATGAGTCCCCTAGAATATTTATTCATTTTTGCTTGGGAGCCATACTGTCCCATCTTGTTCTGAGCACTGCTTTCCTTTTGGGCTCTGGATATGTTCCGCATGTTCTAAATTTCTGTGTAAGGTGACATTGCCAAGACAAGGGAGTGCTGACGAGAAGTCATTGCTCTTGTAAAATCTGCAGCCACGCTCCGTTTTGATCTTCTTACCACCGGATAAATTCCATCTAGGGAAATTCTTTTATTGTTAATTTCAGCTACTGTAACTTTGACTTGCTCTCCAACCTAGAATATGTTGTTATTCCTTCTGCAGGTGGGAGTGGAATGAGAGCTAAGTCACAGTCATTAGACCCAAATCTACAGATGAGTGTGTCCATGCTTCAACTGTGAGGCGCTCTTTTCCCTATGGTAACAACGTTCTGCTATTTCAAATCTAACTACTGCACTTACTTGTCTCCTTTAACACAGGAAGTACGAAACTCACACATATTGCTTCAAATTTAGTTTTCTACATGTAAACTCACACGGATTGAAAGCAAACATTACCGAGCTTACCCAAAATGAAAATTTCGTGTTGACATTTGGCAAGTTCGTGATTGGTAACTCTTATTATTTGTATAAATTCTCAGATAGTTTAATATACATAAAAATATGTTTTAAATATATTTCAGAACAAAGGACAAAATATCTAAGGAAGGATATACATATACATATACATATACATATACATATACATATACATATACATATACATATACACATATGTATATCACATAGATATCTAAGGATATCTAAATATCTAAGGAAGTCTAGAAAACCTCCAACAGTGAAAACTACCTAATGAATCAACTTAATTTACCTCACCTCCTGCCGTTTCTTTCGTCAACTAAACCCACTCCTACATTACCTTCTCATCATTTGTCTTTTGGCTTTCTCAGACCGCACTCTATTTTCAGGATGTGAAACTCGCAAGTACCTCTCAGCATATATATATATTTTCAGCCCACATGCCTCCAATTAATAGCATTTATGAAGCATTTTCTATGTGTTCACCCATTACCATCCTTTTTTAATCCTTTCAGTAGTCCAATAGTTTATTTTACTAACCACATGTGATTCTTCAGGAAGCTAAAGCACAGAGCATTTCTGTAACTTACGTGCAGTTCTAATGGTTTCCAGTGGTCAATCTTTCATCCCACCGCAGTCAATGTGATCCACAGTTAGGACGCTGCTGCCTCCAATTATTGATAGGAACTCAGACACAAAGACAAACCCAGGGCACATAATACTATGAATCCTGCCCTTGCTAGCACTCTATGTCTACCCGCTAGGCTTTATTGAAAATTCTGGCTTTACTTTATTCTCTAGGACAGCCTTTACTGCTGCTACTCTTTTTTTTTTTTTAATTTTTTTTCAACGTTTTTTATTTATTTTTGGGACAGAGAGAGACAGACCATGAACGGGGGAGGGGCAGAGAGAGAGGGAGACACAGAATCGGAAGCAGGCTCCAGGCTCTGAGCCATCGGCCCAGAGCCTGACGCGGGGCTCGAACTCACGGACCGCGAGATCGTGACCTGGCTGAAGTCGGACGCTTAACCGACTGCGCCACCCAGGCGCGCCACTGCTGCTACTCTTATGCAGCACACTTACGTTCTTTTATAATATAAAAATACGTGAGTGTTAGGCTTTCTATCACTGCTAGAAGGGGGTTGGAGTCAGGACTCAAATGAACTTTGATGCAGTTTTAAAGTTTTTATTGTGGCAAACTGGGTAATGGTTTGGACTCTGGCATGAAGCATTGTCTCAGAGATTCGCTAGATCATCAGACTTGATATTGACATACTGTTGACTCCCAAAATAGCATAAAAACCATATCTCCGGGCTTCCAGGATGTTGATGTTAACAACAGAAATAAAAATTTCTCACATTGCTTTGCAATTCACATGCAAACATAAGATTACATTTCAAAAACTTTCCAACATCATTAGAAGAGCCAGACACTGCATATTCTCTAACACGTATGTACAGTTAATACATTAAAAAGAAAAGTACAAGCAAATCGTAAATCTTAATCATAAGTGCACATTAAACTGTCCAAGAACACAATTCAGTTCCATGACAAACAACTGAGTTCTAATTCCCATAAGACATGACAATCTACCAAAAATATTTTAAACACACCAATAAAGCAAATTATATATATATATATATATATATATATATATATATATATATATATATATATATATATATGTGTGTGTGTGTGTGTGTGTGTGTGTGTGTGTGTGTGTGTGTGTGTGTGTGTATACACATATATATATCCACTATATAATATATATACCCACTAAATAATATAAATATTATATATATATAAATTATATATGCACTAAAAACACTCATTTTAAGAGCTCCGTGGCAATCCTTGGAACACCAAAAAACTATGAGTTCAAAATTGCTCAGATTTCTTTGTATCTAAATATGTTTCATGCATTTTTATTCAACAGTGTTCAGAACAATAGTAGTATTGCTTCCACACAGCAAATCATTATGTGTCAGCCACTGGTTTAAATTATACTGGGACAATTGTGTCCTCAAACTTGGACAAAACACACAGCACAACAGTGACAGTAAACAACAATGAAGCTTGCTCTTCACAATTATAACATTACTGGTTCTGTAAGGAAAATTAAGTTTCTGGGTGACAAGTAGAAGGGGGATAAAAATGACATCAGGAATTCAAAAGCTTATGTGAGGTGCCAGTCACCACATATAGGCACTCAAGCATAGCAAGGTCATAAACTCCCTCCTCCTTGTGCCATATGAGATATAAAGCTATGAGAATGAATCAAGACTATGGGATTTATTTCAAAAATCTGTACAACCTAACCACAGACTCATTTTAGAAGACAGTAAATGAATGCCTCACCAGAAATGCCACCGTGTCAAGTTCCTTTTCACGGTCTGCCCAAAAGGATATATAAAATACTTTCATTTTCCTATTAATATATGAATCAACTCTATTAGTTATTTCTTCACATTATATAAGTTGTAAAACAAAACTTCAGCAAGGTTTTGCTAAAGAACACTTGGCAAAAACAAAGACTTTTGTTTTTTTACATCCTATTTTTTAAACTAGAAATGGCAATATTTTTTAAGGGACCAGCTAAACAACATATTGAATTTAGGATGGACATTCAGATCCAAACCGAAATCAGATAGCCCAGATAACCGAAAGCATGAATGCAAGTTCAAGTGCAATAAAATAAGAAGGTATAGCAGGGAAAACTAAGATTCTCAGTTAAGTACAAATAACTGCATGGTGTCAATGGTTGTGTTTCAAAGTTGTGCTGAGCTAAGTTATCCTCCCAGCTACATCTAATTTCAAAACCCGCTGGAAAGCTACCTCGATAAGCTATATGTTGAAATTACATTCTAATATGGTCATTGGATTCATTTTTAATTATTATACAATTACATACAATAGGGAAGTTGTACAAATATGTATCTTTTCCTCAGGGGCTAATTAGCTAAAACAGTTAATTTGGGAAGGGTGGGGGAGAAAAACCTCTGTATTTCAAATACCATTGGCAATGGAAGCTAGTAACGAAAATTTATATAAGCTTCCTATGACACGAGTATAATTTAACCCTCTGCATCTTTTAAATAATTATTCACTTTTATTTACTCATGTGGCAGTATTTGTAACAACACATTATCACTGAGTAGTGAAAAAAAGAATATGAGGCTTACTGGAAACTGTATATTAGGAAGCTATGCCATTTGAACTCTACAAGCCCAAGAGTCAAAATCACAACTATCGGGGTGCCTGGGTGGCTCAGTCGGTTAATCGTCCGACTTTGGCTCAGGTCATGATCTCACGGTCCGTGGGTTCCAGCCCCACGTCGGGCTCTGTGCTGACAGTTCGGAGCCTGGAGCCTGCTTCAGATTCTGTGTCTCCCTCTCTCTCTGATCCTCCCCCATTCATGCTCTTTCTCTCTCTGTCTCAAAAATAAATAAACATTAATAGAAAATTTAAAAAAATCACAACTCTCATTATTGCCCTAAAAAGCTGCCAAGCAGAGAGAAACCATAATCTTGAAGATTTAATAGGTCATGTTTCAGCCTGGGATGGATGGTTCTATTGCAGAACACTTAAACTTGAAAGAATAGTGGTACAAACTCACACCTTGGCCCTTCCGATTTTATCGCAGTAAAATCTGGCTGCGGCGCCACTGACTAAAAACCATTAAGTCTCGCTGCCACCAATAACTGAGGTCACTTGGATAATCCAGAATTCCATGCTGGGCAACAGGATATAAACACGATCATGAAAGTGAAAAGTACTCTGTGTGTCTCTCCTGTTTGATCCCTCTGGTCTTTGATTGTCAAGCAAAAGACCAATACGTGCCAACCTAACTGTGCATGGACATAAGATAATAAAGGAAAGTCCTGGAGCAAAACTGTTAACCAACTGCCATGATATTTATAAGAGTGATGCTTGGTAATGTGGATATTTCCTGTTATCCAACAACAACGACAAAAACAAGTGAGGAAAATCTATTTTGCCCAAAGATAACCTCAACCAGTTATTTGGTGCCAAAAAAATGTACCACCGCTCTAGATCAGTAATACTTCAGAGAATTCCAACGGCTATTATGTATGCAGCTTTAGTCACCACACTTACCCCTACTCATTTATTCTATGTGATTTCCATTTTAAAATAAATTATCCTGGAAAGATTCCCAGATCAGTATGTGAGATTGGTACAAAGCCAAGTCATTTCCGAGTGGATTCCATTCATGTCCATAACCAGCACCAGTTTTTTATTTATTTATTTATTTATTTATTTATTTATTTATTTATTTATTTATTATTTATTTATTCATTCATTTATTTATTCATTTAGTTATTTATTTATTGAAAATCACTCATTGGTTTTTAATAGAAACCGTGTGGTTTCTCAATGCACTTTCAATTTTACCCACTTATAAAGAATTTCCCAAGTTAATTTTACTCAACAAAAGTTCCTGAGTGTCTACCATTTCCTTTAGGAGCTCAGTAAACATAAACATTACATTTCAATATAAAATCTTTAGAAACGTCTTAAGAATGTGTACACAGTTGAACTTTGAATCTTTTGGTTAGTAATCACCGAGCACATGACATTCAAAGCCATACAAATCCTTACATTATTAACAGTGATACGCTTGAATTTCTTAGAAATTCTTCGAAAATATCCTTGGTCAAAGCGTTGGAATCCAGTTAACTCGGAAAGGTGTGGGACTCAGAATACCCACTATTGCCATTGGTATTGAGAATACCAACTATTGCAACAACTTTCCACACATATTCGATCTTTCGTCCAGAAAGAGTGGCAGTCAAAAAAGGAGACAAAGAAAGAAAATGAGGCGGGAGGAGCCAGAGGTGGGTGAACAGCAAGGAAATTCTAGCTTTATTACACAAGCATGGAACCAACTTCCTTTGGAGTGGGTGGGGGTGGAATAGCTTCTTCTGAAGACTTCAGACCAATGAGAGAACAAGAGAGAACATGGATCTGCCCCTACACTCCTGGAGACATCTCCATCTGGGGTTAGGAAGAAAGGGGACCTCCCTTGCGTTCCAGGGGTCTCCTCCCTCCGCAGACCTGGTGCTGGGAGGCAGCAGAGGGCACAGCTGCCCCGGAGTCCCAGAAGGTGGCGCCGCATCCCGGGGGCGCTGGCCGGGACCGTCTGGTGCTTCTTCTCCTGTAAAGTGCACTAGGAGACGCGGTCCCGGCTGTCCCTAGTTCATCCCTCCAGGCACAACCCGTCCCAGGGCTGAGAAGTCGCGCGGCGGTGGCCCGCATCTCCCGCCCAGGCACTGGGAAGAGGCGGAGTCTCACCACGGGTTCCAGGTTCACTCCCAGGACTTGGCGCGCCTGACGTAGTGCTTCTGGCAGGCTGCTCTCGACCCACACGTCGCCTACTACGCGGATGGTGGGGAAGGTGGTCAACGTCGGGGTGGCCGCCCTTCCACTCTCCTCCAGGGTGCGGCCCCTGGAGCACGGCCCGGGTGCCGCGTGCTTATGGGGGCTGCTGTCCTCCCGGGACGGTGGCGGCGGGGGCGGCACCTTCCTCTGGCCGACCGCCACCGTCCGGGCTCCGTGGCGCCTCCGCCTGGCAGCTGGCGGGCGCGTCTGGAGGCGGGCCTCGGGGGCTGCTGCCTCCGCATGGCCCCTCCTGCAGCGCTAAAGGCTCCTCCCACGGCGGCTGGGGCCAAGGCCGCCCTGGGCCAGCGCCTCCGCCTCTTCATGCTGCTCAGGATGTGAGGCCGCTAGGGGCCGCTGCGCTTGCCAGGTCTCGCGGCCGCCCCAGGACCCTAATGAATTTCCTACCATGAAGCCAAATCAGGAGGCAGGCTGTGAGAGTTACACCGCAGTTGCTAGGAGACCAGGCGCTTTGTGAGGTCACAATGTCTGCATATCTTATCACGGTGGGCTGCCCAAAGCTGCCTTAGGTTTGGCTGTGTTTAAGATTATGCCCTTGAGAAAGACCTGCACGCAATCTTACCTGAGAAGGCCCATAATTCTTCACGAGTTCAAGAGGGTTGTCCTAGAGGTGAATGCACGGGTGCTTCAGCCTCCATTAATCCCATCTAACATGAAATGACACTTAGCGGTGGAGAGTACACACAACTTGCAATCAAACATGACTCTAAGAGGGTTTTAGCTAATTAAGTGCCTTGTCATGCAACACACTGAAAGCCAAATTGAAATAACTACTCTACCCTTTCAAAGAACACCGATATACTGTGCCTTGCTTAGGGTTCTATACGTGTGTTGCTACATCTCACAGTTCACGAAGCTGTTCTTCACAGCAGCAGCAAACAGTTGGCCTAGTTAGTATCCATGCGCACTTTCATGCAGCTTAGGGAAGACTGAGTCGTTGTGTGCTTAAGAGCAAAGCGTCAACGAATTCTGTGTGAGTGGCCAGTAGGGCATTCAGTGCCACTAAAACCTATTCACTACCTACCAATTCATGGTATTTCAGGTAAGTCATTCACAAGGTAGTAAGAGACCGTATGGGATTCCAAGGGTAGAAAACGTGTTACACCGTCCGTGTAAGTGCTTTTGAAAGCAACCAGCATAGTCCATCCATCATCACCACATACACAATTCATTCACAAAATACTACAAGGACCACCTACCATGATCAATTGAAATCCACTTCCGCATGAAAGGATGACTCCAAACTATGTGAATCACTAAAAGTGGTAAGTCATGGTAACAAGCAGAAGAGAAACTTGCCAAGGTTAACGTGATACATGTGACAGGTCTCTGTCTTTATTTAACTCCTTTTCTTAAACACACAAACAAAACTTTTATCTACGCAGCTTAAGCTACTACTACCTCATGCTCATAAAGTGCTGAAAATGGAAAGCTATCCTCATATTCAGTAAGAGCAACCCCTGGATTTCCTTTTTCATTAAATGTAATTTATTTTCCAATTGGTTTCCACGCAACACCCAGTGTTCATCCCAACAGGGGCCCTCCTCAATGCCCGTCACCCACTTTCCCCTCTCCCCAATACCACGTCAACCCTCAGTCTGTTATCAGTATTGAAGAGTCTCTTACGGTTTGCCTCCCTCCCTCTCTATAACTTTTTCCCCCCATCACCTCGCCCATGGTCTTCTGCTAAGTTTCTCAGGATCCACACATGGATGAAAACATATGGTATCTGTCTTTCTCTGCCTGACTTATTTCACGTAGCATCATAGCCCCCAGTTCCATCCACGTTGCCACAAATGGCCAGGTTTCATTCTTTCTCATGGCCAAGTAGTATTCCATTGTATATACATAAACCACAACTTCTTTATCCGCTTGTCAGTTGCTGGACATCTAGGCTCTTTCCATAGTTTGGCTGTTGTTGAAAGTAGTGCTATAAACATTGGAGTACATGTGCCCCTATGTCTCAGCACTCCTGTACCCCTTGGGTAAATTCCTAGCAGTGCTATTGCTGGGTCTTCGTGTAGATCTATTTTTAATGATTTCAGCAACCTCCACACTGTTTTCCAGAGCGGCTGCACCAGGTTGCATTCCCACCAACAGTGCAAGAGGGTTCCTGTTTCTCCACATCCCAACCAGCATCTATAGTCTTCTAATTTGCTCATTGTAGCCACTCTGACTGGCATGAGGTGGTATCTCAGTGCGGTTTGGATTTGGATTTCCCTGACGAGGAGTGCTGGTGAGCATCTTTTCATGTGTCTCTTGACAATCTGGATGTCTTTTTTAGAACAGTGTCTGTTCAAGTCTTCTGCCCGTTTCTTCCCTGGATTCTTTGTTTCCCGGGTATGGAGTTGGTGAGTTCTTTTTATAGGTTTTGGATAGTAGCCAATTATTCAGTATGACTTTTGCACACATCTTTTCCCATTCGGTCAGTTGCCTTTTAGTTTTGTTGATTGTTTCCTTCACTGTGGAGAATATTTTTGTTTCAATGAGGTCCCGATGATTTAATTTTGCTTTTAGTTCCCTTGCCTTTGGAGATGTGTCAACTAAGAACTTGCTGATGCTGAGGTCAGAGACGATTTTTCCTGCTTTCTCCTCAAGGGTTTGATGGTTTCCTGTCTCACATTCACGTCCTTCATCCATTGTGAGTTTATTTTTGTGAGTGGTGTAAGAAAGTGGTCTAATTTCATTATTCTGCATGTTGCTGTCCACTTCTCTCAGTACCATTTGTTAAAGAGACTGTCTTTTTTTCCATTGGATATTCTTTCCTGCTCTGTCAAAGATTAGTTGGCCATACGTATATGGGTCCAGTTCTGGGGTCTCTATTCTATGCCATTAAGTCTATGTATTTGTTTCTGTGCCAATACCATGCTGTCTTGATGGTTATAGCTTTGCGGTAGTGGCTAAAGTCTGGCATTGTGGTGCCTCTCACTTTGGTTTTCTTCTTCAGTATTACTTTGGCTATTCAGGGTCTTTTGTGTTTCCACACACATTTTATGATTGCTTGTTCCAGCTTGGAGAAGAATTCTGGTGCAATGTGATTGGGGCTGCATATAATATGAGGACTGCGTTGGGATGTATTGACGTGTCGTCAATATTTGTTCTTCCAATCCACGAGCGTGGGATGTTTTTCGCTTTCTCTGTATCTTCTTCAATGTCCTTCACAAGCTTTCTATAGTTTTCACCATACAGATCTTTTACATCTTTGGTTAGGTTTATTCCTAGGTATTTTTTGACTCTTGGTGCATTGTAAATTGGATCCGTTTCTTTATTTCTCTTTCTGTTGCTTCATTATTGGTGTATAAAACGCAACCAATTTCTGTACATTGATTTTGTACCCTGCAACATTGCTAAATTCATGTATCAGTGCTAGAGGACTTTTGGTGGAGTCTGTCGGAATTTCCACGTATAGTGTCATGTCATCTGCAAAATGTGGAAGTTTGAATTCATCGTTGCAAATGATGGCACCTTTAATTCCATTTACTGTCTGATTACTGATGCTAAGACTTCCAACACTATGTTCAACAACGGGGGTGATATTGGACATCTCTGTCTTGTTCCTGATCTCAGGGGGAATGGTCTCCGTTTTTCCCTATTGAGGACGATATTTACTGTGGGCTTCTCATAAATGGCTTTTATGATGTTTAAATTATGTTCCTTCTATCCCAACTTTCTTGAGGGTTCGTATTAAGTAAGGACGCTGTATTTTCTCAAATACTTTTTCTGCAGCTATTGACAGTGTACTATGGTTCTTATCTTTTCTTCTATTAATGTGATGTAGCACATTGATTGATTTGTGAATATTGCACTAGCCCTGCAGGCCAGGAATGAATCCCGCTTGGTCGTGTTGAATACTTTCTATATGCTATTGAATGTGATTTGCTAGTATCTTGTTGAGAATTTTTGCACCCCTATTCATCAGGGATATTGGCCTGTAATTCTCCTTTTTCTCTGTGTCTCTGTCTGGCTTGGGAATCAAAGTAATGCTGGCTTCATAAAATGAGTCTGGAAGTTTTCCTTCCATTTCCATTTTTTGGAACAGCTTGGGAAGGATAGCTATTATCTCTGCTTTAAATGTCTGCTAGAATTCGCCAGGGAAGCCACCTGGTCCAGGACTCTTATATATTGGGAGATTTTTGATAACTGATTCAATTTCCTCACTAGGTATGGGTGCGTTCACATTTTCTATTTCTTCCCGTTTGAGTTTTGGAAGTGTGTGGGTATGGAGGCATTTGTCCATTTCTTCCAGGTTGTCAGGTTTGTTGGCGTAGAAGATTTTACAGTTTTTCCTGATGATTGCTTGAATTTCTGAGGGATTCGTTGTAATAATTCCATTTTTATTCGTGATTTTACCTATTTGGGTCCCCTATCTTTTCTTTTTGAGAAGCCAGGGTAGACGTTTATCACTTTTGTGTATTTTCTCAAAAACACAACTCTTGGTTTCATTGATGTGTTCTACTGTTTTCCTTTAGACTCCATATTGTTTATTTCTGCTCTGATCTTTAGTATTTCTCTCCTTCTTCTCGGTTTGGGGTGCCTTGCTGTCCTGCTTCTAGTTCCATTAGGTGTGCTGTTAGATTTTGTATTGGGGATTTTTCTTGTTTCTTGAGATAGGCCTGGATAGCAATGTTTGTTGTTGTCGCTGACATTGTTGTTTTGTTTTGTTTTGTTTTGTTTTGTTTTGTTTTGTTGTTCCCTGTCAGGACAGCCCTTGCTGCATCCCGTAGGGTTTGCATTGTTGTATTTCATTTTCATTTGTTTCCTTATATCTTTTAATTTCTTCTCAAATTGCCTGGTTGACCCATTTATTCGTTAGTGGGATGTTCCTTAACCTCCATGCTTTTGGAGATTTTGCATCCTTTTTTCTATGGTTAATTTAATGTCTCTGCAATTACCACATTCTTTTCAACAAGTTCTGTATGTTTATAATTAATTGTTTTTTATATTTGTGTGTCTCCAAATTTGGTGTGTAGACATTTAAAATGTTTAGCTCTTCCTGATGGAGAGACCCTGAAATTAATATAGAAAGCTCTTCGTCATCTCTTGGTACAGCCTTTAATTTAAACTCTACTTTGTATGATATAAGTTGGCGACTCCAGGTTTCTTTTGACCTCCAGTAGCATGATAGATAGTTCTCCATCCCCTCCCTTTCAATCTGAAGGTGTCCTCATGTGTAAAATCAGTCTCTGGTAGACAGCAAAGAGATGGGTCTTGTTTTGTTTTTTGTTTTTGTTTTTTCCATCCATTCTGATACGCTATGTTGTTTGGTTGGAGCATTTATTCCTTTGAAAGTCAGTGTTATTAGGGAAAGATATGCGTTCAGAGTCATTGTGATGTCCGTAGGTTTCATGCTTACAGTGGTGCACCAGTTTCCTTTCCCACCAACAGTGAGAGAGAGTTACTCTTTCTTCATATGTTTGCCAGCATCTGTGGTGTCCTGAGTTGCTCATTTTAGCCACACTGACTAGTGTGAGGTGGTATCTCAGTGTGGCTTTGATTTGTATTTTCCTGATGAAGAGTGATGTTGACCATCTTTTCATGTCTGTGGGCCATCTGGATGTCTCCTTTGGAAAAGTGTCTATTCATGTCTTCTGCCCATTTTTTCACTGTATTACATTTTCCAGGTGTGACTTGGGTAAGTTCTTGATACATTTTGTATACTAACCCTTTTCCAATATGGCATTCGCAAATATCTTCACTCCTTCCATTGGTTGCCTTTTAATTTGGCTGATTGTTTCCTTTGCAGTGCAGAAGATTTTTATCTTGACCAGGTCCTGATAATTCATTTTAGCTTCTCATTCCCTTGTCTTTTGAGACATTCAAGGAAGAAATGGTTTTTTTCCCTCTTTTCTCCTCTAGTGTTTTGATGGTTTCCTGTCTACATTTAAGTCTTTCATCCATTTTGCATTTATTTTTGTGCACGTTGTAAGAGAGTCATCTAGATGATTCTTCATCATGTTGCTGTTCCGTTCTCCCAGCACCACTTGTCAAGAGACTGTCTTCTATCCATTGGAAACTCTTTCCATCTTTGTCAAAGATTAGTTCACCATACATTTGTGGGGCCCCTTCTGGGTTCTCTACTCTGTTTCATTGTTTAATGTGCCTGTTTCTGTGCCAATGTCATACTATCTTGATGATTACAGCTTCATAGAAAAGGGGAAGTCTGGGCTGCCTCCCACTTTGGCTTTCTTTTTTCAACATAAGTTTGAGTACTCAAGGTCTTTGGTTGTTCCGTGCCACTTTTCAGATTGCTTGCTCTAGTCTGGAGAAGAATGTTGGTACAATTTTGATTGGTATTGCATTAAATGTGTAGATTGCTTTGGGTAGTATTGACATTTTAACACTATTCATTCTTCCACTCTATAGGCATGGATTGTTTGTTTGTGTGTCTGTGTGTGTTTGTTTGTTCGTTTGTTTTTTCTGATTTTGTTGTGTCTTCATCATTTCGCTTCATACATTTTCTATACTTTTCACCGTACGGATCTTTTCCATCTTTGGTTAGGTTTCTTGCTAGGTATTTTATGGTTCTTGGTGAAATTGTAATTGGCATTGATAACTTGACTTCTCTTTCTGTTGCTTCCTTATTGGTGTATAGAAATGCAACCAGTTTCTTTACACTGATTTTGTATCCTGTGAGTTTGGTCAATTCATGTATCCGATCTGCCAGCGTTTTCATGGAGTCTTTTGGGTTTTCCGCGTTCAGTCTCATGTCATCTTTGAAAGCCAAAGTGGAGGTTTGCACTATCTTGACAGGGGTTAAAACACCTTAAGTTGCCATGGATGGATGTTCTTGCCCTTCCCAACAATGGGGGTTTCTCCTGGTAACCTGGAGATCACATCCTGGAGATGTGATGGCGCCAAACCCCGGGCTCCACACAAACGGCTCCACCAAAAGGCTCTGGGCAGCTGCACTTATGAAAGCCGCTCATTTTCTGATTTCCCAGAGGTTACCTTGGACAAAATTGTGGATTTTTTAAATTACCTGGCCCCATCAATTTCTTCGACCAGCCAGATCTTAGATTGTAGGCAAATGACACCTCAGAGTTTGCTTTTCCAATTTGTAAAGGGGAAGTATACCGCCTATGTTCAGTATAGTTGTGAGATTATTGGTAATGCTGTAAATTGTGTGGAAAAAATCTGGAACATTACACTCAATAAACACTCTATTTTGTTTTGATTTCCACATAGTTGTCACTACATCCATGCAAACTGTATCTCCAGGGTGGGGTCTTTCGTAGGTCAAAATGTAAGCTACACCATAGAAGCTATCAACAAGGCAAACTGTTTTTCCTATTCTTGAGGAGGTGACCCTTCCCTTTTTTGTATATGAATACTAAATTTGGTGGTAGAGATTATTGAAGACTTGAATGTATATTGCAGTCCAGCACACCGGGAGATACTTAAAAGTCCCCTATTTCAGGCACTGTGGATATACATGTTGAGCACCTTAGGTGTCAGGTGCTATTAGGTTCAAGTACACAGTGATAATCAAACATGCACGCTCCATATATTCAGGATGTTTCAAACCTTAGCTACAAAAGGTACATGTGTAATTACAACTTGTGGCAAATGCTGTTAAATAAAAGCCTAAATGTTATGAGAAGGAATGACAGGGCGGACAAAATCTCGATTAGAGGATAGGCCAACAAAGGTTTCTTGGGGAGAAAAGTATTTTATTCAAACTTGGACCCATAGCAAGAACAGTAAGGAAACTAGTGAACACAAAATGCATCCTGAGCGGAACCTACGTGGGTCTAATTTGAGAAACCAGGAGAAGAGACGGTCCCAATCACCTAATGAAAGGAGAATGAGGAAAGATGGCATTAGAGGGGTGACGAGGCAGGACTGCCAACGTCTGGTGGTCACGTTACAGATTCTATGTGTCATTTTGAGTACAGTGGAGATTAGAGGGTTGTTTTAAGCAGAGGAATGAACTGCTCAGATTCAGGATTTTTGGATTGCATTCCTGATGCAGTGAAAAGAATGAACTGGGATTTTGGTGGGAAGGGAAAGGCAGCATGAGGCTAAGAACGAAAACGGAGAGTAGGCAGAAGGTGGTGAGAAACTAGCTGGCTTGGCATACGTTGGAGGTGGAGTTGAGAACCCCTGCTACTGAATGGATCACAGGAAAGACGTTGAGGAGGGGACGACTGACAAGGAGTCTCTTTCCCTCTTGAGCAACTGAAGACCATGCCCCATTAACAGAGGAACACAAGAGGGGTCTTAAGTTGGTCATGGATTTCAATTGCTTATTGATTGGGTATTAATTCACATACTTATAGAATTTTGCTTAGAATTTTAACTTTTCGTTGTTTTGTTTCTACCAAATTGCTTCGTTATTACCATCTTGAGGTTTTAACTGATGGTCTCCAATTCTTTGCTGTCAACAAGACCTCCTGACATAAGATTATGGAGTTGATGGGTTACATAGGTACCTCATCTTCTACCCAGTCTTTGTCATCATCACAAATACTTAATGGCCACTGTTGTAGAAGAACCTCAAACTCCAACAGGGTTGTTCTCACTGTTCTTGGAATGCCTGCCCCTCCTTTTTTCACACACATTTGCTTTTGTCTCTTTTGTCCTTCTCCTTTCTGCCTGCCAGCTAGAACTTTGGTCATCCTTTAAGATTCTTTGTGCTATGCCTCTGAGATGCCTTTACTGATCAACTCAGCTCAGTGGACTTCTCCTGATACATGAAACTTGACCTTGAAGTCTTACTGTGTTTGTATGGTGTTTGGGTTTTTTCTACCCTCAAATATTGTAAGTTTCTTGAAGGCAAAGATGAGGTCTTCAATGCTTCCAGAAACTTTTATAAACAGTCAAACATGGTCAAAGTTTAGAAATCTTTCTTGGTGAAGTGGTTGAGTCAACGTCAAATCAGGTGGGAGGGGAGTCTGCTGAAGGAATTTTCGGATTCAAGTGCAACCTTGAAACAACATTACATCACAAACCAGAGGCAATTACCTAACTTCACAAAAATAATAAGTTACTGCACATATATTCACGTTTCACAAAAGAGTTATATTATGACCTCCGTTTTCTCCTACCTCTCAGTGCATATTGGAGACTGAACTTGAAGAACGTGTTTTCAGAGTTTTGTGATACCTCAATGTTAACTGTTGCAGTACTTTCTAGGGTCACATTGTTCGTTTTTGGCTTTCATTCTCTGACATATATTCATCAAGACAGATTCTGGGCATGAATCCAAAAAGCAGTTTCAGGAAACTAGAAAATTAAAGACCACCAACTAAATTTTCTATTGTAACAGGTACTACTAAGGAGATCTCATTTAATTCTGTCTTTATTTGGACCATGGAAAATTAACTCTTGCCTTTTCCAGTCTCAGTATTTATGGAGCTGGGATACCAAACTAGGGTATGTCTAGATATTTGATACCCTAATCTCCCACTCAAGTGTGCCGTATCATGGAACACATATTTTTAAAAAATGTCTAAAGACGTTTCCTTTGAGAATTTGGGGAATTTTCAAGATGTTATGGAAGCCATTCAGAGAATCTTAAAGCCTATAGGTAGTCTTTTTGTTTAGGAACTTTATGAAAAAAGAGGAAGAAGAAGAAGAAGAAGAAGAAGAAGAAGAAGAAGAAGAAGAAGAAGAAGAAGAAGAAGAAGAAGAAGAAGAAGAAGAAGAAGGAGGAGGAGGAGGAGGAGGAGGAGGAGGAGGAGGAGGAGGAGGAGGAGGAGGAGAAGGAGGAGGAAGAGGAGAAGAAGAAGAAGAAGAAGAAGAAGAAGAAGAAGAAGAAGAAGAAGAAGAAGAAGAAGAAGAAGAAGAAGAAGAAAAGAAGGAGAAGAAGAAGGGGGAGGAGGAGAAAGGTGATGTCAATATGGCCACAAAATAATTTTTACATTGCATTTTAGTGTCCTGAAAGAGGAACCCATTGAGAATTCCTTAAACTGGATTCATCTCCTCCTTTTGTCTGGGGATTTCAACAACTACCCTAGTGGTTCTTCAAACAAGCTCAAATTAGCATGATCTGTGGAACTGCCATCCAGACATCAGGGTGATTCTTATGTACAGCCAGGGTTTAAGGCTAAGGCAGCTAACTAAACATTAACACGCTGTAGTAGATACGCTTCGTGCTGAGCACAGTAAAAGGGAAATGTTCATAGCAGCCTTCCGTATAATAAGTACAGTATGGAAACATACATTCCAAACGTGAATCAACAGTAGAATGGATAAGCAATTGTTAAATAATCATGTAAGAGAATACAATGTGGAAGTACCAATCCCTGAGTTACACCTATGCAAAACAACATCGATGAGCCTTATAAAGTTGAACGGAAGAAGCCAGATCTAAAGAAATGCATATTATTCCATTATATTTTTATAAAATTCAAACATGGACTAATTTAATCTCTGTTGCTCAAAGTCAGGATATGGATTACGTTGGGAAAGGGAGATGGAGCAGGAATGGGGAGTGATCACAGGCAGAGAATTCATGGTGCTGGTAATGTCCTCCTTTTGGAGTTTCATGGAAGTTAGAGGCCTAAGTTTATACAATATAAAATTCTGTTTTTCCTTTACATTTTCAGTATGTCCTGAAACCTATATGCTGAACTAATGGCAGAAGTTCATCTGCATTAAAAACAATAGAATCCTTTGAAATAAGCTCTTTGGCCAAAAAAATAGTAACAGAATTTGACAGTGGGATGGATCATTTTGCGTCATGATTTGCTACTAGTTCTTGTTTTGTTTGTTTCTTTGTCTGTCTGTTTGTTTGCTTGCTTGCTTGTTTGTTCGTGTTTAATATGATGTGGTCCTGGAGCAGACCCACTGAAGATGATATTTTGGAAGTTAATATATTTATTAGAGTAAGTGGGTTGATGATTCTGTTCACTAAAGTCTTTCTTAAAGCCAATAGCATATTGCGTAAAGCCAATTATATGATTTTTTTTTCAACATTTATTTATTTTTGGGACAGAAAGAGACAGAGCATGAATGGGGGAAGGGGCAGAAAGAGAGGGAGATACAGAATCGGAAAAAGGCTCCAGGCTGTGAGCCATCAGCCCAGAGCCTGACGCGGGGCTCGAACTCACGGACCGCGAGATCGTGACCTGGCTGAAGTCGGACGCTTAACCGACTGCGCCACCCAGGTGCCCCTATGATTTTCAAACGAATGTAGTATCTTATAAACTCACAGTTTTTATGGACTCCTGTGTGGCTCAATTGGTCAAGCATCTGACTTCAGGTCAGGTCATGATCTCACAGTCTGTCAGTTTGAGCCCGGAATCGGATTTCGATTCTCTCTATCTCTCTCTCTCTCTCTCTCTCTGGCCCAGCTTTTACACTTTCTCTCTCTCTTAAATATAGATCAACATTAAAAAAAATTAAAACAATAAAAAATAAAAAAACTAATGTTGATTTTGAGACAGAGAGAGCACAAAGAGAGAACGGGCAAACAGAGGGGACAGATGATCCAAAGTGAGTTTTATGCTGATAGCACTGAGTCTGGTGTGGTGCTTGTATTCACAGATTGTGAGATCATGACCTGAGCAGAGGTTGGACACTCAGCTGACTCAGCTACCCAAATATCCCTAGACTCCCATTGTAATCTAGACCTTAGCAACGTTAACAGTGGACTATTTGAAACTATCCTTGATATGTTGAATGTACCTAATAAATTTATGAATTGAAACACTTTATTTATTTAAATGATACTAGACTGAATCATTTATTTGAAACGTTATTTTATGATTATGGTAGTCTTAAAGTTTATTGCAGAAAAGTTAAAAAATTAAAAAGAAAAAAGAAAGAAAAATGTTCATAAGTCAAACACCTGGAGAGAAGCATATCTAAACACCTTTTTTTATGTTTATGTATTTTTGGCAGAGAGAGAGAATGAGAGAGAGATGAGCAAGAGTGAGCGATGGGAGGAGAGACAGAGATAGATTCATAAGCAGGCTCCACGCTGTCAGTGCAGAGTCTAATATGCAGCTTGGTCCCACACACTGTGGAATCATAACGGAGCTGGAATCTAGAGCCAGATGCTTAACCGACTGAGCCATTCAGGTGCCCCTGGAGGTAAGCACCTCTAACACTGTGGTATAATCGCCAGGGAAGAGGTATATGTACATCCATTAACCAAAATTAGCTATGTAGCTGTGAATCCCATTTCTGGTCATCTAGTGATACAAGCATTTCGCTAAGTCATAAATGTTCTGCAGGGCTATGAATTTTAAAGGCCACATGGCATGCCATAACCTATTTAAACACTGCTATTGATCATTTAGCATGTTCCATTTTCTTGCTTCAATTAGTTGCTACAAGGAGAATTAGCTTTTCATGGTCTAGACACAGTTTAGTAAATGTCAATTAAAAAATAAAAAGAACTGCAGCGGGTAATGTGAGGCGGAGGAAAGGGTATGACCAGATTTGGCTTCACCTTGTCTATTGCTGGCAGTCTTTACATCCTTCTCTCCCTCATCCTCTTTTTCTCCTCCTTGACCCACAACCTCCACCTCTTTATTCCTCCTTCTTCTCATCCTCGTTTCTCTGTCTATACTGGCCTCCTTGCTTCCCATCAGTACACACGTTCACACTCCTGCCTTGGGGAATTCATGGGTCCTTCTGCCTAGATCACCTTCCTGTCAGCAGGTTGTTCTCTCCTTTCCTTGAGGTATTTATTCAACTGACACCTTCTTTAGCAGGACGCTCTGTGTCTAGTATTTCACCCTGTCTAGTATTTCACACCCCCTCCCCCAATTCTGGTATCCCCTCCAAGATGTATTTCCTTTTTTTCCCCATTCATTATTCTCTACCATAGTTTCTATTTCCATAATCTTTGTCAGTCTCCCCCACTGGACTATTAATCACCAAGATCCCAGTGATTCTTGCTCCCTTTGTTCACTAGTGGATCCTCAGGGTGTAGACTGTGTTGTCTCACTCTAAATGCTCCAAAAGTATTGATTGAATGATTCAAAAAACCAACAGCACTTCTTTCTCATGAAAGTTTTATAATTTTGTACTTTACACTTACATCTTTGATCCATTTGAGTGAATTTTTTATAAGTTATGGATTTAGGTCAAGGCTTCTCTTAATTAATCAATGAACCGATCAATTAAACAATTAATTACTTAGTTCATTGATTACTATTGCATACGAACACTTAATTGTTCCGGTAACACTTGATTAAACACTACATCCCTTTTTCTGTTAGGTTGGCTATATGTCATTATCAGAAGTTGGGTGAAGATGCTTGTGTATGGGGACAGTTTCTGGATTCTCTGTTCTACCTCTTGACCTGTGTCTCCATCTTTCTTCAATATCACACTGCCTTGATTACGGGAGGTTTATACTGAGTCTTAAAAGTGTGCAGCATGAGTTCTCCCACTTGGTTATTTTTCAGAGCTGTTTGGCTGTTCTAGTTCCTTTGTCTTTTCACACACATTTTAGAATCAGCTTGCTGATATCCACAAAAAAAATCCTGGGATTTCGACTGGGATTATGTTGAATCTCTACATCAAGTTGATAATTGACATCTTCCTAGCGAGGCTTCCAAGGGTAGATATGGCATATCTCTCCATTTATTTATATTCCTTGATTGATCCAATCAGCCTTCTGTGGCTTTTAGCATACAGATCCTGTGCATGGCAGTTAGATTTAAATGTAAGTATTTCAATGTTTGGTGTGATATTACATGGTTCGTTAAAAGCATTTCATATTCTGGGGCGCCTGGGTGGCGCAGTCGGTTAGGCGTCCGACTTCAGTCAGGTCACGATCTCCCGGTCCGTGCGTTCGAGCCCCGCGTCAGGCTCTGGGCTGATGGCTCGGAGCCTGGAGCCTGTTTCTGATTCTGTGTCTCCCTCTCTCTCTGCCCCTCCCCCGTTCATGCTCTGTCTCTCTCTGTCCCAAAAATAAATAAAAAATGTTGAAAAAAAAATTTAAAAAAAAAAAAAAAAAAAAGCATTTCATATTCTAATTGTTCATTGCTTATGTGTAAAAATAAAACTGAGTTGTATATATTGACTGTGTATTCTGGGGCTTATTTAATTATGTTTGAGTTCTAGAAAACTGATGTATACCCCTTAGAATTTGTTTCATGTTGATAACCCCATGATTTAAGAGTTGCGGCAGTTTTCAGGGCACCTTGATGGCTCCATCAGTTGACTACCAGACTGCTGGGTTCAGCAGCTCAGGTTATGGTCCCGTGGTCAGGGGATTGAGCCCCGTTTGGGGCTCTGTGCTAAGCATGGAGCCTGCTTAAGCTTCTCTTTCTGTCTTTCTCTCTGTCTCTTTCTCTCCCCGTCTCTGCTCATTCTCTCTTTCCAAAATACAAATTGAAAACTAAATAAAGAAAAGAATCGAGATAGTTTTTATTTTTACTTTTTCCAATCTGAAGGCCGTTTCTATGCCTTTTTCTGTACATGCCACGCTTGTAATCAGGGGAGGTACTGGTGTTTATGTCGATATGTACACAAAACTGACAGATTCTTTGCTTTTATTGTCTCTTACCTTGAATTTCCCCAAACTTTCCCCAATCAAAATAGGATTCAGAGGGCCCCTATTCTAGTTTCGGTTCAAGATGGCTGTGTAGAAAGACCTTGAACTCAACTCCTCCCAGGTGAAAGAAGATTTCAACTACCTCCATATTGACCTTAAACTTTCCAATTGATTTACTTTTTCTTTCCAGCTTCTCTCCTTCTTTATGATTATTTACTTTTGAGACAGAGGGAGACAGAGCGCAAGTGGGGGACGGGCAGGGATAGCAGGGGACATAGAATCACAAACAGGCTCCAGGCTCTGAGCTGTCAGCACAGAACCCAATGTGGGGCATGAAGCCATGAACCATGAGATCATGACCTGAACTGAAGTAGGATGCTTAATCAGCCGAGCCACCCAGGCGCCCCCTCCCCACCCTCAGCTTATCTTTTAATTCAGGATCCTGAAAGCAAAGTATCACCTGATGGGAACTGAATCTACTCCTCTAGCAATAAGGACTGCCTGAGCCAATAAGACTCCACCCTCAAGCCCAAGACAATGACCAACCTGACCTTAGTGACCACCTGTGTATACCTACCTCTTTTTGTCCCACATTTTCCTTTCAGAAACCTGGAAGTATTTTCAGCACTTTAGAGAGAGTCTTTGATGTGAGTCTGCTGCATTTCTGGTGTCGGCCTCTGAATAACTTTCCCATTTGTTTCACCTCCACTAGTTCCTTTGAATCGCGATCTTGTCAGTAATGGGTAGCCAAACCTCACCTTTGTTGGGTCCCCTGGAGCTAGGTGCTCTTGTGCCTGAACTCCCTGACTACGTTTCTGGTGAACCAGCCAGAAGGTGTACTTCCAATTTGTCCAGCTCCCTGGGGATTGCACCCATTGATATAACAATTCCTCGTGAGGAGCTGAGGACTGACTGCACAGATTGTGCCTAACAAAACATAGAAAATCGAAAGACAACAGCAAGACAGAGAGACAGTAACAAAGGAAACACTCACCCCTAACGTTGCCAGGGGTAGTTGGGGAAGAACCAGGAACAGACTCCTCTGTCTTTGGGCAGAAAAAAGAAAGAAAAAGAAAAACACAACACTGCAGTTTTAAAAGAGCAACTGTCATATAAAAGAGAGCATTAGAACTCTGTCAACGACAGAGGAGCCACAGGAGTTCTCTCTGGGTCATAGAGACGGGAGAATGGCAGGGTTACATTTTACATCCACATTTTTTTAATGTTTACTTCTTTTTGAGAAGCAGAGAATACAAGCAGAGCAGGGGCAGAAAGAGAGGGAAAGAAGATTCAGGGAAAGCTCTACACTAACACCATCAAGCCCAATGCTGTTCTCAAATTCATGAACTGTGAAATCATGACCTGAGCTGAAGTCAGATACTCCATCCACTGAGCCACCCAGCTGCCCCACATTCTCCATCCACCTTAAAAGCAAAGACCAGAGCAGGGTCCAGTTGCTGTAGCTGGCCTGCTGCCTCAGTATGTTCCAGGCACACAACACACACCAGCCCCAATTGCACTGGACACACACACACCCATGACATGCTTCCCCCCCTTAAACAATGCACTTTAAAGAGGAACTAGCATATCAAAAGAGCCATTCCTGGACTGTAACCCACCTCAGCTCCCACGGCCCCTTCAGGGCACCCTCTCAGTGGAAAGTCCTGGTACACCCTAGTTTATATCCACTTCAGCTTCAACTATATTGGCAAGGTATCCTCTGCATGTACAGCCCCCGGTGCCTTCAGCTTGTACCCACTTTAGCTTCACCTATCTTGCCCAGGAACTGTCTGCATAGAGAGATCAAGGACAACCTGACCCCCAGACTGCTTACGTTCTATACACCCTGTACAGGGCACCTATACACAGCACCCCAGTATGCCTCAACTTGCAATCATTTCAGCTTCAGCTGTCCTGCCAGGGTACCCTCAACACACAGAATCCTGGGACAACCCAGTCTGCCTTTACTTCAGCTCTAAGTATCCTGAGAGGGCGCCTGTTATGTAGAAAGCCCCAGGATCCCCAGTCCATGCAAGCCATGGCTTCAGCCAGCCAGCAAATATCACCAGCTAGCACACAGAGTCTACCCAGGGGGACAATCATAGATAAGACAATTCCTTCAAGTGTAGGAGAAGTAGCTGCTCTGCCTCATCTATAGAGACAAATGCAGAAAGGTAAGCAAAAGGAGAGAGAGGGAAATATGCTCCAAAAGAAAGAACAATAAAAAACCCAGAAAGGAGCTGAAACGCAGGTAAGCATTGTGCCTCAATTAAATAAAGAATATAAATTAATGATGGTCAAGGTGCTCGCTGGGCTGCAGAGAAAAGGCAAGAACTAAGTGAGACCCTTAATTAAGAGATAGCAAACACACACAAAATCACAGTTCAAGAATATAATAGCTGGAAAAAAAAACACTAGAGGGAATCAACAGAAGACGGCATGTGGAAGGACATATCAGTGATATGGAAGGCAGATTAAGGGAAAGCACCCAAAACAAACAGCAGAATTTTTTTTTAACGAAGATAGGTTAAGGGATACTTTGGAAGTATCAAGTGAGCAAAAATCCACATAATAGGGATTACACAAGAAGGAAAAGTGTACCAAAATTATTTGAAGAAAAGATAACTGAAGACGTTCCAAAACTAGAGAAGAAAACAGACATGTAGGACAAGAAGCACTGAGTTCCAAACATGATGAAACCAAGGAGCCCTACATTTTGACACATCAGAACTAAAAGGTCAAAGTTTAAAGATTAATAAAGAATTTCAAAAGTTGTAAGAGAGAAGCAAAAGTTACCTATGATTTGAAAAACAAATCACAACAAACAAACACCTAAAGCTGTCAGCTGATATTTCAGCAGAAAGTTGGCATGCTGGGATAGAGTGACATGATATCTTCAAAGGCCTGAAAGGATAATCCCACGACCAAGAAAACTTTCCCTGGAGTGATTATCATTAAGATTTGAAAAAAAAGAGATAAAGAGTTTCTCAGACAGAAGATAAAGAAGCTTATCACCACTAATCAGCAATGCAAGAAATGTTAACGGGGGAAAATCATAATTAGATATTACAGAAATATGAATAAAAAGATGTAAAATAAGACAACATACACATCAAATTTGGAGGAGGGACTTAAAAAAGTTACTCTTTGTATTTTATTTTACTAAAAAATATAAGTTTTATTTCATGTTTGAGAGAGAGAGACAGAGTGTTAACAGGGAGGGACGGAGAGAAGGGAAGGCACAGAATCTGAAGCAGGCTCCAGGCTCTGAGCTGTCAGCACAGAGTCCAACGTGCGGTTCAAACTCACGTATTGTGAGATCATGACCTGAGCTCGAAATCGCACACTTAACTGACTGAGCCACCCACTTGCCCCAAAGGTTAGTCTTTTTAAATTTCTCGAATGTGTTTATATTTAAGTGACCACCAAATTAACATAGACTGCTGTTTCCTTGCGATGTCATATGTAAGCCTTGTGATAACAAACTCAAAACACAAAATACATGAAAAATAAAGAAAAAGAAAGCCAAGTAAAGCACAACACAAATCCATCTATGAGAAAGAAAGAGAGTATGGAAAAAAAGAAACAGAGACCTATAAAAGCAACTGGAAAACAAAGAACAAAATTACAATTAGTACATCACGGTCAACAATTACTTTAAATATGAATGGCTGAAGTGCTCCAGTCCAAATACGTAGGGTAACAGGATGGACAAAAAACAACACTCATCCATATGCTGCCTAGCACAGACTCACTTCAGACCTAGACACATACAGACTGAAAGTGAAAGGATGGAGATACATTTCACGTGCAAATGAAAGCAAACAACAAGGACAACAAAAACAACATCAAACAACAACACCTCAGCACCAGGTAGCAACACCTATATCAAACCAAAGAGACTTTAAAATCCTCAACAAAATATTAGCAAACTCCTCTCAACAACACACTAAAATGATTAAGTGGCTTTTATTCCAGGGAAACAAAGATGGCTCATCCAATCAATCAACATAATATCCCACCTCAACAAAACGAAGGGCAAAAATCATATGATTATACCAATAAATGCAGAAAAAGCATATGACAAAATTTAACATGTATTCATGGTAAAAGTTCTCAACAAAGTCAAGGGGGCGGACATGCCTCAACACATAAAAATATTATTTTATATATTGTTTATATTAAGTTCACACCTAACGTCTCAATGGTGAAAAACTGAGAGCTTTCCCTCTAAGATCAAGAACAAGATAAATATGTCTACTTTTGCCACTCTTGTTTAATATAACACTAGAAGTCCTAGCCACAGGAATCAGATAAGAAAAAAGAAATTAAAGTCATCTACCTTTCTAAAGAAGCTGAACTGTCACGATCTACAGATGACATGAGAATATGCATAGAAAACCCTAAAACTTTCCCCCCAAAACTACTAGAAGTAATAAACGAATTCAGTAAAGTTGCAGATACGGAATTGATACACAGAAATTGGTAGGGTTTCTATATAATAATAATGAAGTCACAGAAAGAGAAATTAAGAAAACAACACCGTTCCTAATTGCACCAAAAAAAGAGAGAGTAAAATGGCTAGGACTAAACTTATCCAAAGAAGTGAAAGACCTGTAGTGTGAAAACCACAAGTCAATGATGAAATTGAAGATGACACAAACAAATGGAAAGGTATCCCATGATCATGGATTGGAAGAATCAATATCATTAAAATGTCCATATTGCTCATAACTATCTACAGTTTCAATGCAATCCCTGTCCAGGTACCAAAGGCACTTTTCACAGAACGGAAACAACTAATACTAAAATATGTATGGGACCGCAAAAGACCTTGAATAGTGAAAATAATCTTGAAAGACAAAAACATACCCGGAGGTATCAAAATCCCAGATTTCAAGATGTAGTACAAAGCTTCAAGTAGAGCAATTACGATGGGTAGTGGCACAAACACAGACACATAGATCGATGGGACAGAATAGAAAGCCAGGAAATAAACCCATGCTTATGTGGTAAATTAACCTATAACAGAGGAGGCAAGAATAAACAATGGGGGAAAGACAGTCTCTTCAACAAATGGTATTGGGAAACCAGGAGATCTACATGCAGGTAGCTAGGACCTAACCCTAACGCTGGCCTGGGCTCTGGCCCTAAAGGGACCTAGCATGGACGTCTGAAAGAAATAACGGATTGGGGCCAATTACCATTGGGGAAAATCCTGTGTGGAAGTCACACTGTCTCCATGACATTTCCATGGCCGTGATGGAGATGGAGGAGGAGATCCTGAGACAGTTTCAGCCTGGCCCACCCATATGTTTGGCTCCGCTCTTCCAACGCTACCCCAGACCCATAACCGCACATGGGCCCTCATTTCAGTCCTGCAGGGAAATCACATCACTGTGGGTTGTTGGAGCAAAGGCACTTCCGGAGAACCAACCCCTTACCCGACCCACTGCTCTGCCTCTAAACGGGAACACCTTCTAAGGCTGAGAAAAGAAGCGGTGGGGCATGAATTCCTCCTTTTTCTACCCTGTGTTCTCTTCAGGACCTCAGGACATTGAATGCTGCCCACACTCACTGGCGACGATAGTCTGCTTTACTGAGTCTACCAAATCAAACGCTAATCTCACCCAGAAACACTCTACAAATATCCCGAGAAAAAATGTTTAGTCTGGGGCACCCCACGGCCAACTCAAGTAGACACGTAATAATAACCATCACAGGGTCATTCTTGTTTTGCTTCCCTTCCCTCATTCACCTCCTATTGCTAACTTTCAAGTTCTGAAGTCGTTGCTTTTTATATTCTGACCAGTGTATAGCGTTAAGAGAAATTTGAGGAAAGTTGTCTTGTGCAGGGACTAGTGTTTCAGTTAATATGAAAATGTTTCCGGTAAGGTAAGGGAAAAAAGATCTTAGCTAGGGCACCAACATACTCCATGGTACTTTATCAGGGTTGGCCCTCAGCTTTCCAAACCCTTAACGTGCTAATGGGAAGGCAGTGTAACATGGGTGAGAGCATGCATGTTGGCATAGGAGCAGAGCTGGTGCCCATCCCAGCCACACCACTTGTGTTTGTGTTATCTTGGACCAATTACTAAACATATCTGAAACTCAGCTGCCTGATTTATAAAATGGAAATAATAACAAAGGGTCAAAAAGTTTAAATGCCAGTATTGGCAAGGTGCTTAATCCAACACCTGACAACACGGAACAAGTGCTCCACCGATGATAGCCATCATTATCCTCATTTGAACAGCTAAGACAGGCTAATATTCTGTGTGGGGTCAGATACCTACGGGTGGATCTCAGGTCTTCTGACACTGATTCTTTAATTTGGAGGGAGCCCAGGGCCAGGATGGCTGAATGAGTACAAGGAGGTACACCAAAAGCCAGTCCTCTATCCACCTCTTATTTGATAGTCCACTTGTATATTCATCTCTTTCCTTCCACTAAAAGAAATGCAAATCCCTCCCTCTAGAAGAAATCATGCACAGACGCTTGCATGTAATATTAAGTGCTAGGCTCTGTAAAACTGGCACGTGCATCATCTCATTTAATCTCACAATGGCCCTTCATATGGGAGTCCTTATTCCAATTTCCAGGTGAGGAAATTGAGACCTAGGAAAGTCAAGTGCCTTCCCCATAACTTGTTTATGACTGTGTTAGACAACAACCCTAGACTCCTACTCCATGTCCACTGTGTTTTCTTCTGTGCCACAGTTTGTTCTCTTCCAGGGCGAACACTGCTAAAGAATCATTTGAGCAAAGCAGCAAAAAAAAAAAATCATGTAAGACGTTTAGTTTTCACCCAAGCACAGCTTTCTGGGTGACTTTCGTGTGATTTCTCTCTGAGAAACAAAGGTGAGAAATTCCAAACCTCGGCCTTTGTTACGGAGTTATGAAGAACAGTAGAAATTAGTAAAGCTCACTGGCAGATTAAGGTTTCCAAGTTGAAGACATTAGTTTGAATTCTCATATTATGGGTGTTAAAGTGGAAGCTGGGATTTCACATGGCTTTGACAATCGCCATCAATTCCTTTCTTCAAGGTTTGACTGCATATTCTCATTCTTTCCTTTTTTTTTCTTCTTTAACTATACTTCCAATCTGCCAGCTCATCCCTAGTTTCTCCCTATGTCTAGCAATGGCCATTCTCCATATGTCCACATTGAGTCTATCATCAATGAAGAATAAAAGATAAAAGAACTAAGCCAGAGAAGTAAGGCTCAATACTAAAATGTAAATTGGTGTTAACACTTCTACTTCCAGCCAAATGTAATAAAAAAACTGGATTTATACTCCTTTTGGAAGCAGCTAAAAGCGTAGAGAAAATATATAAGAAGCTGCTCTCAAAACATCAGACATCAGGCAGTGAAGGGCAGTGATCCCTGATATTGGGAAATAAATGAAATGGTTCCTATAGTGCCCTAGCTTATTGACTAGGTGGGAATTTGAGTCTGTGGTTTAGAGAGGAGGAAGCTGGCATAGCCCAACAATTTCCCTGAATTGTGGACGGGGTAGTCACTGATTCAGGAAGACTGCTATCTTTCACAGAGCAGAGTACCAAAGAAGAGAAAGTTGTTCACAGAGAGAACTCCAGAGATCAACAGATTGCCTGCCTTGAGTATTCAATTGAATATTGATAAACTCTTGTGTATGAGGAAACTGAGACCAGGGGAAGGAACAATACCCACTGCCATACACGGTCAGGAATAATGCCTGACAGCCAGTGTGGAAGACCTCACAATTTACATGCCATTTGGAAAATACTTGATTTTTTTTTTCAACGTTTTTTTTAAATTTATTTTTGGGACAGAGAGAGACAGAGCATGAACGGGGGAGGGGCAGAGAGAGAGGGAGACACAGAATCGGAAACAGGCTCCAGGCTCCGAGCCATCAGCCCAGAGCCTGACGCGGGGCTCGAACTCACGGACCGCGAGATCGTGACCTGGCTGAAGTCGGACGCTTAACCGACTGCGCCACCCAGGCGCCCCTTGATTTTTGTGTCAGTACTGGACAAAAATTATCCCTAAACTAAGTGCTGCCTGTGCCTTGCCCAAAGTATATTTAAAGAAAGACCTGAAAGGTTCAACCTATTTGTAAGTAACTAAATTATGTTCCAAATCAAAAACCAAGAATATTTTTAGGAATCTAGAAGTATCCAGCCTCTGACAGGCTAAAACTGACCATGTTTGGCAACCCATAAAAAATTATCAGGCATGCAAAGAAGCAGGAAACTGAGACACGTAAGGAAGGGGAACTCAACTGACACTGACCCAGAAATTACACAAATGATATAATTCATACATAAGAACACTCAAATAGTTATTATATCTATGATCAATATATCCAAGAAATTATAGGGCAGAATGAGAATGCTAAATAGAGACATGCAAGTGATATGTAAGACCTAACCAAACTTCTCATGACAAAAGCAATGACTAAAATAAGAAATCTGGTCTATGATTACTGAATGGAATTAAAGCCATATAGACAGTGCAGGAAAAGAAAAAAAAAAAACTTTGATGAACCTAAAGACATAGCAATGGAAATCATCTGAAATGAAACACACAGAGAAAATGTGACTGCAAATCATCCAATATACATGTAATTGTATCTCCAAGGAACACAGACAAGAAAACTAGTTTCAGTAAATAATGAAACTAATTTGAATTTATAGTTGTTAAGGTTGATGCAAACTAAAAATATATAGTTCCAATAAATTCAATGAACCTCAAGGACAGGAAATATGAGGAAAACTACACCAAGGCACCCCACAATCAAATTGCTTTAATCCAGACAAAGGGAGGAAAAAGATTTCTCATCAATCTAGAATCTGCAATCTAGAATACAGTACGATAACTGTTTTAAAGTACCTAAAGTAGGAGACCATTATGATCTTGGATTAGGCAAACATTTCTTAGCTACACCACCAACAATATGATTCATTACAAGAAAAAAAATATGATTGATTGGATTTTATCAAACTAAAACTTTTGCTTTTCAAAGAACAAAGAGTTTGAAATAGAAGACTGAGACTGGGAGAATATATTTCCATATCACCTATGTGAAATGGGACTTATATCTAGAACATATGGGCAATCCGCAAGATTCAATATTCTGAAGCGAAATAATCCAAAAAAAGGCAAAAGATTTGAAAAGACACATTACCAAAAAAGATATATGTACAGCAGATACACACATGAAAATGTGTTGAGCATCATGAGGGGAAATGCAAATATAAACTACAATGAGATAAATGGGATACAATGAGATCAACTACTACTTCATACCTACGAGATGTCTAAAATCAAAAGACAGGGCTCCGAAGTGTTAGCTAGGATATGAAAGAAATGGAATTCTCACATACTGCTGATGAGAATGTGAAAGTGATAAAACTACCCTGGCAAACAGTTTGACAGTATCCTAAAAAGCTGAACATGCAACCTTTCTATGATTCAGCCAAATCTACTCTCAAATATTTTCCCTAGAGAGATCAAAGTTTACGATCATACAAAACAAAACAAAAAAAGAGAGAGAAAAAAGAAAAGAAAAAAAATGAATGTTTCTAGAAGCTTTGTTTTTAATAGGCTAAGGAGCAGCTGGTGCTTCAGTTGGTAGATTTCTTGATTTCTTGATTTCTGCTTGGGTCATCATTCCAGGGTCCTGTTATTGAGTATCACATTGAGCTCCGCACTAAGCATGGAGGCTGCCTAAGATTCTTTTTCTCTTTCCCTCTGCTCTCTCTCTTTCTCTCTCCCTCTCCCTCTCCCTCTTCCTCTCTATCTCCCTCTCCCTCTCCATCTCCCTTTCCCTATCTCCTCCCCACCTGTCCTTCCACCCTCCCCTCTCCTTCTCCGCCCCCTCTAATAAAAAGAAATAAATACGCCAAACGTGGAAATAATACAAATGTCCACTGAAATGTGAACGGATAAACAAGTAGTAACAGACTATTGGAACACACAACACTATGGATAATATTCAAAATACCAAGTGAAAGAAGTCAACTCCCCACCCCTGAAAAATAAGGAGTATGTCTTATATAATTTTATTTGTATACTATTCTAGAAAATGCAAGATAATATGTAGGGACAGAAAACAGACCAGAGATTGCCTAGGAATGGGAATCAGGAAGACGTGGGGGACGGAGGGATATCTAAAGGATACAAGGACATTTTTAGTGGTGACACATATTCTTTTCCTTGTTGTTATGTATACATTGGTGTGTATGTAACCAAAATTTGCCAAATTATGTAATTTTATTTATTAGTATTAGTATTAATTATTAATTAAGTAATTTATTTATTAGGGCTTTTTAAAAAAAATTTTTTTTAACGTTTATTTATTTTTGAGACAGAGAGAGACAGAGCATGAACAGGTGAGGAGCAGAGAGAGAGGGAGACACAGAATCTGAAACAGGCTCCAGGCTCTGAGCTGTCAGCACAGAGCCCAACGCGGGGCTCGAACCCACGGACCATGAGATCATGACCTGAGCCGAAGTCGGACGCTTAATCGACCAAGCCACCCAGGCGCCGCAAAGGCTTTTTTTTCAGAGAGAGAGCTGAGGCATTCATAAGTGGGGGAGAGAGGCAAGGGAGAAAGAGAGAATCTTAAGCAGACTCCATGCTTATCATGGAGCCCAATAAAGGGCTTGATCGAACCTGGGATCATGACCTGAGCCAAAATCAAGAGTCTGATGCTCAAGTGACTGAGCCATCTAGGTGCTCCACCAATTACGTACTTTAAATATGTACAGTTTGTGTATGTCAGTTAAACATTAATGAAGTTGTTAAAAAAAAAAACAAACAAACATGATTAGATATTGTGTCTTTTGACCGCTGGGGCTGCTATTTCAAATCTGGTCCACCAGCATCTACTGATCTCGGAATCCCCAGTATCTTTCATTAACTCACATAAGTTCTTCAAAATAAATGTAACTTGGGAAAAGGGGAAATACCCTGGCAGTTATCACGTGTATCAATTATAAACGTCACAACACTTAGAACTATGATCCATACATGAGATGGGTGATATGGCATATGTTCCCTTTAGACAACTTGGAGCTGGTTGAGTCCCAGCACCCCATTAACCTTGTACACTTGTTAATTACTTGTTTACCAGTTAACGGTCCTCTGCCTCCTTATACTGTATAAAGAAGGGACTTGGTCTGTCTTGTTCACTTTGTGTATATAATGTTACAAAACCAGGCTGAAACGCTGGCGGAAAACAAAGTGGCACTCAGAGATCTTCTTTGGATTGCAGATCTTGGTGGAACGGTGGGCTCAGAGGACCCTGTTTCTCCAAACTTCTGAGCGCTGAATGAAAGTGGGGCAGGAAATTTCCAGTCATCAGCTGTCATATCTGTGGGGGTTTTCCTGCACACAGAAAACAAAGGGAGAAGAACCAGGAGGAGGGGTCTCCAAGATAGAGACCAGAGTTCGTTTTAGTCCCACCGGCCAGCTTTGGTGCAGTATTTTATTCACTTCTCCAACATTATCCCCTTTTTTGCCTTTTAAAACACCTTTTTAGTAGGTATCACCTTTCAGTTTTTTAGGTTGGTGCCCTCAGAAGGCTAAGATGCCTGCAGTAGTTTGGTGAGCAACAGTGTTTTCAATAAAATGTACCATGGTATTCAGTATACAGGGGCCAATGGATACAAGTAAAATTAGGGAGAAGAGGGGCCCTGCCGGGGCAGGAAGCCAGGATCCCAATCTGTGAGATCTCATTTGTTCCATTGATTGGTACTTTCCTGTTGTCAATGTTGAATAATAATAATAATTATTATTATTATTTCCTTAAACTAAGTTGTAAGTATTTCTGACTGGTTTAAAAACTAGCAACATTCCTTGGTGCGCCTGGGTGGCGCAGTGGGTTAAGCGTTCAACTTCAGCCAGGTCACGATCTCGCGGTCCGTGAGTTCGAGCCCTGCGTCAGGCTCTGGGCTGATGGCTCGGAGCCTGGAGCGTGTTTCCGATTCTCTGTCTCCCTTTCTCTCTCTGCCCCTCTCCCGTTCATGCTCTGTCTCTCTCTGTCCCAAAAATAAATGAAAAACGTTGAAAAAAAAAAAAAAAAACTAGCAACATTCCTCCCCCGAAAAGATGCAAGTCCCTCCATTTTCTGAAGTGAGGAGGTCAGGGACTTTCTGTTTTGGGGGTTACTGCCACCAGAGAGTTTATTTGGTTTTCTAAGGTTACCAGAGAATCGGCCACCCATTCCATGTCTTCATTTAGCTCTTGAGATAGTCTATGGTACAATCCTATGCATAAATCTATGCCCCCTCTACCAGTTCCTATTCCTGTCACTATTTCTGAGCCTATCCGAATGGGTAGCAGGACTGCCCGTTTAGCCTGAGACTTGGGGCTAAAGGTTGTTAGGAACTGATCCTCAGTGTATACAAATATCCCTGGGGTCCGGAAGATGGAATAACATTTCTGAGTCCAGTTGGCCTCTAAGCATCGATAGGCTGAATTAGAACACAGGTAGAACACCCCAAGGGTGCAACATATTTCCTTGTCTGCAATCTGGTGTAGGTCTCCTGGGAGCTTTCCTAAACGTGTGTGGGGAGGGGGAGGGTCGCCCATATAATAACTCAAAAGGGGAGAATCCCAGTGCCCCAGGCGGGCATTGGGCACACAGGAGGGCCAGCCGAAGTAAATCTGGCAATAGGGGGTGAGTGTCTTGGTGGAAATTGGCCAGGATTTCCTTGAGGGTGCAATTCATCCGCTCCACCTTTCCCTGAGCTCAGGGGGCGGTAAGTAGTGTGCAGTTTCCAGGCAATGTTAAGGGACTTTGTTAGGGTTTGTATAATGTCTGCTCCAAATGCAGGTCCATTATTACTGTGTGTGGTTAAGCCCAATCTCCCGTAGAAGAGCGTTGGCCACCTCGTGACTTCATTCCATTCTGGTCTGGAATGCTTGGAGGTATCCCAAATTGGTGCAGATTGTTCCAAGAAGGTACCTAAACCCTTTATTTGGTTGTATGTTGGTAAAGTCCACCCCTAAGTCCATCCTTTGTGAGCCAGGCAGGGGCTGTGGGGCAGAGCAAGCATTGTTTTTGGCACATGTTACACATTATTCACTGAAGCCTGGCATAATGCCAGCAGCTGGCTGATATTGTAGTTCTTTTTGAAGAGGACCTCTAGAGCAGTTTTCCCTAAGAGGGTGAGTTAGTTATATTCCTTCACTAGGTGCTTTCACATAGATGACGGGACAAGACTCACCATCCATCTTGGCTTAGTGTGCCCACTTCTGTCGAGGCCCAACTTCTTTCTTCACTCGTGTACAGGGGTGGGGAGGCTTCCTTCTGGGGCGCAAGAGTCAGAGTGTAGGTAGGAGCTTCACCTAGCTCACCTCAGGAAGCCACTCTGGCTGTTTTGTCGGCCAGGTGATTTCCTTGATTTATGGGGGCATCTCATTTCTGAGGTCCCTCACAGTGTAGGATAGCTACTTTGTCTGGTAGCCATATGGTCTCAAGAAGCTTTAGTGTTTCTTCCTCATTTTTGATAGTTTTCTCTGAAGCGGTAAGGAGGCCTTTTTCTTTATACATGGCCCCATGTACATGCACAGTAGCGAAGCCATACCAGGAATCGATGTAGATGTCAACTCATTTACCTTTGCTAAGGATGATGGATCAGGTTAAGGCGTACTGAGTCCAGCCCATTGTGCCGACCATCCTTCCGACAAGGCCTTGGCTTCCTGAACTTCCGTGGTTGTGATTACCGCATACCCTGCTCTTTGGCTGCACTCCTCTAAATAGCTGCTCCCATCGCTGAACAGGGTGATCTCTGGGTTTGTTATACCCTGGTCTTAGAGGTGTGGGAAGCTGGCGTAGACTTCATCCACTACTCGAGAACAGTCATGGTCAGGTTCTCCCTCCTCTGTGGGAAGGAAGGTGGCCAGGTTTAGTGTTCTTATACTGTTTCGAGAGTGAGCCTTGGGTTCTCATAGAGAAGGCCTTGGGATTGTGTCAGCTGAGAAATGGAGAGGAAACGATATCCTTGGGTGCTTGTGAGCCACACGACCGTGTGTGGGACCTTAACATTAAGTGTTTGGCCCAGTGTGAGCTTGTCTGCATCCTTGATGAGCAGGACTGTGGCTCTGATCTCTGAGGCACAGGGGCCATCCTGCAGCCACAAGATCAAGTTTTTTTTTTTTTTTTGACCGTTAGAATACTGGCCATTGCCAAGGCACCATGCTCTGAGTGAGCACTCCTTTTCATGTATGAAGAAGTTAAAGGGCCTTTCTATGTCAGGCAAACCAAGGGCTGGGGCTTGTCCCAGAGCCAACTTTATTTCTGTGAAAGCGGCCCTCGCATCCTCAGTCCATGTGGGGGACTCCAAGTTTGGTCCTCCCAACAGGTCATAGAAGGACCTCACTATGGCTGAGCATCTGAGGATTCCCAATGCGACAGAACCCTCCGGCCCCTAAACATTCACACAAGCCTCGTTTTGTTTGGGGCTGTGGCAGTGTGGTGCCACACTTTCTTCCTTTCCAGTCCTCCTTCTCTTTTTCCTTTTGTGAGGAGGGAGCCTAAGTATTGGACCTGCTGCGGACAAATCTGTGCCCTTTTCCATGAGGCCTGGTACCCCAAGTAGGATCAGAGCTGTAGGAGGGCCTGTGTACCTTTCATACAGTCTTCCTGGGTGTCACTGGAAAGGAGGAGGTCTTCTACATACTGGAGAAGGACATACCCTGTGGTTTCCTTCAGAAACTCAGCGAGATCTGAACCTAGGGCTTCCCCCAGAAGAATGGGCGAGTTGTTGTAACCTTGGGAAAGTAGTGTCCAGGTCAGCTGCATCTGACGCTCTGTAACAGGCTCAGTCCATTCAAAGGCAAACAATGATTGACTTTGTGGAGCCAGGCAGAGGCAGAAGAAAGCATCCTTTAGGTCGAAGCACGCAACCCTTCTGGCTGACCACGGAATTTGGCTGAGGAGAGTATACTGAGGGTTCGGAATGACTGGGTGTAAGGAAAGCGTCACTTTGCTACTGGCCCTCAAATCCTGTACTGGTTGGTGTCCTCCTGGCTTCTTGCCTGGCAAGAGTAAGGTATTCCAAACTGATTGGCACTCAGTTAGAATACCTCTTTCTCTGAGCTTGGTCAGGTGCTCTTGTATGCCCATTCTAGCCTCTAGTGGAATGGGGTACTGCCTTGGTGTGTGAGGTTGAGCTTCAGGGATCAGGTCAACAATGATTGGGACCCGATTCCAAGCTATTTCACGCGGGTTATCATCAGCCCATAGCGAGGGGAATGGAAGCCTGAATTCTTAGGGGCTACCAGGTAAGGCCTGGGCACAGAACAATCTCCATTCTTCTTCCCTTGGCAGGGGTATCGCCAAGACCAGGGTTTCCTTCTGCCTTGGGTTTCATTGCAGGCTAGTGTGTCCAGTGGGTTCAAAAGGTATCTGGGCCCCAAGTTTGGAGAGTAGATCCCGGCCCAAGAGAGGCATCGGGCAGTCACGTAAGTAGAGGAACTCATACCGGACCTTGTGACCCCCAAGTGCACCTTGTTGAGCTTGACAGAAGGGTCTTTGCATTGCCTGTGTCCCAGTAGCCCCAAGAATGGTTGCTGTCTTTTGGCCTAAGGGCGCTACCAGGGAAGTAACAAAGGAGTATTCAGCCCCAGTGTCAACCATGAAAGTTATTGTTCAGCCCACCACCTCATTTCAACCGTGGGTTCATGGGGGCCAAGAAACAAAGGGTCCGGTCCCCCTCAGTCCAATTCTACCCTGGCCAGATCAAGAGGGTTCTCACCTCGAGGTTCCTCCAGATATTGGCTGGGTTTTGAAGTCCCCATCCAATTCGGACATTCTTACAGTTTCCCTTACCTTTGCAGTATGCACACTGGTCCCTTGCTAAGGGGGCTAAGGGCTTCCCCCCTTTTTGTGGTTGGGGTTTCCCACCTTTGCAGCATCTGTTCTTTGGTTCTGCTGTGAAAAAGGTGGCCTTCTTTTTTAGTCTTCACTTCTCTTTCAGCTGCAAATTTCTGTTCGTGAAAACTGTACTGACGACCTCTCTAACAGCTGAGTGATATTCATCTGGCAAAGCCCTCCAACTTCTGGAGCTTTCGTCGGATATCTGGGGCAGCCTGTGCCACAAAAGAGGTATTTACCATCTGTTGACTTTCTGGTACCTCGGGGTCCAACGGGGCGTATACATGGTACACTTCACATAATCTTTCATAGTAGTCTCCGGGAGACTCCCCAGGGTGCTGTGTGACTGATGATATTTTAGTCATGTTCATGGGATTGTTGACTCCAGCTCAGACTCCCTGACGGAAGGCTTCCAGGTATCATCAGTCGTGGCCCTGTCCTCCTTCTGTGGTGAAGTCCCATGTTGGGTGTTCTTCAGGCATGCAGCTTGAGCCCAGTCAGTAGGGTCATTGATTCCTGGAGATGTGTGATCTTCTAGGTACTGTCATGTTTCTGTCATTCTTATTTTTAATTAAACAAAGTATGGAGTAACTGTTGACAATCTTCCCAAGTCTGCCAGTAAGTCTGGAAGAGGGACTCCCTCAAGTCAACCATTGCTTGTGTCATTTCGCAGTATGGTAGAGTGTTGTGTTTCCACCTGAGGAGGTCGGTTGTAGAGAAAGGTAGATAACCCATCATGGAATGGCTGGTCTGGACTGGTCCATCCTCCCTCTGTCTTTTAGGCTCACTTGTCTCCGTTACATGCGTTTGGAGAGTTTTAGATCTGGGTCTGGGGCGCATTCCGGCTGCTGGCCCATGTGGGGGTGGGTTATCTGGGTCTGAGAGGGGCGGGGAGATGGGCGCCACTGACTGCAGTGGCAAGTGCACTGACTCTGGCTGTGGCTGGAGAGACAGATGCAGGAGGAGTCTCAAGCTCAGGGGGAAGGGGGAGGGAGCTTGAAGGGTTATAAGGAGGTGGAAAGGCAATATCTTCCTCCATATCTCTTTGAAATATTAGAGGAGCAGTGGGTCACTTCTCTGGCTCCCTGGTGAGCCTCCAGATAAAATGGCTAAAACCTTTGCCTGGCTCTGTTTGCTAATGATGAATCACCTTCAAGGCAGGATATTTGGGGCAATTTCAAGCCAGATATCGATGTATGGAAATGGATCAGGATGGCCTGGGCTCCCAGTGACTATTATCCAAACCTGATGCACTATTTGAGCATCTAATGTCCCTTCTGGAGGCCATCCTACGTTGAATATGGGCCATTCTAGTTCACAAAAGTTCCTTAACTTCCTGGGTGTCATTGTCACCCCATGGTAACCTGAAAACCCCTTTTAACATTTTTTCATCATGACCTCAAAAATCGTAGGCTTACTCTGTTTTCATCCCATTATTAATTTCTTTCTCATATTTGGTGTCTCAAAGACAGACAAAGTTAGGGTATACCGCCAGACGAGAGGACTATTCAGATACTCCTCTGGTCGCATTCCTGAGGGAAAGTTTAGGTGAGGTTTGGCTATAGTGGAATCGGCCTCTGGGGATTGATCATGTCCCCCTTCGGCTCTTTTGGGTATCCCTGATTTCTTCGGGGCTCCAGCCTTACCAGTTCCATGGAACAGGACCTGCCCAAGACAGCGGAGTAGGAGGGTGCTGAAACTCAGGCAGAGCGTGCACTTTCTCCCTTGCGAGGCTTTGCTTTGCCACCACCTCGCCGTTCTCCCAAACCGGTGGCAACAAAGGGCCAGTGTGGTTGGGTTTCCTGGTCAGCAATCTAGTATGTTATGGAACCAGGCTCGAACACTGGAGGAAAAACCAAGTGGCACTCAGAGAGTTTGGTCAGAGAGTTTGGCTGACCAAAGTTCTGAGCGTGGAGTCCAGTCGGGAGGGTAATTTATAGTCGTGAGCTTCCATATCTGTGGGGGTTTTCGCACATGCACCAAACATAGGAAGAAGAATCCAGAGGAGAGGTCTCTAAGCTAGAGACCAGAGTCTGTTTGAACCCCGTTGACCATCTTTAGAGTACTTTATTCATTTCTCCCACAAGAGTAGAGCTCTAAATATCACATAGTATATGCTCATTAAATCTATATTAAGTGAATGAGTTCTATTGCTTCTGTATCGGACATATAACAAGATTTTTGACAATCTATATGGTAAGAGTCCCAAGACCATCACATTATAGGGATTTCAAGGTTTTCTAGTCTTCACACAATATTAAGGTTTTGTTACAACCACCATAAGCTAACCCTACAGCCTCCCATCCTGGATCATATAATGTCCCTGTCTCCTCCTCATTCACAGTCTTTTGCAACTGAGTGCAGACAATTCCATAATGTGGTCTTGGTTCAGAAAGCCAAATTGCTCAGTTTTTCTCAGTCAGACAGAATTAAATCTGACTGTGAACGTCTGCCAGTAATGTTGCAATAGAGATGAAGAAGATCAATTCAAGTTGACTCCCTGAGCTGATCCCTATAATCTCTTTAGGGCATGAGTACAGTTAAATAGAAATGCTGCTCTCAGAAATATGTCTACTGCTTAGCCAAGGAACAAAAAGCAAGCATTAAAAAAGGAAGCCATTTCCCTGCAGAACACCTTAATCAGGGAGAGTGAGTGAGTGGTGCAAAGTGGGTGACTACTTCTCTAGGGCCTTAATTATTGCAGAGACACAGTTCAACCTATGGAGGTGTATAACAGAAACATGAAACCTGAGAGCTGCCATTGTTGGGTAACAATGTTCTCTAACTGTGCCTTAGGCAATGACATGATAATCCAAGGGAGACAAGCACTAATTATAAGTGGCATAGAAGTGCACAATTATTACATGCTTCAACACCTCTTGATAAAAATTAATTTCTGGTAATTTCTGCCATATGCTCCTGAAATTTGACTATTGTATTTCCACATATCTCCTACTAGTTAAATGCAATGATACCTGTAGCTTTTTTCAAACTCAAGTAAAGCAAAACACAAAACTCTAAAGAACGGACCACTCCCTACTTCTTGAAAATACCTCTTCTTTTGTTTTTGATAACATTTGGCTCTCCTGGTCTCTCTTATACATTCCCTCTAGTAATTTTCATTCTATTTTCCTGCCTCATTTCCATTCATCAAGCATGCATTGAGCACGTACTAGGTTGTAGGCACTGTATACAAAGAACAGAGGTCATATCTAGAACTAATAATGGACCTTGTTATCCAGGGATTTGCCACTGTGCAAACAAATTAACTACACTGAGTTGATAACATCTGTAATAGAGGTGGATAAATGTACCCTGGAATTGCAAAGAAGAAAACACATGAGTCTCTGGGGCACCCAGGGAGTGCTTTACAAAAATGAGACTCACTTGAAGTGAGTCTTCTAGAGAAAGCATATTTCAAATCGACAGAGTAAGGAAGGGCATTGCAGGCAGGAAAAAAAAAGAGCAAGACACGGAAGTTTGAAAATGTGACACATTAAAGGAGTAGCAAAGTTTCCTTTGGATGGATTTCCTGTGGGAATGGGAGGTTGGTAAAGAGTGAGGATTGGTGTAGAAGGTGACATATGAATTGGATCCTAGAAACAGTTTACAGGAGATAGTTATTGTGCCCGAATGACTTTGATGACTCCCCATTGTATTCAAATAAACCTGAAGGCACTTCTTGGCTTAGTTAGAAGGTTGCTCATCATCTGTTTAATTCTATAAGGTTAATCTCATCCTATGTTCCTCTTCTCTACCAACCATTCACTCATTTACTCATTTATTTATTCACTCAGAGAGGTTATGTGTGGGGTGCATACCACGAAGAATGTGAAAGTCATTACAAGGACTTTGACTTTTATTTTCAATGAGATGGAAAGTCAGTTGAGTAGTCTGACCAAATTCATATCTTAGATTTATTTATTTATTTATTTATTTATTTATTTATTTATTTATTTATTTATTTATTTATTTATTTATTTATCTATCTATCTATCTATCTATCTATCTATCTATCTATCTACTTATGTATGTATGTTTGTATGTATGTATGTATGTATGTATGTATGTATGTATGTATGTATTTATTTATTTATTTATTTATTTATTTATTTATTTATTTATTTAATGAGAGTGCCCACATAGGGTTAGAGAGACAAAGAGGAAGAGAGAGAGAGAGAGAGAGAGAGAGAGAGAGAGAGAGAGAGAGAGAGAGAGAGAGAGAGAGAAAATCAAACAGGTTTCATGCCTAATTCATGCCTAGCACAGATCCTAATGTACATTCTGACCCCATGAGCTCATGATTTCTGGATCATGACCTGAGCCAAACTCAAGAGTCAGATTGTTAACCACCTGAGCTGCCCAGGTGACCCTAATTTATATGTTAAACAAATCACTCTGACTACTGTCTGGGGAGCAGGATGGAATGGGAAGCAAGCATACAAGCAACAACAACAACACAATAAGGAGGTTACTATAGTAATCCTAAAATAACTGTAGCTTGAATAAGGATGGAAGAAGGGCACATAGTGAGAATATTATGATCATGTGTATATTATAAATGTGGATATAATAGGATTGCTTGTGGTTTGAATATAAGGTATGAGAAAAACAGATATAAAAGATGACACCAAGTTTGTTTTTGTTTTTGTTTGTTTTTGTTTTTGTTTTTTTGGGCTGGACCACAGGTTGGTAGTAGTTTTAAGTTGTCTGTTAGAGATCATGGGTTTTAGGGGAAACATCAGGACTTGCTTTTTTTGTTTAATTTTTTTCAACGTTTTTTATTTATTTTTGGGACAGAGAGACACAGAGCATGAACGGGGG
This sequence comes from Neofelis nebulosa, assembly GCF_028018385.1. Taxonomy (NCBI): domain Eukaryota; kingdom Metazoa; phylum Chordata; class Mammalia; order Carnivora; family Felidae; genus Neofelis; species Neofelis nebulosa. The sequence goes on from NC_080801.1 coordinate 978,302, forward strand.
AGGGGCAGAGAGAGAGGAAGACACAGAATCGGAAACAGGCTCCAGGCTCCGAGCCATCAGCCCAGACCCTGACACGGGGCTCGAACTCACGGACCGTGAGATCGTGACCTGGCTGAAGTCGGACGCTTAACCGACTGCGACACCCAGGCGCCCCAGGACTTGCTTTTTTAACATGGTGATTTTGAGATGCTTCTCAGACATCAAGCTGCATTTTTGTGAATGCAGTTAGATATAGGCATCTGGAGTTTAAACTAAGAAGTTTAGTGTGGACTCTAGGCTGGATTACTTAGTATGAGATCGCATGAGATCAGCTAGGGAGTGAGAATGGATGAGAGAGAAGACATGCAAGGACTGAGCTCTGGGGTCTCTAACTCTTAAAGTACTGCAAGATGTGGAAAAACTAGCGAAGAAACTAGACACAGTGGCCACTGAAGGAGTAGGCAAGACGGGAGGAGGGTCTCGAGTCCAGGAAGCCTGGTAAGGAATGTGTTTCAAGGAAGGAGGTATCAAATTGGTCAAGTGCTGATGGCAAGTCAAATAGGATGAGGCCAAATAAATAATCATCAGGGCCACATGGGGGTTCACTTGGTTAAGTGTCTGACTCTTGGTTTTACCTCAGGTCATGATCTCATGGTTTGTGGGTCCAAGCCCCTGGTGGGGCTCCATGCTGACAGTGTGGAGTCTGCTTAGGATTCTCTCTATGCCTCCATCTGTCTCATATCCTCCCCTGCTCACTCTCCCTTTCTTTCAAAATGAATACATACACTTTAAAAACTATGAAAATATAAATAATCACTGTGTTTTGCAAAGTGGATGCCATTGACATGTGATGAGAACCGTTTCATTAGTACCGGGGAAAAGCCGAATTGGAGTGGATTCAACAGAGGATTGGAGGAGAATGACTGTAGACAGGGAGTAAGGCAATTCTTTCAAGGAGCATTGTGACCAAATGTGGGAGGAAAATGAGGCAGCAGTGGGAAGGGAAGGGAGCAGGGTCAAGAGAGGGCTTTGCTTTTTCTTTCTAAAATTTGAGAAATAAAAGCATTTTTGTAATTTCCATATTGCTGATGGAAATGATGATATGGCAGAGTGGGGGAGAATTGCTGACAGAAATGTTCTTAACAGGGCAAGAGTGACTTTAGTCTAGTGTCCAAAAGATAATTGGCCCAGAGAGGAATGAACAGATCCTTCATATTAATGTTGGTGAGAGCAGAGCACAAGGGAATAGATGTAGATGGAATGGTAGATGCGATAGGTGATTTTGCAAATTCTCTTTTCACTGACCTGGTTTTCTCAGTGCGGTAATAGGCAAAGTTATAAGACCAGAGTGAACAAGCGTTGGGAACAGTTGGAAGTTTGTGGAGAAGGAAGTTGTGAAATAGAGGTCTAGGGGTGTGAGTAAGTAGCCTTCTGACCTCACTTTAGTCAGTGGCCATCAAGTAACTTTTGTGCTGCTTTTCTCCAATTACATTGAAGGTTGCTATGTGTAGGAAGTAGATTGAACTCCCTGCGGTTCCCCACTTCTTTACCTTTGCATAGGTAAGTTTGCATCTGCCTGAGAAGTCCTCTGTACCCTAATCACTCATATTTCAAATTTGCCTCAACCATTACTTACTTAATCCCCCAGACAGAGTGAATTAGTCCCTTCTTGGAACTCTTGTGGTACCATGTGCAGTACCCTGTACTGTAATTTTTGCCATATTGTAATAATTTGCGTCCCTGTCTCCCTAGATAATTTGGTCACTCCTTGAGGGTTTCAATTTGGTCATTGCACTACCTAGTATACAGTTTGACTTATGGTTAGCCTTTGTTAATTGCCATTTGAATTGAATTGAATTGAGTTGAATGGAATTGAGTTGAATTGAATTGAATGTATTGAATTGAATTGAATTGAATTGAATTGAATTGAATTGAACTGAATTGAATTGAATTGAATTGCATGGAGAGAATTAGCAGAAGGAATTGGCAGGTAGGAAGGGCAGAGCCTAGACAGAGTGGTGACATTTAGAACAAGGAGGGGATCTGATCTATAAGGACGGGAAATCCTGCTCATGACAGTGGGAAAGGTAACTGTCTGATCTATAAGGAGGGGAAATCCTGCTCATGACAGTGGGAAAGGTAACTGTTTACTCACCTGTAGTGGTGGAGTGAACGAAGCCAAAACCCCAAATGGACTTCTGTAAATTGTGTCAACAATTCTTACTTCTATAGTGTTTGCTTTGAGGACCAAAGATTTCATATATGCAGAAGGTTTTGTACATAAAAATGTGCTGCATAATGTAAGATACTCTTTCTCACAACACTCTGTGCCAAGATTAAAGAAATGTGTTGATTTTATGTATTTTACTAAAGCATAGCATGTATAACAGAGGAAGAGAAGGATGGGTTAAAAAAACGATTATAGTTATACTCGTCTTGTTGACCTTTCTACTCTTCAAAGTCTCTTTGGAAGATAGCATCCTGGTCTCTTTCAGTTACAGATGCCTCTTAGTGTCTCTGAGACAATAGCCCTAATATGATCTAATTGGCTAAGCCAGGTGGTGTGGAAGACAGAAAAAACGGCCAGCTCATTCTACAGGAAGCAGCATATAAGGAGCCCACTGATCTGACAGGCTTGTATCACAATACACCAGTGTGGGAATTGCCCAGGCTCAGAAAAGGCCAGTTTTTCACAACATTATACAACTCAAGCGAACTTTCTAACACAGAGGCAATGTTCACAGTTCCACAGAAATAACATGTCTGATTCTTGATGCTGACTAGAAGTCAGCCAGTTATTTTAACACAGGTTTTAACTCTTACTGGTTTCACTTCACTTTCCCTTAAGTTTCAGGTTTCTTAAGGGCAGGGACCATGTTCTGGGCTTCATAACTTCTGCCCACACATGTCTACCATGGTATTTCATGGGCGCTCCGTTATCATCTGTCATTCATTGGGTTTTTTAGTAGGTGTCAGGCAGCTTTCATGGTGACCACGTATTGGCAGATCATCAAGAGAGTGGCAATAGTGGAGCTTTCTCTACTATATGAACCACATGTTACTTATCTTGAAATTCCTGGAATATATGTATGATGTCCTGTATGAATGATTGTGAGTTTATGACACTCATATTCTACTCCTTTTTTCCAACAGTTTAAAATAACACTATGGCAGTTTACCTTCCTTTCATTCCCTAACTTAAAATAATTTACTTCTTTGGCTTTGGGCGACCTGCCTACATGCTAAAAGATGCAGCACTAGAAAACATGTTTGCATTTTGATGTGTTCTTAGCAGGCTGCCTTAATTGCCAGCTCTGTTGGGTGGGTTGGGTATCACTGTTACTTCTGGGAGGATCTTCTGAGATACAAGTATATTTCTTGGGCAAAGTAGCATGTTGAGTCCGTCATCATTTGGAGTGAAACTCAGTCTACGTTCAGTAGAGTTGGTCCTATTGGTCACAGGAAGGAATGAAAAACAGGCCATATTCCTTTTGATGTCATAACATTCTGGGACATGTAGTGATGCCCATGAGAAAAAAAAAAAAAGAATCAGACAGGGGACTCCATTTAAGAGACGTCTCAGCAAGCAGAATCAAGATGCCAGAATGAGGAACAAAGATAAATGCTGTCTAGGTTCTAGAGGTTGGAGACATTGCTCCAGCAGAGAGAAAGTTCCTTCAGGGTTAAGGGAGAGGCTGGATAGTGATCTACAGGCCCCTTGGTACCACCTCCAGGCCATGATCTTTCTACTCCCCTGAAATTCCTGCCTTCACCTCCTTAGTCCATGTATTCAATCTCAGAGCGCCACCCTTTTTTTCGTGGACATTTCTGGAATCCCTTCCTACTCTTCTTTCTTCTCATGTTGCTCCTGCCTCTGTTGTGGGCAATTTCAGAATCCCGGTAAAATTGCTCTAGCAATGGAGCTTCAGTGTTCTTTAAATTTTCTGGCTCCCACAACCTTAAGGGCCAGTTTCCTCCAGTAGCTAACTTCCGTGATGGTACTCTGAGCTCTATGATCAACCAGATGTCTCCTGCTAGAATGTCAAACTTAACGTGCCAGTATCTCACAAGATAACCTCCCCTAACCAGGTGTCTCACTACTTGACTTCACCACTTCTCTTCTTCAGCCTGAGAGAGGCTTGCGGTCCCTACTTCCTCCCTCTCATTTCCCTGTATATCATCCCTTGTGGCTCCACTTCCCTTCCTAATGCAGGGTATACCCCTCAGTATGTCCCTTTGTGTTGGAACCTCCTAGTCCTCTGCTGCATCGGCTTTGGTGGCCTTGGAGCTTGGAGGAGTCCTCCACTCTGTCAGCCCATCCTCTGTCTCACTCAGCCCAGTGAACTGTTACAGGGACTCACAGTCACTAGGGTCACTCACTATAATTTTATGGTTGCTGATGTCACCCTACCCCCAGAGCTTCTTGCCAATCTTAAGCGGTCTTCTCCCCACAGCAGCTATTCCATACCTCCATCATTTCCCTCAACCTATCTTTTTCACCTTTCCCTGGGAAATGACTCTTGTTTCATAGATAGAACTTAGATTGTAGACACCTTCAAACACTCACTCAGACCTCATCATCACACCTTTGAACACAACTTTCAACCCCAACCCCAGTATGAGAGACAAAAATGTTCCTATTCCCACTCTAGATTCATTAATTCATTCGGCAGTCACTGAGAGCCAACTGAGTCCTACGAAGCACTGTGCTATATGCTTGGGACATTAGAGATGAGGAGGTAGACCCTACTCACAAGGCGCTTACAATCACAAGGAGCTTACAATCAGGTAGGGGAGACAGATATTATGGTGTAATGATCCAAAGATGCGTGGAGCATTAGGAGAGTGTGAAGGGAAAATCCATGTAACTCAGCCTTCAGGGGAAGGAGATGAAGTGTTGTAAGGGACTTTTCAGATGGCGTGGTATCTTGAACTAATCCTTAAAGAGTGAGTAGGTATTAATTAGGCAAGGTTGGAGTAGGAAGGACACAAGAGGTTCCGGCATTACACACTAGAGAAAAATCACACTGAAGATAGGGAGAGGGTATAAGTAAAAATAGGAAATTGAGTCATTCCGATTCTTGACTGGGTCCTACACTTTGTAAAGAGGTCATCTCACAAAGAACCTCAAACGATCACATTTTCCCAAAATTTCCTTCTGCATTTTTTATTCTTTATCCTAGTGTAATTCCTCTCTTTCCCTCACCAGTATGATTCAATTAGTAACTCACTTCTGTGGATACTATGGCAACCACATTTCCTCTATGCCGCACGCTTCTGTATCTTTGCTTGGCATCAGTGGAGCCTCATGATGGAGCTCATATCTCTGCTCCCCTTAGAGTGGACTTTGTAACATGCAAAAGTTATTACATCACTGCCTTCCAAGCTGGGGTTCCCCCACACTCCAGCATGATAGAAAACACCTTTCCCATCCACACCCTGCCCCCACCTTTGCATCCTTACTTGTCCTGAGCCAATTGCTCATGCCCTTAGACTCCCGCATGATCAACTATCAGCAAATTCCTTAATATGCCCTATTGGTTGATACCTAGATGTCTTCCCCATCACCATGGGTATGTTTTGATGCAGCATCTTAATTGGTACATATTTTAATGCAGGCTAAAATAACTATCAAATATCTAACCTATTCTCTTTTTTTTTTATTTCCCAGATAACAAGGGTAATAGATGCTGTTTTGTTTTTTTTTTTCATTTTCAAAATTCTATTATTGAAGTATAGATTACATACAGTGTTATTTTAGTTTCAGGTGTGTAAAATAGCTATTTGATAATTCTGTACATTATTCAGTGCTCACCATGGTCAGTGTAATCACCATTTTTCACCATATCATGTTGTTGTAATATCAACAATATTTTCTGTGCTGTACTTTTCATCTCTGTAAGTTATGTATTTTATGACAGGAACTTTGTAACTCTTCGTTGCCTTTCTCTATCTTACACACCCCACCCCCTTCTCTTCTTGTAACCATAAGTTTGTTGTCTGTATTGAAGAATCTGTCAGTTTCTTTCTTTGTTTTCTTTTTTAGCTTCTACATAAAAGTGAAATTATATGGTATTTCCTTTTATCGGAATAATCCCACGTAGCATAATACCCTCTAGGTTCACACATGTTGTTGCAAATGGCAAGGTTTTATTCCTTTATTGTACAATTAAATTATATTCCATTCTATGGACACTACATTTCTTTATGTATTCATCTGTTGACAGACACTGGGGTTGCTTCCATAGCTGGGCTATCATAAAAAAATGCTTTAATAAACACAGAGGTGCATGCATCTTTGCAAATTGGGGTTTCCCTTTTCTTTGGGTAAATACCCAGTAGTGGAATTATTGGATGATGTAGTATTTCTGATTTAATTTCTTGAGGAACCTGCATTCTGTTCCCTAGAGTGGCTGCACCTATTTACATCCCCACCAAGAGTGCATTGGTGTTACTTTTTCTCTTACCTTCTCACCAATACTTGTTATTTCTTGTCTTGCTGATACTAGGCATTCTGTCAGGTGTGAATTGGTGTGTCATTGTGGTTTTGATTCAGGTTTCTCGGATTAGTGATGTTGAGCATCTTTAATGTGTCTGCTGATGTAGTAGACACTCTTAATTCATCCCTTTCCCCTTCCCTTTTGATTCTTCCCAGGGTGATGGTGACACCGATGACCTCTGACAGCTTAACTCACCATTTTCATCTTCTATCAACAGTCATACATTACTTCAAGTGTCCTGCTTTCCTGCTTCGAGTTACATTGTTTCTAATGCTTTACATGACGTCCCTTTCACGAGTCTTCCTATGGCACCCCTACTCACCTTTTATCACTACCCACCATCACACATACTCTTAGAAAGTTGCTCTAGTTATTTATCCTGATCCAACACTCTCTTTCTATGCCCTGACTCTAATCTCTATACACACTTCAACTGACACCCCTTACACTCATTTTTTCCCTAATGTTTGTTTGTTTGTTTATTTATTTATTTATTTATTTATTTATTTATTTATTTATTTTTCTTATTTTTGGAGGAGAGAGAGACACAGCATCAGTGGGTGAGAGGCAGAGAGACAAGGACATGCAGAATCCCAAGCAGCCTCCCACTCTGAGCTGTCAGCACAGCGTGCCACATGGATCTTGAACTCACAAGCTATGAGATAATGGCCAAGCTGAAGTCGGCCACTTAACCAACTGAGCCACCCAGGTGCCCCAAAACCTCTTACACTTTCACGTCTCCAACATAGAACTTAATATTTCTGAGGACCGGGACTATCCATTCATTAATTTCTAGCACCTCCTACAGTTTGGGAATAAAGTAGACACTCCATAAATTGATGCTCAATTGACAAATAAAGGAAGGAATGGGTCTGAAGACAAAGAGCTCGATAAAGACCTTCGTTCCTATGCATTCAACCCAGAGTAACACTAGAGCATTTGAATTCAACTGGAGGGTCCTTTAGCCAATCATGGGAGAATTTACCATATTCTAAGAGTTGTAAGCTGAGAGACCAAGATTTTTTTGAAGAAATATTAAAGGTAATTTAATTTCCTAAGAGGCCAAGCCTTGAAAGCTTAGCTATAAGAACTATAAGATGTAAGAAGATTGTGGATCATGATGAAACTCAAGTGCAGTGAGAACCGTGACAACATGGGGAACACACAGTAAGGACCACAGCAGTCCCGGAAGTGCTGTCCTGTATGAGAAAAGAGGGTTTAGTGACCGTGTATGGAGGGAGAGGATAAAGGGTGGGCAGAGTAGGGAGGGGAGGAAGTTGGGATCCAAACTGCAATATTGAAATACCAGAGGAATGTTATTGTCATATTCATAAACTTCCCTATACGTATCCTAAGGAAAACTTTTTTTTCTTTAACGAGCTTTTTAAAGGTAATATACACAGGGTAAAAATTCATATGGTAGCAAAAAAAGGTTATTCAATGAAAGTAAATCTATGTCTATCTAGGCCTCCATTATCCTTCCCCAGAAGAAGACCACTTTTAACAGTTTGTAGGGTTTTTTTCCAGAATCTCAAGGTATATAATATGCATATTATGGTATATGCATACCTCACATGAAAAAAAATATATATATATAGCTGGTACCAAGATATTATCTACAGCCCTCCATTTTATAGATACATGATTTTTGTGATTGTTAAAAGGTATGACATGACATTTGCCCTCTTAAAAATTAAAGTGCTGGTCCAATGGGACATTATTTTTTAAATATACTTCATGATATTCCTACCCTGGCTGCATTGGAGGTATTTAATCTGTCCCCTGTTTATGTGTATGTAAGTTGTTTCTAGTCTACGACTATAGAAAACAATGCTGCAGTGAAAGGCCTTGTACATATGTTTGCCTGCCAGAGTCCAGCAGAGTGTGGGTGGTGCCTCTAAAATCTTCCCTGGAAAGAGTTTAATGGAGGAACTGTGAACACAGGTGCTGGCGAGATAAACGGGCTCAAAACTAAGTGGTTGAGTCCTTGGGGACTAGCAAGAGATGACTTCACCTCTCCCAGGCACCAAGGGACAAGGAAAGGACAAGTGTTACTAGAAGCCAATGAGCCCACAGCTGGGAGAGAAGCCACCTAACAGGAGATGTGGCCATAGACTGAGGAATAAGCCACTGCCAAAATTCCAGAGTTCATAGGACATATAATGACTGCTTTTCTTTTGCTCTCTGGCTACCTATTGGTATACCTGCCAACTATGGATGGAAGCCAGAGGACAAGAAAGCCTAAACGATGCAGTCCATGGAGGTCAGCTTACTGGCAGGCATAGGATGATCAAAAGTATATCTGCAAGGATGAATGGAGGATTAGCAGTCCCTGGCTTAATACTGTTTGACTTATAGTTATTGGACTTCACAATGGTGTGAAAAGGATAGCATTGTTTACAAATTGTACTTTGAAGAGCACCTGGCTGGCTCAGTGGTGTAAGCATCTGACTTTAGTTCATGTCAAGATCTCACGGCTCATGAGTTCAAGCCTGCCTCAGGCTATGCTGACAACTTGCATCCTGGGGCTGACTTGAGATTCTGTGTCTCTCTCTGTCTCTCTGTCCCTCCCCTGCTCCCACTCTTTCTGTCTCTCTTTGTCTCCAAAACGTGAGTAAACATTAAACGTTTTAAAAGATAAATTGTACTCCAAATTTAAATTTTTGACCTCTCCCAGTGCTAATGAGAGGCGATACGACCCTCTCCTGTGATGCCTGGCAGAGCAGCCAGCCACAGCTCCCAGTCCACCACATGATCATGGTGGTGAACAATCTATATGCTTACAGCCATTCTGTACTCACACAACCGTTGTGTTTATGCTTTCAACACAGTATTCACTGAAATACAGGACACAGTTAAACTTTAATGTAACATAGGCTGTGTGTTAGATGATGTCTCATAGTTTCAGCTAATGCAACTATTCTGAACACACATAATAGAGGCTAGACTAAACTATGATATTCAGCACATTACGTGTGTTAAATGCATTTTTGACTTAGCATAATTTCAACTCCCAATGGTTTTATCTAGAGGTGACTCCATCCTAAATCAAGGATGATTTGTAATGTAAAAATCTTGGGAAATTTCCTAGGACTGGAATTGTGGTATCAGTAGGACAGAAAGAACCTCTTCCAACATCCATTCCTCCACCTCCTTCCTTTGCTGCTTATTACCAGCGCTTAGCTGTGCCTAAGGGCACTCACAATTAGGACTACATACCCCAGCTTCCCTTGCAGCCAAAGCAATAAAAGAGGAAGTGTCATGTGGCGGCTTTTCTGAGAAAGTTGAGACAGCTGTGTGCCTTGTGTCCTTTATTTTTTCTTTGATGTCATTCACATGCTGCCTTGGATCCTGAACTCTAGGGCCAAACCATTTGGATGGAAAGTGAACTGAGACTCCTCCAGCAAGACCTGGTAGGAACTAGATTTATTTGCACTTCATAGAATATAGCTGCCCAATCAGACTTGAGCTGTATACCTCCACATTTCATTTATTTGGGAGAGAAATCCACTTTTACCCTATTGAAATCACAGTTCTTCCTTGTTCTGTGTTGTAAGAAAAAACCTAACCCTCATGAAGGTACACAGATAACAGGTATAAATATTTTGAGTTTTTATGAGTTTTGTCAAGTTTGGTATTTTGAACTGAATTTTTAATACTGAGTTTGAATTCAGCTACTCCATTCACAACACATGACTTAATCTTCTTGTGCCTCTGATTTCTCAGAGGGGTAGTAATATAAAGCACTTCATTTGGTTGTTATGAGGAATAATTAAATTAAAATATGGGAAAGAGGTCAGTGTCTGACCAACATGCCAAACACTCAATAAATGTTATTACTGTTATTTTTACCATTATCATGTTTAACTGTCTTCCAAACAAGAGGTACCAGTTAGCCAATTACATTTCTGAAATGCCTTTTTCCTCTTCCCTTATCTATAGTGTGCATTACCAAAGTTTTTGTCCAATAGATGAGTAGTAGTATTTCATTTTTATTTGCAATTGCTTTCTAAAATTGTGGTTGTACATCTTTACATTTTTTTAAAGTCATTTATGCTTGTTTTCTGGTGAACTTCCTTTTTCTTTCCTGTATTCCTTCTTTTGGATTTTTGTTTTGCTTTACAGTGTGGCTTAAAAAAAGCAATACAAGCATTATGGGAATTTGTCTTCTGTGTTTCTATTGGTGGTGCAAATATTTCCACTAATTTGCATTTGCCTTTATTTTCTTTTATTTTCTTTTTTTTAAATTTAATGTTTATTTATTTTTTGAGAGAGAGAGACAGTGCGAGCAGGGAAGGAGAAGAGAGAGAGGGAGACACAGAATCTGAAACAGCCTCCAGACTCTGAGCTGTCAGCAAAGAGCTAGATGCAGGGCTCAAACCCACAAACCATGAGATCGTGACCTGAGTCGAATTTGGACGCTTAACCTACCAAGCCACCCAGGCACCTCACTTTAGTTTTGCTTTTACCTTTTTTTTTTTGGCTTTATTTTTTCTTTACAAAATTAAAAAATATATATATTCAATATAATAAAAATGATCCTTCTCTACTATCGTTACACCTGAGCTTAATATCCACCCCTATTTTAGAAAGATCATTGTCATTCTGTATTTTAAGAATAATTCCCCCATGTTTTCTCCTAGGACTTCATAGATTGACTTACATAAAAAATATCTTCTCCATTTGTAATAAAACTGGGGGAGGCAGTGAGATGAGATTTAAAGTGATTCTGCAGATGACTGTGTTGGAGCATTGGCAAAAATGAACACTTTGACACATAAATCTTACCTAAGAAAGTTATAGTTTCCTTTGACCCACATAATAGATACTTCTTAAACAAAGCATGTGGGAAGCCATCCTCCTTGCAGCTATGGGGTAAGCTTTCCTCCTGGGTTTTTTTTTTTTTTTTTTTTTTTTAACTCTTGGGGGGAAACGCATTGGTTGTTTATAACGGAATTTTGTATTTCCAGGTTAAGGTGCTGCCAGGTACAACCTAACTAATTTACAGTTTGTAAGACTGCCTCTCACACATCGCTTCCTAGTAATAGGCAAAATTTCTTTCTCTGCAACCAGGACCATACTGCCACTTGTTCACAGGTTAAGCAATGATGCCAAGACATTTTTATGCCTATGCTAACAATGGCCCATCTGTGGACAAGTGCAGGCAGATACTGCCTACCTTTTAAGGCCAAGGAGGGATTGAGCACAGGGCCTTCCACTGGGCTCTACCATTGTTTCTGCTCTCTCTGGTGTTTGCCAGTTTTTATCATCACGGTTGAGAACACACGCTCTAGAGTAAAACTATCTGACTATGTACTTCCATCTTGAGCTATAGGGAAACAAATAAAGGCCCCTTACCTTTTTTGTTCTTTGCTTTCTCTTATGTGAAACGGGCATTATCACAGTGTGGAAATTAAATAAGAAAATAAATAAATACGTAAGTGCTTACAATTTGTTAGCAACAAACGCTCAGTAAATATTAAGAAGGCTTATCCCAATAGAGAATAGAAAAATAACTTTCTTGGGGCGCCTGGGTGGCGCAGTCGGTTAAGCGTCCGACTTCAGCCAGGTCATGATCTCGCGGTCCGTGAGTTCGAGCCCCGCGTCAGGCTCTGGGCTGATGGCTCGGAGCCTGGAGCCTGTTTCCGATTCTGTGTCTCCCTCTCTCTCTGCCCCTCCCCCGTTCATGCTCTGTCTCTCTCTGTCCCAAAAATAAAATAAAAAAAAAAAAAGAAAAAAAAAAGAAAAATAACTTTCTTCTTTTCTCCTAGGATTTTATAGATGCATAGAGACATCCTGTCTCACCAGTACTAGGTGTATGATCATCGCACATTTTTTTTAATGCTTTTGTGCTTTAGTTCTCATATATGTAAGACCAAGAGACGAATATAATAATCATATAAAGAGTTGAGAACAATATCTGAAAGATAGCAAACACCCCTTATATAGAATCCTATTATAACTTCTATTATTATTCAAACAGGACAGGACAGAGAATACCTAAAAAGACATAATAACACATAAGCAAACAGATGAATTTCCTGATATCTAAAATATCAGAAAATCCAGGAATTTATTTAGGTGCTCTAAAGTTTTTTTTTTCTTTTTCTTATAAATTGAATTTATTTTTAAATATTTTATGGTTTTTAAACAATATCTTATTTATTTTTGAGAGAATGCAAGCAGGGTCAGAGAGAGAGGAATAGCATATCTGAAGTGGGTGTGATGCCTACAGCAGTGAGCCCAATGTAGTGCTTGAACCCACGAACTGCGAGATCATGACCTGAGCCAAAGTTGGATGGTCAACCAACTGAGCCACCTAGATGCCCCTATTTTTTTTCACATAGAGTGTTATATTAGTTTCAGATGTACAATATACTGACTCATCAATCCCTTACAATACCCAGTACTCATGGCAACAAGTGCACTCCTTAATCCCCATCACATATTTCACTCACTACATCTGCACCCCCCCCCCCCGCAACACTGGTAACCATCAGTTTGTTATCTATAATTAAGTGTATGTTTCTAGATTTGTCTATTACTCTTTTTGCCCAACTTTGCTCATTTGTTTAGTTTCTTAAATTTCACATATGAATGAAATCATATGGTATCTGTCTTTCTGACTGTAAAAGACAGTCTTTCTGACTGACTTCTTTTGCCTAGCATTATATTCTCTAGCTCCATTCATGTTGTTGCAGATGGCAAGATTTCATTATTTTACATGGCTGAGTGCTATTCCACTGTGTGTGGGTATTATACATACTATACCACATCATATAATTACGTGTGTATAATACCACATTATAATACCACATCATATATACATACTAAATCTTTATCCATTCGTCATTTGATGGACACGTGGCTGTTACTTATCTTTGCTATTTTAGATAATGCTGCCAAAATTATCAGGGTTCTTGTATCTCTTTGAATTATCATTTCTGTATTCTTTGGCTAAATACACAGTAGTGTGATTGCTGCAGTTGTATTTTTCACGTTCTGAGGAACCTACTATGTTTGCCACAGTGACTGCACCAGTTTGCATTCCTATCAACAGTGCAAAAGTTCTTTTTCCATATCCTCATCAACACCTGTTGTTCATTGTGTTGCTGATTTTAGCTATTCCAACAAGTGTGAGGTGGTATCTCATTGTCCTTTTGACTTGCAATTTCCTGATGGTAAGTGATGATAAACATCTTTGCACGTGTCTGTTGGCCATCTGGATGTCTTCATGGAGGAGTGTCTGTTAAGGTCTTCTGCCCATTATTTAATTGGATAATTTCATTTTTCAGTATGGAGTTTTGTAAGTTCTTTACATAGTGGATACTAATCCGTTACTGGATATGTCATTTGCAAATATGTTGTCCCGTTCTGTAGGTTGCCGTTCATTTTTGTGGATTTTTTCCTTAGCTGTGCAGAAGCTAAGGAAATTATTTGGATGCAATCCCAATAGTTTATTTTTGCTTTTGTTTCCCTTGTCTCAGGAGATATACCTAGAAAACGTTTCTTTGGCTAATGTCAAAACATTACTGCCTGTGTTCTCTTCTAGGATTTTTATGGTATCAGGTTCAGCATTTATATCTCTAATCCATTTTGGATTTATTTTCATGTGTTTTGTAAGAAAGTGGTCCAGTTTCGTTATTTTCCATATTTCTGTCCAGGTTTCCAACACCATTTGCTGAAGAGAATACCTTTTTCCCAATTTGTATGCTTTCTTGCTCTGTCAAAGATTAATAGACCAGATAGTTGTGGGTTTATTTCTAGGTATTCTATTCTGTTCCATTGGTCTACATTCCAATTTGCGCCAGTACCATGCAGTTTTGATAACTACATCTTTGTAGTATAACTTGATATCTGGAGTTTGTGATGCCTCCAGTGTTTGTTTGTCTGTCTGTCTCTCTGGCTGTTTGTTTGTTTGTTTGTTTGTTTGTTTGTTTGTTTGTTTAAGATTGCTTTGCTCTTCGGGTTCTTTGGTGGTCCCATATAAAGTTCAGGACTGTTTGTTCTAGTTCTGGGAGAAATGCCGTTGGTGTTTTCATTGGGGTTACATTAAATATGTCGATCGCTTTGGTAACATAGACATTTTAACATTATTTGCCCTTTCAATCCATGAGCATGGAATTATCCATTTCTTTGTGCTGACTTCAGTTTCTTTCAACCTTATTTAATAGGTTTCAGAGTATGGATTATTCACCTCTTTGTATAAGTTTACCCCTAGATATCTTATTATTTTTTTTGGTCCAGTTATAAATGGGATTGTTTTCTTAATTTGTCTTTCGGCGGCTTCATTATTAGTGTATACAAATGCAACAGATTTCTTTACGTTGATTGTATCCTATGACTTACTGAATTCATTCTTCTGTCCTCACAGTTTTGTCCGTGGAATCTTTCAGGTTTTCTACAGTAGAGTATCATGTCCTCTACAAATCGAGAACATTTTTCTTCTTCTTTATTGATTCCATTGCCTTTTACTTCTTTTAGTGTCTAATTGCTGTGGCTAGGAGTTCTAGTACTGTGCTGAATAAAAAAGTGGTGGGAGTGGATATCCTTGTCTTGTTCCTAAGCTTATGGGAAAAGCTTTCAGGTTTTCCCCATTAAAAAAGATTTTAGCTATGAGTTTTTCATAGATGGCCTTTATTATGGTTAGGTATTTTTCCTCTAAACCTGTTTTGCGGAGGGTGTTTATCATGAATGGATGTTGTACTTCTTCAAGTGGTTTTCCTGCAGCTATTGAAATGATAATGTGGTTCTTCTCCTTCATCTTATTGGTGTACTGCAACATGTTAATTGATTGGTGAATATTGGACTATACCTGCAAACTAGGAATAAATCTACCTCATTTGTGGTGAATACTTTTTTTAGAATGTATTATTACAGTCAGTATGCAAGTATTTTCTTGAGGATATTTGCATCTATGTTCATTAAACAGATGGGCTTGTAGTTCTTTTTCTTAGTGGAGTAGTATTCTGATTTTGATATAAAGTTAATGCTGGTCTCATAGAATGAAGTTGGAATTCCTTTGAGAAGAAGAGGGAGTAACATTTCTTTAAGTTTATAGTAGAATTAGTCTGGTCCTGGACTTTTGTTTCTTCAGAGCTTTTGGATTACTAATTTATGTCTGAGATTCTATCTCACCGTATCTGTGCCTCTCCTCTGTATTCTCCCTCTCTCTCTCTTGCTGTCTCTATCTCTCTCTCTCTCTTTCAAAATTAATCACTTTTAAAAAGATAAGTTGAGACATTTTAAAATCAAATACAATATCAGCAATTATGGCAATATTGTCAGATGGAATGAATTTGAGAAACTTTTAAATATTGACATCACACTTGTCATCGAATTTTCAATAAATAAAAATTTAACAGGTTTTTTTTTGCCAGATCGAATATCAAATCATACGTTGAAGGAGTTTTTTTTAAACATATATTAAAGCATAACAATGTTGAGAATGAATGTTGAAAATAAAATTGTAAACGAAACAAAATACCTAATTTTTTTGATTAAACAATTTCATCACACACTCACACCCACAAGATTCCTGAAGGAGTCCTAGTACTGATGCCCTTGTGTGAACTTACTTGTATCTGAAATGACCTCAGGTTACCAATGGGTGGCCCAGATTGCAAGCCAATAGAGGGGAAGGTCGCAGGGAGGTGGGGCTCTTAGAGGGCATGAACACGCCTTCCTCCCCTGTGCCCTTTGCCCTCTCATCATCAGCCATGATGAGTCGGGTGCTGCTCTTCCTCTGTGTCCACAAGCTTAAGCCGTTTGTCCAACACGCCATGTGAGACTTGTGAGAAGAATCCCAAGTGCAAACACCAGCAGGTACTCAGGGAGGTTGCCTCGTCCCAGGCAGCCTGTGTTCCTGGGACTGAACTGTCTGAGTTCCTGGACAAAGGCTGCCTCAGCCACATAGGGAACGATGGACTTGTGCAGCCTTAGCATTCTGTGCAGAGGTTTTGGGCAGGCTGGAGCTTAGAAAGGACTAGGACAGCCTCACCTGCGAAGATGTGAGTGCTGGGGTACTCCTTACTGAGCAGTTGGCTGCTTGCCAGAGATGTCTGTGCTAGGGATGGGGCAAAAGCTCCACCGTGCTAGCAGTGCAGTAGACAGAGTTCAGCCTTGACCATCGCAGGCTCTTCTGTATCCCCAAGTAACACGGCCCCAAGCACAGCGTGCCTGAGACTGACATCTGCAGGGGCTCTATTCCAGAGAAGGCGTGGGCAGTCCCAATGGATGGAGGCCTCTTGTCCCCCTCAGTTTGCAGACAACATGGTCAGCAGCGTGTCAGCACGCTGTGGAGTTGAGGATCTGTGCAACCAAGCCTTACCTCTTCCAGGGCGGATGCTGTCGCACTCTCTAGAAGGGAAGGCAGGTCTTTCTCTCGCTGCTGTCTGCACAATGGCTGGAGAAGCACATCTTCTCAGCTGCTTGATGTGTAAACGTCGGGGTACCCTGGAAAAGCTCCCTGTGCTGACCTGAGTCTTTGGGTGTGAACATCCAAAGGAAGTATGGCCCATGATTCTGCAGTGGGAATACAGCCTCAGTGGTCATGAGGCTGGGCCCTTTGGGGCATTTTCTGCACAAGCAGGCCGTTACTTGATAGGTCTTGCCAAGCAGGAACACTTTACGGGACAGGTGAACACAGGGTCTCCCACACGTTAGTATCTCCAGCCAATACCTCCTTAGGGGCCAGGGTGACGTTTCCACCCGGCCTGTCCCAAAGACAAGGTACGGACAAGGTGTGGGTGTGGATTGCACTCACGGCCCCCAGAGCCAAACCCTCAAGTGTGGACACTTGAGGTCCGTGGTCAGAGGCCTCGGTGCTCTGTGTCCGAGGGATTACAGCCCTCATGCTGCACACACGGCAGCCCCGGGTGTCCTCCCTTATCCACAGCACTCCCCGGGGAGCTCTAGGGTCCAGGAGCTGCTAAACCGGCTGCACAACTGTATCTGCTGCCCAGCGGCCTCTTCCACCCCAACATCAGCGTGTGTGGGCTCCAGAGTGCTGTCCCTCGAGAGAGGACACCCTCAGCAATTCAGGAGCCTTCTGACTTCCATGTGTCTGAACCACACGTGTCTCTCATTGGTCTGTCGGGATCGTCATGTTGTTCTCTGTGCACAGGAAATGTCTTGCTATGGGTGCTATTTTTTTTCTTTTAGAATAATGTCTACCACATTCTGTTTGTAAAAAAAAAAACAGCTGTAGAACCAATAGATAATAGTTTTCACCTTCTGAATTACTAAGATTCAACAGAGAAAAATTCTCTTTCTCATATATATATATATAATATATATATATATATATATAATATATATATATATAAAACATATATTATAGTATATAATATATTTATATATTTTTATTTATTTATATATTTATATTTATATATTCATATGAATATGAATTTATTAAATAAATATACATTTATGTTTATGTATTTATGTATTTATCATTTATTTATTTATTTATTTATTTATTTATTTATTTATTTATTTATTTATTTCTTATAAGAAATTGGCTCCCATAAATGTGGACGGTGACAAGTCCCAAGATCTGCAGGATGAGTTGGCTAGCTGGAAACACACGAGATCCGATGGCATAGTTCTTGTCCAATGGCTGGCAGGCTTGAATCTCAGGTAGAGCTGCTGTTTCAGTTTGAATCTGGGGAAGAGGCCAATGTCCCAGTTTAAAGACATTCAGGCAGGCAAGAGTAATTCCCTAGTATCCATGGGAGAATCATCCTTATTCTATTCAGCCCTTCAATTGATTAGATAAGGCGCACTCCCATTACGAAAATAATCTGTTTTACTCACTGTACAGACTCAAGTATTTCCCATCACAAAACACCAGAAAAATGTTTGACCAAGCATCTGGACCTCTGTGGCCCAGTCAAGTTGACACATAAAATTAGCCATCGTATCTTCCAAATTTCATGCAAGCACATGAAGCGGATGAACCTAAGCCCTATCAAGAACCCAAACTACAGAGGCACCAGGCAGCCTGATAAGGTGCATTAGCACAGCGTCTCTCAAATATTTTATCCCCAACCTACTGTAAGGAACACATATTTCACCACAACCCAGTATAAGCATACACATACATATAAATAAATGAAATAAACAACATTTCATGAATTATTGGTTATCCTTACTAAGTGTAAATGTACTTTTATATTTTCTTATTGGTTCTATTTAATTTTAATCCATTCTTACCTTGATCCACACCTTCATGACCTTCCAAAAAAGAAGGCATCATTAGCAAGGTGTACTGATTTTGAGGGTCAATCTTTGGGAAGTAATATTCCTTCAGTTATATGTTTCACAATGTCTGACATGTAATACCCTCTTTGTTAAATTGAATTGAATATAGAAAACGGGCTTCCAATTCAGTCTTAAGACATACTAAGAAAATTCTGAATGCTTTATAGGGGTAGGTCCATAACTATCGAACAAAATGAAACAACAGGTACCAAGAGATACCCTTTTGATGTCTCCAACCCTATTCAGGAAGGCTAAGTTTACAAGCCCACGGAAACACAGGGGACCATTTCTGTCATAGGGAAAATGACCAACAACGGAATGTTCACGTGCAAAGAGCAGACAGGATTAATTTTTATCAAGAGGTGTTGAAGCATGTAGAAATTGTCCACTTCTATGCCACTTATAAATTAGCGCTTATCTCCCTTGGATTATCATGTCAATGGCTAAGGCACAGTTAGAGAACACTGTTACCCAACAATGGCAGCTCTCAGGTTTCATGTTTCTGTTATACACCCCCATAGGTTGAACTGTGTCTCTGCAATAGTTAAGGTCTTAGAGAAGAATTCACCCAAGGGACCAGTGTGCATACTGCAAAGGTAAGGGAAACTGTAAGAATGTCCGAATTGGATGGGGACTTCAAAACCCAGCCAATATCTGGAGGAACCTCGAGGTGAGAACCCTCTTGATCTGGCCAGGGTAGAATTGGACTGAGGGGGACCGGACCCTTTGTTTCTTGGCCCCCATGAACCCACGGTTGAAATGAGGTGGTGGGCTGAACAATAACTTTCATGGTTGACACTGGGGCTGAATACTCCTTTGTTACTTCCCTGGTAGCGCCCTTAGGCCAAAAGACAGCAACCATTCTTGGGGCTACTGGGACACAGGCAATGCAACGACCCTTCTGTCAAGCTCAACAAGGTGCACTTGGGGGTCACAAGGTCCGGTATGAGTTCCTCTACTTACGTGACTGCCCGATGCCTCTCTTGGGCCGGGATCTACTCTCCAAACTTGGGGCCCAGATACCTTTTGAACCCACTGGACACACTAGCCTGCAATGAAACCCAAGGCAGAAGGAAACCCTGGTCTTGGCGATACCCCTGCCAAGGGAAGAAGAATGGAGATTGTTCTGTGCCCAGGCCTTACCTGGTAGCCCCTAAGAATTCAGGCTTCCATTCCCCTCGCTATGGGCTGATGATAACCCGCGTGAAATAGCTTGGAATCGGGTCCCAATCATTGTTGACCTGATCCCTGAAGCTCAACCTCACACACCAAGGCAGTACCCCATTCCACTAGAGGCTAGAATGGGCATACAAGAGCACCTGACCAAGCTCAGAGAAAGAGGTATTCTAACTGAGTGCCAATCAGTTTGGAATACCTTACTCTTGCCAGGCAAGAAGCCAGGAGGACACCAACCAGTACAGGATTTGAGGGCCAGTAGCAAAGTGACGCTTTCCTTACACCCAGTCATTCCGAACCCTCAGTATACTCTCCTCAGCCAAATTCCGTGGTCAGCCAGAAGGGTTGCGTGCTTCGACCTAAAGGATGCTTTCTTCTGCCTCTGCCTGGCTCCACAAAGTCAATCATTGTTTGCCTTTGAATGGACTGAGCCTGTTACAGAGCGTCAGATGCAGCTGACCTGGACACTACTTTCCCAAGGTTACAACAACTCGCCCATTCTTCTGGGGGAAGCCCTAGGTTCAGATCTCGCTGAGTTTCTGAAGGAAACCACAGGGTATGTCCTTCTCCAGTATGTAGAAGACCTCCTCCTTTCCAGTGACACCCAGGAAGACTGTATGAAAGGTACACAGGCCCTCCTACAGCTCTGATCCTACTTGGGGTACCAGGCCTCATGGAAAAGGGCACAGATTTGTCCGCAGCAGGTCCAATACTTAGGCTCCCTCCTCACAAAAGGAAAAAGAGAACGAGGACTGGAAAGGAAGAAAGTGTGGCACCACACTGCCACAGCCCCAAACAAAACGAGGCTTGTGTGAATGTTTAGGGGCCGGAGGGTTCTGTCGCATTGGGAATCCTCAGATGCTCAGCCATAGTGAGGTCCTTCTATGACCTGTTGGGAGGACCAAACTTGGAGTCCCCCACAT
Source organism: Neofelis nebulosa (assembly GCF_028018385.1). Classification (NCBI taxonomy): domain Eukaryota; kingdom Metazoa; phylum Chordata; class Mammalia; order Carnivora; family Felidae; genus Neofelis; species Neofelis nebulosa. Next base: position 999,144 of record NC_080801.1, read on the forward strand.
GGACTGAGGATGCGAGGGCCGCTTTCACAGAAATAAAGTTGGCTCTGGGACAAGCCCCAGCCCTTGGTTTGCCTGACATAGAAAGGCCCTTTAACTTCTTCATACATGAAAAGGAGTGCTCACTCAGAGCATGGTGCCTTGGCAATGGCCAGTATTCTAACGGTCAAAAAAAAAAAAAAACTTGATCTTGTGGCTGCAGGATGGCCCCTGTGCCTCAGAGATCAGAGCCACAGTCCTGCTCATCAAGGATGCAGACAAGCTCACACTGGGCCAAACACTTAATGTTAAGGTCCCACACACGGTCGTGTGGCTCACAAGCACCCAAGGATATCGTTTCCTCTCCATTTCTCAGCTGACACAATCCCAAGGCCTTCTCTATGAGAACCCAAGGCTCACTCTCGAAACAGTATAAGAACACTAAACCTGGCCACCTTCCTTCCCACAGAGGAGGGAGAACCTGACCATGACTGTTCTCGAGTAGTGGATGAAGTCTACGCCAGCTTCCCACACCTCTAAGACCAGGGTATAACAAACCCAGAGATCACCCTGTTCAGCGATGGGAGCAGCTATTTAGAGGAGTGCAGCCAAAGAGCAGGGTATGCGGTAATCACAACCACGGAAGTTCAGGAAGCCAAGGCCTTGTCGGAAGGATGGTCGGCACAATGGGCTGGACTCAGTACGCCTTAACCTGATCCATCATCCTTAGCAAAGGTAAATGAGTTGACATCTACATCGATTCCTGGTATGGCTTCGCTACTGTGCATGTACATGGGGCCATGTATAAAGAAAAAGGCCTCCTTACCGCTTCAGAGAAAACTATCAAAAATGAGGAAGAAACACTAAAGCTTCTTGAGACCATATGGCTACCAGACAAAGTAGCTATCCTACACTGTGAGGGACCTCAGAAATGAGATGCCCCCATAAATCAAGGAAATCACCTGGCTGACAAAACAGCCAGAGTGGCTTCCTGAGGTGAGCTAGGTGAAGCTCCTACCTACACTCTGACTCTTGCGCCCCAGAAGGAAGCCTCCCCACCCCTGTACACGAGTGAAGAAAGAAGTTGGGCCTCGACAGAAGTGGGCACACTAAGCCAAGATGGATGGTGAGTCTTGTCCCGTCATCTATGTGAAAGCACCTAGTGAAGGAATATAACTAACTCACCCTCTTAGGGAAAACTGCTCTAGAGGTCCTCTTCAAAAAGAACTACAATATCAGCCAGCTGCTGGCATTATGCCAGGCTTCAGTGAATAATGTGTAACATGTGCCAAAAACAATGCTTGCTCTGCCCCACAGCCCCTGCCTGGCTCACAAAGGATGGACTTAGGGGTGGACTTTACCAACATACAACCAAATAAAGGGTTTAGGTACCTTCTTGGAACAATCTGCACCAATTTGGGATACCTCCAAGCATTCCAGACCAGAATGGAATGAAGTCACGAGGTGGCCAACGCTCTTCTACGGGAGATTGGGCTTAACCACACACAGTAATAATGGACCTGCATTTGGAGCGGACATTATACAAACCCTAACAAAGTCCCTTAACATTGCCTGGAAACTGCACACTACTTACCGCCCCCTGAGCTCAGGGAAAGGTGGAGCGGATGAATTGCACCCTCAAGGAAATCCTGGCCAATTTCCACCAAGACACTCACCCCCTATTGCCAGATTTACTTCGGCTGGCCCTCCTGTGTGCCCAATGCCCGCCTGGGGCACTGGGATTCTCCCCTTTTGAGTTATTATATGGGCGACCCTCCCCCTCCCCACACACGTTTAGGAAAGCTCCCAGGAGACCTACACCAGATTGCAGACAAGGAAATATGTTGCACCCTTGGGGTGTTCTACCTGTGTTCTAATTCAGCCTATCGATGCTTAGAGGCCAACTGGACTCAGAAATGTTATTCCATCTTCCGGACCCCAGGGATATTTGTATACACTGAGGATCAGTTCCTAACAACCTTTAGCCCCAAGTCTCAGGCTAAACGGGCAGTCCTGCTACCCATTCGGATAGGCTCAGAAATAGTGACAGGAATAGGAACTGGTAGAGGGGGCATAGATTTATGCATAGGATTGTACCATAGACTATCTCAAGAGCTAAATGAAGACATGGAATGGGTGGCCGATTCTCTGGTAACCTTAGAAAACCAAATAAACTCTCTGGTGGCAGTAACCCCCAAAACAGAAAGTCCCTGACCTCCTCACTTCAGAAAATGGAGGGACTTGCATCTTTTCGGGGGAGGAATGTTGCTAGTTTTTTTTTTTTTTCAACGTTTTTCATTTATTTTTGGGACAGAGAGAGACAGAGCATGAACGGGAGAGGGGCAGAGAGAGAAAGGGAGACAGAGAATCGGAAACACGCTCCAGGCTCCGAGCCATCAGCCCAGAGCCTGACGCAGGGCTCGAACTCACGGACCGCGAGATCGTGACCTGGCTGAAGTTGAACGCTTAACCCACTGCGCCACCCAGGCGCACCAAGGAATGTTGCTAGTTTTTAAACCAGTCAGAAATACTTACAACTTAGTTTAAGGAAATAATAATAATAATTATTATTATTATTCAACATTGACAACAGGAAAGTACCAATCAATGGAACAAATGAGATCTCACAGATTGGGATCCTGGCTTCCTGCCCCGGCAGGGCCCCTCTTCTCCCTAATTTTACTTGTATCCATTGGCCCCTGTATACTGAATACCATGGTACATTTTATTGAAAACACTGTTGCTCACCAAACTACTGCAGGCATCTTAGCCTTCTGAGGGCACCAACCTAAAAAACTGAAAGGTGATACCTACTAAAAAGGTGTTTTAAAAGGCAAAAAAGGGGATAATGTTGGAGAAGTGAATAAAATACTGCACCAAAGCTGGCCGGTGGGACTAAAACGAACTCTGGTCTCTATCTTGGAGACCCCTCCTCCTGGTTCTTCTCCCTTTGTTTTCTGTGTGCAGGAAAACCCCCACAGATATGACAGCTGATGACTGGAAATTTCCTGCCCCACTTTCATTCAGCGCTCAGAAGTTTGGAGAAACAGGGTCCTCTGAGCCCACCGTTCCACCAAGATCTGCAATCCAAAGAAGATCTCTGAGTGCCACTTTGTTTTCCGCCAGCGTTTCAGCCTGGTTTTGTAACATTATATACACAAAGTGAACAAGACAGACCAAGTCCCTTCTTTATACAGTATAAGGAGGCAGAGGACCGTTAACTGGTAAACAAGTAATTAACAAGTGTACAAGGTTAATGGGGTGCTGGGACTCAACCAGCTCCAAGTTGTCTAAAGGGAACATATGCCATATCACCCATCTCATGTATGGATCATAGTTCTAAGTGTTGTGACGTTTATAATTGATACACGTGATAACTGCCAGGGTATTTCCCCTTTTCCCAAGTTACATTTATTTTGAAGAACTTATGTGAGTTAATGAAAGATACTGGGGATTCCGAGATCAGTAGATGCTGGTGGACCAGATTTGAAATAGCAGCCCCAGCGGTCAAAAGACACAATATCTAATCATGTTTGTTTGTTTTTTTTTTTTAACAACTTCATTAATGTTTAACTGACATACACAAACTGTACATATTTAAAGTACGTAATTGGTGGAGCACCTAGATGGCTCAGTCACTTGAGCATCAGACTCTTGATTTTGGCTCAGGTCATGATCCCAGGTTCGATCAAGCCCTTTATTGGGCTCCATGATAAGCATGGAGTCTGCTTAAGATTCTCTCTTTCTCCCTTGCCTCTCTCCCCCACTTATGAATGCCTCAGCTCTCTCTCTGAAAAAAAAGCCTTTGCGGCGCCTGGGTGGCTTGGTCGATTAAGCGTCCGACTTCGGCTCAGGTCATGATCTCATGGTCCGTGGGTTCGAGCCCCGCGTTGGGCTCTGTGCTGACAGCTCAGAGCCTGGAGCCTGTTTCAGATTCTGTGTCTCCCTCTCTCTCTGCTCCTCACCTGTTCATGCTCTGTCTCTCTCTGTCTCAAAAATAAATAAACGTTAAAAAAAATTTTTTTTAAAAAGCCCTAATAAATAAATTACTTAATTAATAATTAATACTAATACTAATAAATAAAATTACATAATTTGGCAAATTTTGGTTACATACACACCAATGTATACATAACAACAAGGAAAAGAATATGTGTCACCACTAAAAATGTCCTTGTATCCTTTAGATATCCCTCCGTCCCCCACGTCTTCCTGATTCCCATTCCTAGGCAATCTCTGGTCTGTTTTCTGTCCCTACATATTATCTTGCATTTTCTAGAATAGTATACAAATAAAATTATATAAGACATACTCCTTATTTTTCAGGGGTGGGGAGTTGACTTCTTTCACTTGGTATTTTGAATATTATCCATAGTGTTGTGTGTTCCAATAGTCTGTTACTACTTGTTTATCCGTTCACATTTCAGTGGACATTTGTATTATTTCCACGTTTGGCGTATTTATTTCTTTTTATTAGAGGGGGCGGAGAAGGAGAGGGGAGGGTGGAAGGACAGGTGGGGAGGAGATAGGGAAAGGGAGATGGAGAGGGAGAGGGAGATAGAGAGGAAGAGGGAGAGGGAGAGGGAGAGAGAAAGAGAGAGAGCAGAGGGAAAGAGAAAAAGAATCTTAGGCAGCCTCCATGCTTAGTGCGGAGCTCAATGTGATACTCAATAACAGGACCCTGGAATGATGACCCAAGCAGAAATCAAGAAATCAAGAAATCTACCAACTGAAGCACCAGCTGCTCCTTAGCCTATTAAAAACAAAGCTTCTAGAAACATTCATTTTTTTTCTTTTCTTTTTTCTCTCTCTTTTTTTGTTTTGTTTTGTATGATCGTAAACTTTGATCTCTCTAGGGAAAATATTTGAGAGTAGATTTGGCTGAATCATAGAAAGGTTGCATGTTCAGCTTTTTAGGATACTGTCAAACTGTTTGCCAGGGTAGTTTTATCACTTTCACATTCTCATCAGCAGTATGTGAGAATTCCATTTCTTTCATATCCTAGCTAACACTTCGGAGCCCTGTCTTTTGATTTTAGACATCTCGTAGGTATGAAGTAGTAGTTGATCTCATTGTATCCCATTTATCTCATTGTAGTTTATATTTGCATTTCCCCTCATGATGCTCAACACATTTTCATGTGTGTATCTGCTGTACATATATCTTTTTTGGTAATGTGTCTTTTCAAATCTTTTGCCTTTTTTTGGATTATTTCGCTTCAGAATATTGAATCTTGCGGATTGCCCATATGTTCTAGATATAAGTCCCATTTCACATAGGTGATATGGAAATATATTCTCCCAGTCTCAGTCTTCTATTTCAAACTCTTTGTTCTTTGAAAAGCAAAAGTTTTAGTTTGATAAAATCCAATCAATCATATTTTTTTTCTTGTAATGAATCATATTGTTGGTGGTGTAGCTAAGAAATGTTTGCCTAATCCAAGATCATAATGGTCTCCTACTTTAGGTACTTTAAAACAGTTATCGTACTGTATTCTAGATTGCAGATTCTAGATTGATGAGAAATCTTTTTCCTCCCTTTGTCTGGATTAAAGCAATTTGATTGTGGGGTGCCTTGGTGTAGTTTTCCTCATATTTCCTGTCCTTGAGGTTCATTGAATTTATTGGAACTATATATTTTTAGTTTGCATCAACCTTAACAACTATAAATTCAAATTAGTTTCATTATTTACTGAAACTAGTTTTCTTGTCTGTGTTCCTTGGAGATACAATTACATGTATATTGGATGATTTGCAGTCACATTTTCTCTGTGTGTTTCATTTCAGATGATTTCCATTGCTATGTCTTTAGGTTCATCAAAGTTTTTTTTTTTTTCTTTTCCTGCACTGTCTATATGGCTTTAATTCCATTCAGTAATCATAGACCAGATTTCTTATTTTAGTCATTGCTTTTGTCATGAGAAGTTTGGTTAGGTCTTACATATCACTTGCATGTCTCTATTTAGCATTCTCATTCTGCCCTATAATTTCTTGGATATATTGATCATAGATATAATAACTATTTGAGTGTTCTTATGTATGAATTATATCATTTGTGTAATTTCTGGGTCAGTGTCAGTTGAGTTCCCCTTCCTTACGTGTCTCAGTTTCCTGCTTCTTTGCATGCCTGATAATTTTTTATGGGTTGCCAAACATGGTCAGTTTTAGCCTGTCAGAGGCTGGATACTTCTAGATTCCTAAAAATATTCTTGGTTTTTGATTTGGAACATAATTTAGTTACTTACAAATAGGTTGAACCTTTCAGGTCTTTCTTTAAATATACTTTGGGCAAGGCATAGGCAGCACTTAGTTTAGGGATAATTTTTGTCCAGTACTGACACAAAAATCAAGGGGCGCCTGGGTGGCGCAGTCGGTTAAGCGTCCGACTTCAGCCAGGTCACGATCTCGCGGTCCGTGAGTTCGAGCCCCGCGTCAGGCTCTGGGCTGATGGCTCGGAGCCTGGAGCCTGTTTCCGATTCTGTGTCTCCCTCTCTCTCTGCCCCTCCCCCGTTCATGCTCTGTCTCTCTCTGTCCCAAAAATAAATTTAAAAAAAACGTTGAAAAAAAAAATCAAGTATTTTCCAAATGGCATGTAAATTGTGAGGTCTTCCACACTGGCTGTCAGGCATTATTCCTGACCGTGTATGGCAGTGGGTATTGTTCCTTCCCCTGGTCTCAGTTTCCTCATACACAAGAGTTTATCAATATTCAATTGAATACTCAAGGCAGGCAATCTGTTGATCTCTGGAGTTCTCTCTGTGAACAACTTTCTCTTCTTTGGTACTCTGCTCTGTGAAAGATAGCAGTCTTCCTGAATCAGTGACTACCCCGTCCACAATTCAGGGAAATTGTTGGGCTATGCCAGCTTCCTCCTCTCTAAACCACAGACTCAAATTCCCACCTAGTCAATAAGCTAGGGCACTATAGGAACCATTTCATTTATTTCCCAATATCAGGGATCACTGCCCTTCACTGCCTGATGTCTGATGTTTTGAGAGCAGCTTCTTATATATTTTCTCTACGCTTTTAGCTGCTTCCAAAAGGAGTATAAATCCAGTTTTTTTATTACATTTGGCTGGAAGTAGAAGTGTTAACACCAATTTACATTTTAGTATTGAGCCTTACTTCTCTGGCTTAGTTCTTTTATCTTTTATTCTTCATTGATGATAGACTCAATGTGGACATATGGAGAATGGCCATTGCTAGACATAGGGAGAAACTAGGGATGAGCTGGCAGATTGGAAGTATAGTTAAAGAAGAAAAAAAAAGGAAAGAATGAGAATATGCAGTCAAACCTTGAAGAAAGGAATTGATGGCGATTGTCAAAGCCATGTGAAATCCCAGCTTCCACTTTAACACCCATAATATGAGAATTCAAACTAATGTCTTCAACTTGGAAACCTTAATCTGCCAGTGAGCTTTACTAATTTCTACTGTTCTTCATAACTCCGTAACAAAGGCCGAGGTTTGGAATTTCTCACCTTTGTTTCTCAGAGAGAAATCACACGAAAGTCACCCAGAAAGCTGTGCTTGGGTGAAAACTAAACGTCTTACATGATTTTTTTTTTTTTTGCTGCTTTGCTCAAATGATTCTTTAGCAGTGTTCGCCCTGGAAGAGAACAAACTGTGGCACAGAAGAAAACACAGTGGACATGGAGTAGGAGTCTAGGGTTGTTGTCTAACACAGTCATAAACAAGTTATGGGGAAGGCACTTGACTTTCCTAGGTCTCAATTTCCTCACCTGGAAATTGGAATAAGGACTCCCATATGAAGGGCCATTGTGAGATTAAATGAGATGATGCACGTGCCAGTTTTACAGAGCCTAGCACTTAATATTACATGCAAGCGTCTGTGCATGATTTCTTCTAGAGGGAGGGATTTGCATTTCTTTTAGTGGAAGGAAAGAGATGAATATACAAGTGGACTATCAAATAAGAGGTGGATAGAGGACTGGCTTTTGGTGTACCTCCTTGTACTCATTCAGCCATCCTGGCCCTGGGCTCCCTCCAAATTAAAGAATCAGTGTCAGAAGACCTGAGATCCACCCGTAGGTATCTGACCCCACACAGAATATTAGCCTGTCTTAGCTGTTCAAATGAGGATAATGATGGCTATCATCGGTGGAGCACTTGTTCCGTGTTGTCAGGTGTTGGATTAAGCACCTTGCCAATACTGGCATTTAAACTTTTTGACCCTTTGTTATTATTTCCATTTTATAAATCAGGCAGCTGAGTTTCAGATATGTTTAGTAATTGGTCCAAGATAACACAAACACAAGTGGTGTGGCTGGGATGGGCACCAGCTCTGCTCCTATGCCAACATGCATGCTCTCACCCATGTTACACTGCCTTCCCATTAGCACGTTAAGGGTTTGGAAAGCTGAGGGCCAACCCTGATAAAGTACCATGGAGTATGTTGGTGCCCTAGCTAAGATCTTTTTTCCCTTACCTTACCGGAAACATTTTCATATTAACTGAAACACTAGTCCCTGCACAAGACAACTTTCCTCAAATTTCTCTTAACGCTATACACTGGTCAGAATATAAAAAGCAACGACTTCAGAACTTGAAAGTTAGCAATAGGAGGTGAATGAGGGAAGGGAAGCAAAACAAGAATGACCCTGTGATGGTTATTATTACGTGTCTACTTGAGTTGGCCGTGGGGTGCCCCAGACTAAACATTTTTTCTCGGGATATTTGTAGAGTGTTTCTGGGTGAGATTAGCGTTTGATTTGGTAGACTCAGTAAAGCAGACTATCGTCGCCAGTGAGTGTGGGCAGCATTCAATGTCCTGAGGTCCTGAAGAGAACACAGGGTAGAAAAAGGAGGAATTCATGCCCCACCGCTTCTTTTCTCAGCCTTAGAAGGTGTTCCCGTTTAGAGGCAGAGCAGTGGGTCGGGTAAGGGGTTGGTTCTCCGGAAGTGCCTTTGCTCCAACAACCCACAGTGATGTGATTTCCCTGCAGGACTGAAATGAGGGCCCATGTGCGGTTATGGGTCTGGGGTAGCGTTGGAAGAGCGGAGCCAAACATATGGGTGGGCCAGGCTGAAACTGTCTCAGGATCTCCTCCTCCATCTCCATCACGGCCATGGAAATGTCATGGAGACAGTGTGACTTCCACACAGGATTTTCCCCAATGGTAATTGGCCCCAATCCGTTATTTCTTTCAGACGTCCATGCTAGGTCCCTTTAGGGCCAGAGCCCAGGCCAGCGTTAGGGTTAGGTCCTAGCTACCTGCATGTAGATCTCCTGGTTTCCCAATACCATTTGTTGAAGAGACTGTCTTTCCCCCATTGTTTATTCTTGCCTCCTCTGTTATAGGTTAATTTACCACATAAGCATGGGTTTATTTCCTGGCTTTCTATTCTGTCCCATCGATCTATGTGTCTGTGTTTGTGCCACTACCCATCGTAATTGCTCTACTTGAAGCTTTGTACTACATCTTGAAATCTGGGATTTTGATACCTCCGGGTATGTTTTTGTCTTTCAAGATTATTTTCACTATTCAAGGTCTTTTGCGGTCCCATACATATTTTAGTATTAGTTGTTTCCGTTCTGTGAAAAGTGCCTTTGGTACCTGGACAGGGATTGCATTGAAACTGTAGATAGTTATGAGCAATATGGACATTTTAATGATATTGATTCTTCCAATCCATGATCATGGGATACCTTTCCATTTGTTTGTGTCATCTTCAATTTCATCATTGACTTGTGGTTTTCACACTACAGGTCTTTCACTTCTTTGGATAAGTTTAGTCCTAGCCATTTTACTCTCTCTTTTTTTGGTGCAATTAGGAACGGTGTTGTTTTCTTAATTTCTCTTTCTGTGACTTCATTATTATTATATAGAAACCCTACCAATTTCTGTGTATCAATTCCGTATCTGCAACTTTACTGAATTCGTTTATTACTTCTAGTAGTTTTGGGGGGAAAGTTTTAGGGTTTTCTATGCATATTCTCATGTCATCTGTAGATCGTGACAGTTCAGCTTCTTTAGAAAGGTAGATGACTTTAATTTCTTTTTTCTTATCTGATTCCTGTGGCTAGGACTTCTAGTGTTATATTAAACAAGAGTGGCAAAAGTAGACATATTTATCTTGTTCTTGATCTTAGAGGGAAAGCTCTCAGTTTTTCACCATTGAGACGTTAGGTGTGAACTTAATATAAACAATATATAAAATAATATTTTTATGTGTTGAGGCATGTCCGCCCCCTTGACTTTGTTGAGAACTTTTACCATGAATACATGTTAAATTTTGTCATATGCTTTTTCTGCATTTATTGGTATAATCATATGATTTTTGCCCTTCGTTTTGTTGAGGTGGGATATTATGTTGATTGATTGGATGAGCCATCTTTGTTTCCCTGGAATAAAAGCCACTTAATCATTTTAGTGTGTTGTTGAGAGGAGTTTGCTAATATTTTGTTGAGGATTTTAAAGTCTCTTTGGTTTGATATAGGTGTTGCTACCTGGTGCTGAGGTGTTGTTGTTTGATGTTGTTTTTGTTGTCCTTGTTGTTTGCTTTCATTTGCACGTGAAATGTATCTCCATCCTTTCACTTTCAGTCTGTATGTGTCTAGGTCTGAAGTGAGTCTGTGCTAGGCAGCATATGGATGAGTGTTGTTTTTTGTCCATCCTGTTACCCTACGTATTTGGACTGGAGCACTTCAGCCATTCATATTTAAAGTAATTGTTGACCGTGATGTACTAATTGTAATTTTGTTCTTTGTTTTCCAGTTGCTTTTATAGGTCTCTGTTTCTTTTTTTCCATACTCTCTTTCTTTCTCATAGATGGATTTGTGTTGTGCTTTACTTGGCTTTCTTTTTCTTTATTTTTCATGTATTTTGTGTTTTGAGTTTGTTATCACAAGGCTTACATATGACATCGCAAGGAAACAGCAGTCTATGTTAATTTGGTGGTCACTTAAATATAAACACATTCGAGAAATTTAAAAAGACTAACCTTTGGGGCAAGTGGGTGGCTCAGTCAGTTAAGTGTGCGATTTCGAGCTCAGGTCATGATCTCACAATACGTGAGTTTGAACCGCACGTTGGACTCTGTGCTGACAGCTCAGAGCCTGGAGCCTGCTTCAGATTCTGTGCCTTCCCTTCTCTCCGTCCCTCCCTGTTAACACTCTGTCTCTCTCTCTCAAACATGAAATAAAACTTATATTTTTTAGTAAAATAAAATACAAAGAGTAACTTTTTTAAGTCCCTCCTCCAAATTTGATGTGTATGTTGTCTTATTTTACATCTTTTTATTCATATTTCTGTAATATCTAATTATGATTTTCCCCCGTTAACATTTCTTGCATTGCTGATTAGTGGTGATAAGCTTCTTTATCTTCTGTCTGAGAAACTCTTTATCTCTTTTTTTTCAAATCTTAATGATAATCACTCCAGGGAAAGTTTTCTTGGTCGTGGGATTATCCTTTCAGGCCTTTGAAGATATCATGTCACTCTATCCCAGCATGCCAACTTTCTGCTGAAATATCAGCTGACAGCTTTAGGTGTTTGTTTGTTGTGATTTGTTTTTCAAATCATAGGTAACTTTTGCTTCTCTCTTACAACTTTTGAAATTCTTTATTAATCTTTAAACTTTGACCTTTTAGTTCTGATGTGTCAAAATGTAGGGCTCCTTGGTTTCATCATGTTTGGAACTCAGTGCTTCTTGTCCTACATGTCTGTTTTCTTCTCTAGTTTTGGAACGTCTTCAGTTATCTTTTCTTCAAATAATTTTGGTACACTTTTCCTTCTTGTGTAATCCCTATTATGTGGATTTTTGCTCACTTGATACTTCCAAAGTATCCCTTAACCTATCTTCGTTAAAAAAAAATTCTGCTGTTTGTTTTGGGTGCTTTCCCTTAATCTGCCTTCCATATCACTGATATGTCCTTCCACATGCCGTCTTCTGTTGATTCCCTCTAGTGTTTTTTTTTCCAGCTATTATATTCTTGAACTGTGATTTTGTGTGTGTTTGCTATCTCTTAATTAAGGGTCTCACTTAGTTCTTGCCTTTTCTCTGCAGCCCAGCGAGCACCTTGACCATCATTAATTTATATTCTTTATTTAATTGAGGCACAATGCTTACCTGCGTTTCAGCTCCTTTCTGGGTTTTTTATTGTTCTTTCTTTTGGAGCATATTTCCCTCTCTCTCCTTTTGCTTACCTTTCTGCATTTGTCTCTATAGATGAGGCAGAGCAGCTACTTCTCCTACACTTGAAGGAATTGTCTTATCTATGATTGTCCCCCTGGGTAGACTCTGTGTGCTAGCTGGTGATATTTGCTGGCTGGCTGAAGCCATGGCTTGCATGGACTGGGGATCCTGGGGCTTTCTACATAACAGGCGCCCTCTCAGGATACTTAGAGCTGAAGTAAAGGCAGACTGGGTTGTCCCAGGATTCTGTGTGTTGAGGGTACCCTGGCAGGACAGCTGAAGCTGAAATGATTGCAAGTTGAGGCATACTGGGGTGCTGTGTATAGGTGCCCTGTACAGGGTGTATAGAACGTAAGCAGTCTGGGGGTCAGGTTGTCCTTGATCTCTCTATGCAGACAGTTCCTGGGCAAGATAGGTGAAGCTAAAGTGGGTACAAGCTGAAGGCACCGGGGGCTGTACATGCAGAGGATACCTTGCCAATATAGTTGAAGCTGAAGTGGATATAAACTAGGGTGTACCAGGACTTTCCACTGAGAGGGTGCCCTGAAGGGGCCGTGGGAGCTGAGGTGGGTTACAGTCCAGGAATGGCTCTTTTGATATGCTAGTTCCTCTTTAAAGTGCATTGTTTAAGGGGGGGAAGCATGTCATGGGTGTGTGTGTGTCCAGTGCAATTGGGGCTGGTGTGTGTTGTGTGCCTGGAACATACTGAGGCAGCAGGCCAGCTACAGCAACTGGACCCTGCTCTGGTCTTTGCTTTTAAGGTGGATGGAGAATGTGGGGCAGCTGGGTGGCTCAGTGGATGGAGTATCTGACTTCAGCTCAGGTCATGATTTCACAGTTCATGAATTTGAGAACAGCATTGGGCTTGATGGTGTTAGTGTAGAGCTTTCCCTGAATCTTCTTTCCCTCTCTTTCTGCCCCTGCTCTGCTTGTATTCTCTGCTTCTCAAAAAGAAGTAAACATTAAAAAAATGTGGATGTAAAATGTAACCCTGCCATTCTCCCGTCTCTATGACCCAGAGAGAACTCCTGTGGCTCCTCTGTCGTTGACAGAGTTCTAATGCTCTCTTTTATATGACAGTTGCTCTTTTAAAACTGCAGTGTTGTGTTTTTCTTTTTCTTTCTTTTTTCTGCCCAAAGACAGAGGAGTCTGTTCCTGGTTCTTCCCCAACTACCCCTGGCAACGTTAGGGGTGAGTGTTTCCTTTGTTACTGTCTCTCTGTCTTGCTGTTGTCTTTCGATTTTCTATGTTTTGTTAGGCACAATCTGTGCAGTCAGTCCTCAGCTCCTCACGAGGAATTGTTATATCAATGGGTGCAATCCCCAGGGAGCTGGACAAATTGGAAGTACACCTTCTGGCTGGTTCACCAGAAACGTAGTCAGGGAGTTCAGGCACAAGAGCACCTAGCTCCAGGGGACCCAACAAAGGTGAGGTTTGGCTACCCATTACTGACAAGATCGCGATTCAAAGGAACTAGTGGAGGTGAAACAAATGGGAAAGTTATTCAGAGGCCGACACCAGAAATGCAGCAGACTCACATCAAAGACTCTCTCTAAAGTGCTGAAAATACTTCCAGGTTTCTGAAAGGAAAATGTGGGACAAAAAGAGGTAGGTATACACAGGTGGTCACTAAGGTCAGGTTGGTCATTGTCTTGGGCTTGAGGGTGGAGTCTTATTGGCTCAGGCAGTCCTTATTGCTAGAGGAGTAGATTCAGTTCCCATCAGGTGATACTTTGCTTTCAGGATCCTGAATTAAAAGATAAGCTGAGGGTGGGGAGGGGGCGCCTGGGTGGCTCGGCTGATTAAGCATCCTACTTCAGTTCAGGTCATGATCTCATGGTTCATGGCTTCATGCCCCACATTGGGTTCTGTGCTGACAGCTCAGAGCCTGGAGCCTGTTTGTGATTCTATGTCCCCTGCTATCCCTGCCCGTCCCCCACTTGCGCTCTGTCTCCCTCTGTCTCAAAAGTAAATAATCATAAAGAAGGAGAGAAGCTGGAAAGAAAAAGTAAATCAATTGGAAAGTTTAAGGTCAATATGGAGGTAGTTGAAATCTTCTTTCACCTGGGAGGAGTTGAGTTCAAGGTCTTTCTACACAGCCATCTTGAACCGAAACTAGAATAGGGGCCCTCTGAATCCTATTTTGATTGGGGAAAGTTTGGGGAAATTCAAGGTAAGAGACAATAAAAGCAAAGAATCTGTCAGTTTTGTGTACATATCGACATAAACACCAGTACCTCCCCTGATTACAAGCGTGGCATGTACAGAAAAAGGCATAGAAACGGCCTTCAGATTGGAAAAAGTAAAAATAAAAACTATCTCGATTCTTTTCTTTATTTAGTTTTCAATTTGTATTTTGGAAAGAGAGAATGAGCAGAGACGGGGAGAGAAAGAGACAGAGAGAAAGACAGAAAGAGAAGCTTAAGCAGGCTCCATGCTTAGCACAGAGCCCCAAACGGGGCTCAATCCCCTGACCACGGGACCATAACCTGAGCTGCTGAACCCAGCAGTCTGGTAGTCAACTGATGGAGCCATCAAGGTGCCCTGAAAACTGCCGCAACTCTTAAATCATGGGGTTATCAACATGAAACAAATTCTAAGGGGTATACATCAGTTTTCTAGAACTCAAACATAATTAAATAAGCCCCAGAATACACAGTCAATATATACAACTCAGTTTTATTTTTACACATAAGCAATGAACAATTAGAATATGAAATGCTTTTTTTTTTTTTTTTTTTTAAATTTTTTTTTCAACATTTTTTATTTATTTTTGGGACAGAGAGAGACAGAGCATGAACGGGGGAGGGGCAGAGAGAGAGGGAGACACAGAATCAGAAACAGGCTCCAGGCTCCGAGCCATCAGCCCAGAGCCTGACGCGGGGCTCGAACGCACGGACCGGGAGATCGTGACCTGACTGAAGTCGGACGCCTAACCGACTGCGCCACCCAGGCGCCCCAGAATATGAAATGCTTTTAACGAACCATGTAATATCACACCAAACATTGAAATACTTACATTTAAATCTAACTGCCATGCACAGGATCTGTATGCTAAAAGCCACAGAAGGCTGATTGGATCAATCAAGGAATATAAATAAATGGAGAGATATGCCATATCTACCCTTGGAAGCCTCGCTAGGAAGATGTCAATTATCAACTTGATGTAGAGATTCAACATAATCCCAGTCGAAATCCCAGGATTTTTTTTGTGGATATCAGCAAGCTGATTCTAAAATGTGTGTGAAAAGACAAAGGAACTAGAACAGCCAAACAGCTCTGAAAAATAACCAAGTGGGAGAACTCATGCTGCACACTTTTAAGACTCAGTATAAACCTCCCGTAATCAAGGCAGTGTGATATTGAAGAAAGATGGAGACACAGGTCAAGAGGTAGAACAGAGAATCCAGAAACTGTCCCCATACACAAGCATCTTCACCCAACTTCTGATAATGACATATAGCCAACCTAACAGAAAAAGGGATGTAGTGTTTAATCAAGTGTTACCGGAACAATTAAGTGTTCGTATGCAATAGTAATCAATGAACTAAGTAATTAATTGTTTAATTGATCGGTTCATTGATTAATTAAGAGAAGCCTTGACCTAAATCCATAACTTATAAAAAATTCACTCAAATGGATCAAAGATGTAAGTGTAAAGTACAAAATTATAAAACTTTCATGAGAAAGAAGTGCTGTTGGTTTTTTGAATCATTCAATCAATACTTTTGGAGCATTTAGAGTGAGACAACACAGTCTACACCCTGAGGATCCACTAGTGAACAAAGGGAGCAAGAATCACTGGGATCTTGGTGATTAATAGTCCAGTGGGGGAGACTGACAAAGATTATGGAAATAGAAACTATGGTAGAGAATAATGAATGGGGAAAAAAAGGAAATACATCTTGGAGGGGATACCAGAATTGGGGGAGGGGGTGTGAAATACTAGACAGGGTGAAATACTAGACACAGAGCGTCCTGCTAAAGAAGGTGTCAGTTGAATAAATACCTCAAGGAAAGGAGAGAACAACCTGCTGACAGGAAGGTGATCTAGGCAGAAGGACCCATGAATTCCCCAAGGCAGGAGTGTGAACGTGTGTACTGATGGGAAGCAAGGAGGCCAGTATAGACAGAGAAACGAGGATGAGAAGAAGGAGGAATAAAGAGGTGGAGGTTGTGGGTCAAGGAGGAGAAAAAGAGGATGAGGGAGAGAAGGATGTAAAGACTGCCAGCAATAGACAAGGTGAAGCCAAATCTGGTCATACCTCTTCCTCCGCCTCACATTACCCGCTGCAGTTCTTTTTATTTTTTAATTGACATTTACTAAACTGTGTCTAGACCATGAAAAGCTAATTCTCCTTGTAGCAACTAATTGAAGCAAGAAAATGGAACATGCTAAATGATCAATAGCAGTGTTTAAATAGGTTATGGCATGCCATGTGGCCTTTAAAATTCATAGCCCTGCAGAACATTTATGACTTAGCGAAATGCTTGTATCACTAGATGACCAGAAATGGGATTCACAGCTACATAGCTAATTTTGGTTAATGGATGTACATATACCTCTTCCCTGGCGATTATACCACAGTGTTAGAGGTGCTTACCTCCAGGGGCACCTGAATGGCTCAGTCGGTTAAGCATCTGGCTCTAGATTCCAGCTCCGTTATGATTCCACAGTGTGTGGGACCAAGCTGCATATTAGACTCTGCACTGACAGCGTGGAGCCTGCTTATGAATCTATCTCTGTCTCTCCTCCCATCGCTCACTCTTGCTCATCTCTCTCTCATTCTCTCTCTCTGCCAAAAATACATAAACATAAAAAAAGGTGTTTAGATATGCTTCTCTCCAGGTGTTTGACTTATGAACATTTTTCTTTCTTTTTTCTTTTTAATTTTTTAACTTTTCTGCAATAAACTTTAAGACTACCATAATCATAAAATAACGTTTCAAATAAATGATTCAGTCTAGTATCATTTAAATAAATAAAGTGTTTCAATTCATAAATTTATTAGGTACATTCAACATATCAAGGATAGTTTCAAATAGTCCACTGTTAACGTTGCTAAGGTCTAGATTACAATGGGAGTCTAGGGATATTTGGGTAGCTGAGTCAGCTGAGTGTCCAACCTCTGCTCAGGTCATGATCTCACAATCTGTGAATACAAGCACCACACCAGACTCAGTGCTATCAGCATAAAACTCACTTTGGATCATCTGTCCCCTCTGTTTGCCCGTTCTCTCTTTGTGCTCTCTCTGTCTCAAAATCAACATTAGTTTTTTTATTTTTTATTGTTTTAATTTTTTTAATGTTGATCTATATTTAAGAGAGAGAGAAAGTGTAAAAGCTGGGCCAGAGAGAGAGAGAGATAGAGAGAATCGAAATCCGATTCCGGGCTCAAACTGACAGACTGTGAGATCATGACCTGACCTGAAGTCAGATGCTTGACCAATTGAGCCACACAGGAGTCCATAAAAACTGTGAGTTTATAAGATACTACATTTGTTTGAAAATCATAGGGGCGCCTGGGTGGCGCAGTCGGTTAAGCGTCCGACTTCAGCCAGGTCACGATCTCGCGGTCCGTGAGTTCGAGCCCCGCGTCAGGCTCTGGGCTGATGGCTCAGAGCCTGGAGCCTGTTTCCGATTCTGTGTCTCCCTCTCTCTCTGCCCCTTCCCCCATTCATGCTCTGTCTCTTTCTGTCCCAAAAATAAATAAACGTTTAAAAAAAATCATATAATTGGCTTTACGCAATATGCTATTGGCTTTAGGAAAGACTTTAGTGAACAGAATCTCAACCCACTTACTCTAATAAATATATTAACTTCCAAAATATCATCTTCAGTGGGTCTGCTCCAGGACCACATCATATTAAACACGAACAAACAAGCAAGCAAGCAAACAAACAGACAGACAAAGAAACAAACAAAACAAGAACTAGTAGCAAATCATGACGCAAAATGATCCATCCCACTGTCAAATTCTGTTACTATTTTTTTGGCCAAAGAGCTTATTTCAAAGGATTCTATTGTTTTTAATGCAGATGAACTTCTGCCATTAGTTCAGCATATAGGTTTGAGGACATACTGAAAATGTAAAGGAAATACAGAATTTTATATTGTATAAACTTAGGCCTCTAACTTCCATGAAACTCCAAAAGGAGGACATTACCAGCACCATGAATTCTCTCCCTGTGATCACTCCCCATTCCTGCTCCATCTACCTTTCCCAACGTAATCCATATCCTGACTTTGAGCAACAGAGATTAAATTAGTCCATGTTTGAATTTTATAAAAATATAATGGAATAATATGCATTTCTTTAGATCTGGCTTCTTCCGTTCAACATTATAAGGCTCATCAATGTTGTTTTGCATAGGTGTAACTCAGGGATTGGTACTTCCACATTGTATTCCCTTACATGATTATTTAACAATTTGCTTATCCATTCCACTGTTGATTCACGTTTGGAATGTATGTTTCCATACTGTACTTATTATACGGAAGGCTGCTATGAACATTTCCCTTTTACTGTGCTCAGCATGAAGCGTATCTACTACAGCGTGTTAATGTTTAGTTAGCTGCCTTAGCCTTAAACCCTGGCTGTACATCAGAATCACCCTGATGTCTGGATGGCAGTTCCACAGATCATGCTAATTTGAGCTTGTTTTAAGAACCACTAGGGTAGTTGTTGAAATCCCCAGACAAAAGGAGGAGATGAATCCAGTTTAAGGAATTCTCAATGGGTTCCTCTTTCAGGACACTAAAATGCAATGTAAAAATTATTTTGTGGCCATATTGACATCACCTTTCTCCTCCTCCCCCTTCTTCTTCTTCTTCTTCTTCTTCTTCTTCTTCTTCTTCTTCTTCTTCTTCTTCTTCTTCTTCTTCTTCATCTTTTTCTTCTTTTCTTCTTTTTTCATAAAGCTCCTACACAATAAGACTACCTATAGGCTTTTAGAGACTCTGCATGGCTTCCATAATATGTTCAACTATCCCCAAATTCTCACAGGAAACGTCTTTAGACATTTTTTAAATATATGTGTTCCATGATATGGCACACTTGAGTGGGAGATTAGGGTATCAAATATCTAGACATACCCTAGTTTGGTATCCCAGCTCCATAAATACTGAGACTGGAAAAGGCAAGAGTTAATTTTCCATGGTCCAAATAAAGACAGAATTAAATGAGATCTCCTTAGTAGTACCTGTTACAATAGAAAATTTAGTTGGTGGTCTTTAATTTTCTAGTTTCCTGAAACTGCTTTTTGGATTCATGCCCAGAATCTGTCTTGATGAATATATGTCAGAGAATGAAAGCCAAAAACGAACAATGTGACCCTAGAAAGTACTGCAACAGTTAACATTGAGGTATCACAAAACTCTGAAAACACGTTCTTCAAGTTCAGTCTCCAATATGCACTGAGAGGTAGGAGAAAACGGAGGTCATAATATAACTCTTTTGTGAAACGTGAATATATGTGCAGTAACTTATTATTTTTGTGAAGTTAGGTAATTGCCTCTGGTTTGTGATGTAACGTTGTTTCAAGGTTGCACTTGAATCCGAAAATTCCTTCAGCAGACTCCCCTCCCACCTGATTTGACGTTGACTCAACCACTTCACCAAGAAAGATTTCTAAACTTTGACCATGTTTGACTGTTTATAAAAGTTTCTGGAAGCATTGAAGACCTCATCTTTGCCTTCAAGAAACTTACAATATTTGAGGGTAGAAAAAACCCAAACAGCATACAAACACAGTAAGACTTCAAGGTCAAGTTTCATGTATCAGGAGAATTCCACTGAGCTGAGTTGATCAGTAGAGGCATCGCAGAGGCATAGCACAAAGAATCTTAAAGGATGACCAAAGTTCTAGCTGGCAGGCAGAAAGGAGAAGGACAAAGGAGACAAAAGCAAATGTGTGTGAAAAAAAGGAGGGGCAGGCATTCCAAGAACAGTGAGAACAACCCTGTTGGAGTTTGAGGTTCTTCTACAACAGTGGCCATTAAGTATTTGTGATGATGACAAAGACTGGGTAGAAGATGAGGTACCTACGTAACCCATCAATTCCATAATCTTATGTCAGGAGGTCTTGTTGACAGCAAAGAATTGGAGACCATCAGTTAAAACCTCAAGATGGTAATAACGAAGCAATTTGGTAGAAACAAAACAACGGAAAGTTATAATTCTAAGCAAACTTCTGTAAGTGTGTGAATTAATACCCAATCAATAAGCAATTGAAACCCATGACCAACTTAAGACCCCTCTTGTGTTCCTCTGTTAATGGGGCATGGTCTTCAGTTGCTCAAGAGGGAAAGAGACTCCTTGTCAGTCGTCCCCTCCTCAACGTCTTTCCTGTGATCCATTCAGCAGCAGGGGTTCTCAACTCCACCTCCAACGTATGCCAAGCCAGCTAGTTTCTCACCACCTTCTGCCTACTCTCCGTTTTCGTTCTTAGCCTCATGCTGCCTTTCCCTTCCCACCAAAATCCCAGTTCATTCTTTTCACTGCATCAGGAATGCAATCCAAAAATCCTGAATCTGAGCAGTTCATTCCTCTGCTTAAAACAACCCTCTAATCTCCACTGTACTCAAAATGACACATAGAATCTGTAACGTGACCACCAGACGTTCGCAGTCCTGCCTCGTCACCCCTCTAATGCCATCTTTCCTCATTCTCCTTTCATTAGGTGATTGGGACTGTCTCTTCTCCTGGTTTCTCAAATTAGGCCCACGTAGGTTCCACTCAGGATGCATTTTGTGTTCACTAGTTTCCTTACTGTTCTTGCTACGGGTCCAAGTTTGAATAAAGGACTTTTCTCCCCAAGAAACCTTTGTTGGCCTATCCTCTAATCGAGATTTTGTGCCCTGTGTCATTCCTTCTCATAACATTTAGTCTTTTATTTAACAGCATTTGCCACAAGTTGTAATTACACATGTACCTTTTGTAGCTAAGGTTTGAAACATCCTGAATATATGGAGCGTGCATGTTTGATTATCACTGTGTACTTGAACCTAATAGCACCTGACACCTAAGGTGCTCAACATGTATATCCACAGTGCCTGAAATAGGGGACTTTTAAGTATCTCCTGGTATGCTGGACTGCAATATACATTCAAGTCTTCAATAATCTCTACCACCAAATTTAGTATTCATATACAAAAAAGGGAAGGGTCACCTCCTCAAGAATAGGAAAAACAGTTTGCCTTGTTGATAGCTTCTATGGTGTAGCTTACATTTTGACCTACGAAAGACCCCACCCTGGAGATACAGTTTGCATGGATGTAGTGACAACTATGTGGAAATCAAAACAAAATAGAGTGTTTATTGAGTGTAATGTTCCAGATTTTTTCCACACATTTTACAGCATTACCAATAATCTCACAACCATACTGAACATAGGCGGTATACTTCCCCTTTACAAATTGGAAAAGCAAACTCTGAGGTATCATTTGCCTATAATCTAAGATCTGGCTGGTCAAAGAAATCGATGGGGCCAGGTAACTTAAAAAATCCACAATTATGTCCAAGGTAACCTCTGGGAAATCAGAAAATGAGCGGCTTTCATAAGTGCAGCTGCCCAGAGCCTTTTGGTGGAGCCGTTTGTGTGGAGCCCGGGGTTTGGCGCCATCACATCTCCAGGATGTGATCTCCAGGTTACCAGGAGAAACCCCCATTGTTGGGAAGGGCAAGAACATCCATCCATGGCAACTTAAGGTGTTTTAACCCCTGTCAAGATAGTGCAAACCTCCACTTTGGCTTTCAAAGATGACATGAGACTGAACGCGGAAAACCCAAAAGACTCCATGAAAACGCTGGCAGATCGGATACATGAATTGACCAAACTCACAGGATACAAAATCAGTGTAAAGAAACTGGTTGCATTTCTATACACCAATAAGGAAGCAACAGAAAGAGAAGTCAAGTTATCAATGCCAATTACAATTTCACCAAGAACCATAAAATACCTAGCAAGAAACCTAACCAAAGATGGAAAAGATCTGTACGGTGAAAAGTATAGAAAATGTATGAAGCGAAATGATGAAGACACAACAATATCAGAAAAAACAAACGAACAAACAAACACACACAGACACACAAACAAACAATCCATGCCTATAGAGTGGAAGAATGAATAGTGTTAAAATGTCAATACTACCCAAAGCAATCTACACATTTAATGCAATACCAATCAAAATTGTACCAACATTCTTCTCCAGACTAGAGTAAGCAATCTGAAAAGTGGCACGGAACAACCAAAGACCTTGAATACTCAAACTTATGTTGAAAAAAGAAAGCCAAAGTGGGAGGCAGCCCAGACTTCCCCTTTTCTATGAAGCTGTAATCATCAAGATAGTATGACATTGGCACAAAAGCAGGCACATTAAACAATGAAACAGAGTAGAGAACCCAGAAGGGGCCCCACAAATGTATGGTGAACTAATCTTTGACAAAGATGGAAAGAGTATCCAATGGATAGAAGACAGTCTCTTGACAAGTGGTGCTGGGAGAACGGAACAGCAACATGATGAAGAATCATCTAGATGACTCTCTTACAACGTGCACAAAAATAAATGCAAAATGGATGAAAGACTTAAATGTAGACAGGAAACCATCAAAACACTAGAGGAGAAAAGAGGGAAAAAAAACCATTTCTTCCTTGAATGTCTCAAAAGACAAGGGAATGAGAAGCTAAAATGAATTATCAGGACCTGGTCAAGATAAAAATCTTCTGCACTGCAAAGGAAACAATCAGCCAAATTAAAAGGCAACCAATGGAAGGAGTGAAGATATTTGCGAATGCCATATTGGAAAAGGGTTAGTATACAAAATTATCAAGAACTTACCCAAGTCACACCTGGAAAATGTAATACAGTGAAAAAATGGGCAGAAGACATGAATAGACACTTTTCCAAAGGAGACATCCAGATGGCCCACAGACACATGAAAAGATGCTCAACATCACTCTTCATCAGGAAAATACAAATCAAAGCCACACTGAGATACCACCTCACACTAGTCAGTGTGGCTAAAATGAGCAACTCAGGAAACCACAGATGCTGGCAAACATATGAAGAAGGAGTAACTCTCTATCACTGTTGGTGGGAAAGGAAACTGGTGCACCACTGTAAGCATGAAACCTACGGACATCACAATGACTCTGAACGCATATCTTTCCCTAATAACACTGACTTTCAAAGGAATAAATGCTCCAACCAAACAACGTAGCGTATCAGAATGGATGGAAAAAACAAAAACAAAAAACAAAACAAGACCCATCTCTTTGCTGTCTACCAGAGACTGATTTTAGACATGGGGACACCTTCAGATTGAAAGGGAGGGGATGGAGAACTATCTATCATGCTACTGGAGGTCAAAAGAAACCTGGAGTAGCCAACTTATATCATACAAAGTAGAGTTTAAATTAAAGGCTGTACCAAGAGATGACGAAGAGCTTTCTATATTAATTTCAGGGTCTCTCCATCAGGAAGAGCTAAACATTTTAAATGTCTACACACCAAGTTTGGAGACACACAAATATAAAAAACAATTAATTATAAACATACAGAACCTTGTTGAATTCTTGTTGAAAAGAATGTGGTAATTGCAGAGACATTAAATTAACCATAGAAAAAAGGATGCAAAATCTCCAAAAGCATGGAGGTTAAGAAACATCCCACTAACGAATAAATGGGTCAACCAGGCAATTTGAGAAGAAATTAAAAGATATAAGGAAACAAATGAAAATGAAATACAACAATGCAAACCCTACGGGATGCAGCAAGGGCTGTCCTGACAGGGAACAACAAAACAAAACAAAACAAAACAAAACAAAACAACAACGTCAGCGACAACAACAAACATTGCTATCCAGGCCTATCTCAAGAAACAAGAAAAATCCCCAATACAAAATCTAGCAGAACACCTAAAGGAACTAGAAGCAGAACAGCGAGGCACCCCAAACCGAGAAGAAGGAGAGAAATACTAAAGATCAGAGCAGAAATAAACAATATGGAGTCTAAAGGAAAACAGTAGAACACATCAATGAAACCAAGAGTTGTGTTTTTGAGAAAATACACAAAAGTGATAAACGTCTACCCTGGCTTCTCAAAAAGAAAAGATAGGGGACCCAAATAGGTAAAATCACGAATAAAAATGGAATTATTACAACGAATCCCTCAGAAATTCAAGCAATGATCAGGAAACACTGTAAAATCTTCTATGCCAACAAACCTGACAACCTGGAAGAAATGGACAAATGCCTCCATACCCACACACTTCCAAAACTGAAACGGGAAGAAATAGAAAATGTGAACGCACCCATACCAAGTGAGGAAATTGAATCAGTTATCAAAAATCTCCCAATATATAAGAGTCCTGGACCAGGTGGCTTCCCTGGCGAATTCTAGCAGACATTTAAAGCAGAGATAATAGCTATCCTTCCCAAGCTGTTCCAAAAAATGGAAATGGAAGGAAAACGTCCAGACTCATTTTATGAAGCCAGCATTACTTTGATTCCCAAGCCAGACAGAGACACAGAGAAAAAGGAGAATTACAGGCCAATATCCCTGATGAATAGGGGTGCAAAAATTCTCAACAAGATACTAGCAAATCACATTCAATAGCATATAGAAAGTATTCAACACGACCAAGCGGGATTCATTCCTGGCCTGTAGGGCTAGTGCAATATTCACAAATCAATCAATGTGCTACATCACATTAATAAAAGAAAAGATAAGAACCATAGTACACTGTCAATAGCTGCAGAAAAAGTATTTGAGAAAATACAGCGTCCTTACTTAATACGAACCCTCAAGAAAGTTGGGATAGAAGGAACATAATTTAAACATCATAAAAGCCATTTATGAGAAGCCCACAGTAAATATCGTCCTCAATAGGGAAAAACGGAGACCATTCCCCCTGAGATCAGGAACAAGACAGAGATGTCCAATATCACCCCCGTTGTTGAACATAGTGTTGGAAGTCTTAGCATCAGTAATCAGACAGTAAATGGAATTAAAGGTGCCATCATTTGCAACGATGAATTCAAACTTCCACATTTTACAGATGACATGACACTATACGTGGAAAATCCGACAGACTCCACCAAAAGTCCTCTAGCACTGATACATGAATTTAGCAATGTTGCAGGGTACAAAAGCAATGTACAGAAATTGGTTGCGTTTTATACACCAATAATGAAGCAACAGAAAGAGAAATAAAGAAACGGATCCAATTTACAATGCACCAAGAGTCAAAAAATACCTAGGAATAAACCTAACCAAAGATGTAAAAGATCTGTATGCTGAAAACTATAGAAAGCTTGTGAAGGACATTGAAGAAGATACAGAGAAAGTGAAAAACATCCCACGCTCGTGGATTGGAAGAACAAATATTGATGACATGTCAATACGACCCAACGCAGTCCTCATATTATATGCAGCCCCAATCACATTGCACCAGCATTCTTCTCCAAGCTGGAACAAGCAATCATAAAATGTGTATGGAAACACAAAAGACCCTGAATAGCCAAAGTAATACTGAAGAAGAAAACCAAAGTGAGAGGCACCACAATGCCAGACTTTAGCCACTACTGCAAAGCTATAACCATCAAGACAGCATGGTATTGGCACAGAAACAAATACATAGACTTAATGGCATAGAATAGAGACCCCAGAACTGGACCCATATACGTATGGCCAACTAATCTTTGACAGAGCAGGAAAGAATATCCAATGGAAAAAAAGACAGTCTCTTTAACAAATGGTACTGAGAGAAGTGGACAGCAACATGCAGAAGAATGAAATTAGACCACTTTCTTACACCACTCACAAAAATAAACTCACAATGGATGAAGGACGTGAATGTGAAACAGGAAACCATCAAACCCTTGAGGAGAAAGCAGGAAAAATCGTCTCTGACCTCAGCATCAGCAAGTTCTTAGTTGACACATCTCCAAAGGCAAGGGAACTAAAAGCAAAATTGAATCATTGGGACATCCTTGAAACAAAAATCTTCTCCACAGTGAAGGAAACAATCAACACAACTAAAAGGCAACTGACCAAATGGGAAAAGATGTGTGCAAAAGTCATACTGAATAATTGGCTACTATCCAAAACCTATAAAAAGAACTCACCAACTCCACACCCGGGAAACAAAGAATCCAGGGAAGAAACGGGCAGAAGACTTGAACAGACACTGTTCTAAAAAAGACATCCAGATTGTCAAGAGACACATGAAAAGATGCTCAACAGCACTCCTCGTCGGGGAAATCCAAATCCAAACCGCACTGAGATACCACCTCATGCCAGTCAGAGTGGCTACAATGAGCAAATTAGAAGACTATAGATGCTGGTTGGGATGTGGAGAAACAGAAACCCTCTTGCACTGTTGGTGGGAATGCAACCTGGTGCAGCCGCTCTGGAAAACAGTGTGGAGGTTGCTGAAATCATTAAAAATAGATCTACCTGAAGACCCAGCAATAGCACTGCTAGGAATTTACCCAAGGGGTACAGGAGTGCTGAGACATAGGGGCACATGTACCCCAATGTTTATAGCACTACTTTCAACAACAGCCAAACTATGGCAAGAGCCTAGCTGTCCAGCAACTGACAAGCGGATAAAGAAGTTGTGGTTTATGTATATACAATGGAATACTACTTGGCCATGAGAAAGAATGAAACCTGGCCATTTGTGGCAACGTGGATGGAACTGGGGGGTATGATGCTACGTGAAATAAGTGAGGCAGAGAAAGACAGATACCATATGTTTTCATCCATGTGTGGATCCTGAGAAACTTAGCAGAAGACCATGGGCGAGGTGATGGGGGGAAACAGTTATAGAGAGGGAGGGAGGCAAACCATAAGAGACTCTTCAATACTGATAACAGACCGAGGGTTGACGTGGGGTTGGGGAGAGGGGAAAGTGGGTGACGGGCATTGAGGAGGGCCCCTGTTGGGATAAACACTGGGTGTTGCGTGGAAACCAATTTGAAAATAAATTACATTTAATGAAAAAGGAAATCCAGGGGTTGCTCTTACTGAATATGAGGATAGCTTTCCATTTTCAGCACTTTATGAGCGTGAGGTAGTAGTAGCTTAAGCTGCGTAGATGAAACTTTTGTTTGTGTGTTTAAGAGAAGGAGTTGAATAAAGACAGAGGCCTGTCACATGTATCACGTTGACCTTGGCAAGTTTCTCTTCTGCTTGTTACCATGACTTACCACTTTTAGTGATTCACATAGTTTGGAGTCATCCTTTCATGCTGAAGTGGATTTCAATCGATCATGGTAGGTGGTCCTTGTAGTATTTTGTGAATGAATTGTGTATGTGGTGATGACGGATGGACTATGCTGGTTGTTTTCAAAAGCACTTACACGGACGGTGTAACACGTTTTCTACCCTTGGAATCCCATACGGTCTCTTACTACCTTGTCTATGACTTACCTGAAATATCATGAATTGGTAGGTAGTGAATAGGTTTTAGTGGCACTGAATGCCCTACTGGCCACTCACAGAAAATTCGTTGACGCTTTGCTCTTAAGCACACAACGACTCGGTCTTCCCTAAGCTGCATGAAAGTGCGCATGGATACTAACTAGGCGAACTGTTTGCTGCTGCTGTGAAGAACAGCTTCGTGAACTGTGAGCTGTAGCAACACACGTATGGAACCCTAAGCAAGGCACAGTATATCGGTGTTCTTTGAAAGGGTAGGGTAGTTATTTCAATTTGGCTTTCAGTGCGTTGCATGACAAGGCACTTAATTAGCTAAAACCCTCTTAGAGTCATGTTTGATTGCAAGTTGTGTGTACTCTCCACCGCTAAGTGTCATTTCATGTTAGATGGAATTAATGGAGGATGAAGCACCCGTGCATTCACCTCTAGGACAACACTCTTGAACTCGTGAACAATTATGGGCCTTCTCAGGTAAGATTGCGTGCAGGTCTTTCTCAAGGGCATAATCTGAAACACAGCCAAACCTAAGGCAGCTTTGGGCAGCCCACCGTGATAAGATATGCAGACATTGTGACCTCACAAAGCGCCTGGTCTCCTAGCAACTGCGGTGTAACTCTCACAGCCTGCCTCCTGATTTGGCTTCATGGTAGGAAATTCATTAGGGTCCTGAGGCGGCCGCGAGACCTGGCAAGCGCAGCGGCCCCTAGCGGCCTCACATCCTGAGCAGCATGAAGAGGCGGAGGCGCTGGCCCAGGGCGGCCTTGGCCCCAGCAGCCATAGGAGGAGCCTCTAGCGCTGCAGGAGGGGCCATGCGGAGGCATCAGCCCCCGAGGCCCGCCTCCAGACGGGCCCGCCAGCTGCCAGGCGGAGGCGCCACGGAGCCCGGACGGTGGCGGTCGGCCAGAGGAAGGTGCCGCCCCCGCCGCCACCATCCCGGGAGGATAGCAGCCCCCGTAAGCACGCGGCACCCGGGCCGTGCTCCAGGGGCCGCACCCTGGAGGAGAGTGGAAGGGCGGCCACCCCGACGTTGACCACCTTCCCCACCATCCGCGTACTAGGCGCCGTGTGGGTCGAGAGCAGCCTGCCAGAAGCGCTACGCCAGGCGCGCCAAGTCCTGGGAGTGAACCTGGAACCCGTGGTGAGACTCCGCCTCTTCCCAGTGCCTGGGCGGGAGATGCGGGCCACCGCCGCGCGACTTCTCAGCCCCGGGACGGGTTGTGCCTGGAGGGATGAACTAGGGACAGCCGGGACCGCGTCTCCTAGTGCACTTTACAGGAGAAGAAGCACCAGACGGTCCCGGCCCGCGCCCCCGGGATGCGGCGCTGCCTTCTGGGACTCCGGGGCAGCTGTGCCCTCTGCTGCCTCCCAGCACCAGGTCTGCGGAGGGAGGAGACCCCTGGACCGCAGGGGAGGTCCCCTTTCTTCCTAACCCCAGATTGAGATGTCTCCAGGACTGTAGGGGCAGATCCATGTTCTCTCTTGTTCCCTCATTGGTCTGAAGTCTTCAGAAGAAGCTATTCCACCCCCACTCACTCCAAAGGAAGTTGGTTCCATGCTTGTGTAATAAAGCTAGAATTTCCTTGCTGTTCACCCACCTCTGGCTCCTCCCGCCTCATTTTCTTTCTTTGTCTCCTTTTTTGACTGCCACTCTTTCTGGACGAAAGATTGAATATGTGTGGAAAGTTGTTGCAATAGTTGGTATTCTCAATACCAATGGCAATAGTGGGTATTCTGAGTCCCACACCTTTCCGAGTTAACTGGATTCCAACGCTTTGACCAAGGATATTTTCGAAGAATTTCTAAGAAATTCAAGCGTATCACTGTTAATAATGTAAGGATTTGTATGGCTTTGAATGTCATGGGCTCGGTGATTACAAACCAAAAGATCCAAAGTTCAACTGTGTACACATTCTTAAGACGTTTCTAAAGATTTTATATTGAAATGTAATGTTTATGTTTACTGAGCTCCTAAAGGAAATGGTAGACACTCGGGAAGTTTTGTTGAGTAAAATTAACTTGGGAAATTCTTTATAAGTTGGTAAAATTGAAAGTGCATTGAGAAACCACACGGTTTCTATTAAAAACCAATGAGTGATTTTCAATAACTAACTAACTAACTAACTAACTAACTAAATAAATAAATAAATAAATAAATAAATAAATAAATAACTGGTGCTGGTTATGGACATGGATGGAATCCACTCGGAAATGACTTGGCTTTGTACCAATCTCACATACTGATCTGGGAATCTTTCCAGGATAATTTATTTTAAAATGGAAATCACATAGAATAAATGAGTAGGGGTAAGTGTGGTGACTAAAGCTGCATACATAATAGCCGTTGGAATTCTCTGAAGTATTACTGATCTAGAGCGGTGGTACATTTTTTTTGGCACCAAATAACTGGTTGAGGTTATCTTTGGGCAAAATAGATTTTCCTCACTTGTTTTTGTCGTTGTTGTTGGATAACAGGAAATATCCACATTACCAAGCATCACTCTTATAAATATCATGGCAGTTGGTTAACAGTTTTGCTCCAGGACTTTCCTTTATTATCTTATGTCCATGCACAGTTAGGTTGGCACGTATTGGTCTTTTGCTTGGCAATCAAAGACCAGAGGGATCAAACAGGAGAGCCACACAGAGTACTTTTCACTTTCATGAACGTGTTTATATCCTGTTGCCCAGCATGGAATTCTTGATTATCCAAGTGACCTCAGTTATTGGTGGCAGCAAGACTTAGTGATTTTTAGTCAGTGGTGCCGCAGCCAGATTTTACTGCGATAAAATCGGAAGGGCCAAGGAGTGAGTTTGTACCACTATTCTTTCAAGTTTAAGTGTTCTGCAATAGAACCATCCATCCCAGGCTGAAACATGACCTATTAAATCTTCAAGATTACGGTTTCTCTCTGCTTGGCAGCTTTTTAGGGCAATAATGAGAGTTGTGATTTTTTTAAATTTTCTTTTAATGTTTATTTATTTTTGAGACAGAGAGAGACAGAGCATGAATGGCGGAGGGTCAGAGAGAGAGAGAGAGACACAGAATCTGAAGCAGGCTCCAGGCTCCGAGCTGTCAGCACAGAGCCCGACGTGGGGCTCAAACCCACGGACCGTGAGATCATGACCTGAGCCAAAGTCGGACGCTTAACCGACTGAGCCACCCAGGCACCCCAATAGTTGTGATTTTGACTCTTGGGCTTGTAGAGTTCAAATGGCATAGCTTCCTAATATACAGTTTCCAGTAAGCCTCATATTCTTTTTTTCAATACTCAGTGATAATGTGTTGTTACAAATACTGCCACATGAGTAAATAAAAGTGAATAATTATATAAAAGATGCAGAGGGTTAAATTATACTCGTGTCATAGGAAGCTTATATAAATTTTCGTTACTAGCTTCCATTGCCAATGGTATTTGAAATACACAAGTTTTTCTCCCCCACCCTTCCCAAATGAACTGTTTTAGCTAATTAGCCCCTGAGGAAAAGATACATATTTGTACAACTTCCCTATTGTATGTAATTGCATAATAATTAAAAATGAATCCAATGACCATATTAGAATGTAATTTCAACATATAGCTTATCGAGGTAGCTTCCCAGAGGGTTTTGAAATTAGATGTAGCTGGGAGGATAACTTAGCTCAGTACAGCTTTGAAACACAACCATTGACACCATGCAGTTATTTGTACTTAACTGAGAATCTTAGTTTTTCCCTGCTATACCTTCTTATTTTATTGCACTTGAACTTGCATTCATGCTTTGGGTTATCTGGGCTATCTGATTTCGGTTTGGATCTGAATGTCCATCCTAAATTCAATATGTTGTTTAGCTGGTCCCGTAAAAAATATTGCCATTTCTAGTTTAAAAAATAGGATGTAAAAAAAAGAAAAGTCTTTGTTTTTGCCAAGTGTTCTTTAGCAAAACCTTGCTGAAGTTTTGTTTTACAACTTATATAATGTGAAGAAACAACTAATATAGTTGATTCATATATTAATAGGAAAATGAAAGTATTTTATATATCCTTTTGGGCAGACCGTGAAAAGGAACTTGACACGGTGGCATTTCTGGTGAGGCATTCATTTACTGTCTTCTAAAATGAGTCTGTGGTTAGGTTGTACAGATTTTTGAAATAAATCCCATAGTCTTGATTCATTCTCATACCTTTATATCTCATATGGCACAAGGAGGAGGGAGTTTATGACCTTGCTATGCTTGAGTGCCTATATGTGGTGACTGGCACCTCACATAAGCTTTTGAATTCCTGATGTCATTTTTATCCCCCTTCTACTTGTCACCCAGAAACTTACTTTTCCTTACAGA
The DNA here is from genome assembly GCF_028018385.1 of Neofelis nebulosa. Lineage (NCBI taxonomy): Eukaryota > Metazoa > Chordata > Mammalia > Carnivora > Felidae > Neofelis > Neofelis nebulosa. The sequence continues at coordinate 1,031,047 of NC_080801.1, forward strand.
ACCAGTAATGTTATAATTGTGGAGAGCAAGCTTCATTGTTGTTTACTGTCACTGTTGTGCTGTGTGTTTTGCCCAAGTTTGAGGACACAATTGTTCCAGTATAATTTAAACCAGTGGCTGACACATAATGATTTGCTGTGTGGAAGCAATACTACTATTGTTCTGAACACTGTTGAATAAAAATGCATGAAACATATTTGGATACAAAAAAATCTGAGCAATTTTGAACTCATAGTTTTTTGGTGTTCCAAGGATTGCCACGGAGCTCTTAAAATGAGTGTTTTTAGTGCATATATAATTTATATATATAATATTTATATTATTTAGTGCGTATATATATTATATACTGGATATATATATGTGTATATATGTATACATATATGTATACACATATACATATATGTATATATGTGTGTATATATATATATACACACACAGACACACACACACACACACTTATATATATATATAAGTATATATATATATATATATAATTTGCTTTATTGGTGTGTTTAAAATATTTTTGGTAGATTGTCATGTCTTATGGGAATTAGAACTCAGTTGTTTGTCATGGAACTGAATTGTGTTCTTGGACAGTTTAATGTGCACCTATGATTAAGATTTACAATCTGGTTGTACTTTTCTTTTTAATGTATTAACTGTAAATACGTGTTAGAGAATATGCAGTGTCTGGCTCTTCTAATGATGTTGGAAAGTTTTTGAAATGTAATCTTATGTTTGCGTGTGAATTGCAAACAATGTGAGAAATTTTTATTTCTTTTGTTAACATCAACATCCTGGAAGCCTGGAGATATGGTTTTTGTGCTATTTTGGGAGTCAACAGTATGTCAATATCAAGTCTGATGTTCTAGCGAATCTCTGAGACAATGCTTCATGCCAGAGTCCAAACCATGACCCAGTTTGCCACCATAAAGACTTTAAAACTGCATCAAAGTTCATTTGAGTCCTGACTCCAACCCCCTTCTAGCAGTGATAGAAAGCCTAACACTCACGTATTTTTATATTATAAAAGAACGTAAGTGTGCTGCATAAGAGTAGCAGCAGTAAAGGCTGTCCTAGAGAATAAAGTAAAGCCAGAATTTTCAATACAGCCTAGCGGGTAGACATAGAGTGCTAGCAAGGGCAGGATTCATAGTATTATGTGCCCTGGATTTGTCTTTGTGTGTGAGTTCCTATCAATAATTGGAGGCAGCAGCGTCCTAACTGTGGATCACATTGACTGCGGTGGGATGAAAGATTGACCACTGGAAACCTTTAGAACTGCACGTAAGTTACAGAAATGCTCTGTGCTTTAGCTTCCTGAAGAATCACATGTGGTTAGTAAAATAAACTATTGGACTTCTGAAAGGATTAAAAAAGGATGGTAATGGGTGAACACATAGAAAATGCTTCATAAATGCTATTAATTGGAGGCATGTGGGCTGAAAATATATATATATGCTGAGAGGTACTTGCGAGTTTCACATCCTGAAAATAGAGTGCGGTCTGAGAAAGCCAAAAGACAAATGGTGAGAAGGTAATGTAGGAGTGGGTTTAGTTGACGAAAGAAACGGCAGGAGGTGAGGTTAATTAAGTTGATTCATTAGGTAGTTTTCACTGTTGGAGGTTTTCTAGACTTCCTTAGATATTTAGGGTCTTTTTGTCCTTTGTTCTGAAATATATTTAAAACATATTGTTATGTATATTAAACTATCTGAGAATTTATACACATAATAAGAGTTACCAATCACGAACTTGCCAAATGTCAACACGAAATTTTCATTTTGGGTAAGCTCGGTAATGTTTGCTTTCAATCCGTGTGAGTTTACATGTAGAAAACTAAATTTGAAGCAATATGTGTGAGTTTCGTACTTCCTGTGTTAAGGGAGACAAGTAAGTGCAGTAGTTTGATCTGAAATAGCAGAACGTTGTTACCATAGGGAAAAGATAGCCTCACAGTTGAAGCATGGACACACTCATCTGTAGATTTGGGTCTAATGACTGTGACTTAGCTCTCATTCCACTGCCACCTGCAGAAGGAATAACAACATATTCTAGGTTGGGGAGCAAGTCAAAGTTACAGTAGCTGAAATTAACAATAAAAGATTTTCCCTAGATGGAATTTATCCGGTGGTAAGAAGATCAAAACGGAGCCTGGCTGCAGATTTTACAAGAGCAATGACTTCTCGTCAGCACTCCCTTGTCTTGGCAATGTCACCTTACACAGAAATTTAGAACATGCGGAACATATCCAGAGCCCAAAAGGAAAGCAGTGCTCAGAACAAGATGGGACAGTATGGCTCCCAAGCAAAAATGAATAAATATTCTAGGGGACTCATAACTGAACTTCTCTTACTTTGAAAGGTATTCATAGAAATGTTAATGTTGAGATTTTTCCAACTACTGAAAAAAGTTATGTATATATATATACATACACACACATATATACATATATATACACATATGTACACATATGTATATGTACATATACAAATATATACATATATATGTATATATACATATACACATATACATATACACATATGAATATATACATATATACATACACATATACGTATATGTATATATACATATATATACATATATATATATTTCTCTCTTCTAGGATGTTTTAAAGTACATATTCTTTAAATGTTTAGTAGAGACAGTAGAGAAAAAAGGGTGTGATTTAGGGGTCTGCACTCAGATTAAACTAAGATTACTGAAGTATAGTATACATTCAAAAGGACATATATTATTTTTTTCATGTTTGTTTATTTTTGAGAGAGAGACACCGTGTGAACAGCGGAGGGCCAGATAGGAAGCCACAGGATCGAAGCAGGCTCCAGGCTCTGAGCTGTCAGCACAGAACCTGATGTGGTGCTCAAACTCACAAACCGTGAGATCATGACCTGAGCCAAAGTTGGACACTTAACAACTGAGCCACCCAGGCACCCAAAAAGGACATGTATGATTAAAAGTATTCTGAGCACAGCTTGATGAAGTAAAGTTCAATATACTTGTGGAACCTGCACTCAGTAAACAAGGTACCAGTACCCCAAGGGACCACCTGTGCCTCTTTCAGTCATGGTCTATCTCTCCTTTGGGACAGGAATTATTCTGACTTCTTACAGAATATACAACTTTTGCTTGTTTTGGGACGATAGAGAAATGGAATTGTGTGTCCTACACCTAGCTTCTTTCACTCAAACTTATGTTAGTGATATTCATGTTATTGTATGTATAGATCCTTTATGCTTATTGGTGTATAGAGTTTCATTATATGAATAGTTTACAATATTTCGGCAACTCTTGGTGGACATGTAGGTATGTTCTGGCTTAGGTTAATTATTAATGAAACTTCATGAATATTATAGGGCAGGTTTGGTGAACATGTTTGAGAATAGTATTTATTTATCTAGGAGGGAATTTGCTGGGCCACATGTCATCCAACTTCTCAGCTTTGGTAAGATTCCTCCAAACTGTTCCCAAAATGGTTATACCAATTTACATGAACTTCTTTCTATAGTAGTGCCTGCGTAGTGTCTGTGAGCTCTGAATACTTGATAGCCTTGCCAACACTTGCTAATATGGTCTTTTTCATGTTATCTATTCTGGCAGGTGTATAGATTTTTTTTTTATTTGAGAAATTTCAATCTAGGTATTGTATACAAATAGTTAAAAAAAAAAAACCCACAACATCCAAATTGCAGATTAGGACTTGCAGTAAAAAAAAACAAAAGCTTTGTTTCCCCCACGAACACCTCTTCCCCAGAGGCAACACTTTCTTTTGTATTTGTTTTTTCTTTTTTTTTTAAATCAGCGTTTTTTTTAAACACGCCATTTTGTATGAACAATTTTAGATTTAGAGAAAATTGCACACAAAATACAGTTTCCTCACCCCCACTAGTTTCTATAGTACCTTGCACTCACGTGGATACGTTAATTATAAGTGGTGGATGAGCCATCATTGATTGGCCCATTATCATTAGACACATTATCATTACTAACAGTTAGGGTTTATTTTGTGTTATATAGATTCATAAGTTTTGAGAAATGTAAAATGGTATGTACCTACTATTGCAGCATCATACAGAATAGTTCCACCACCCTAAAGTGCCCTGTGCTCCACCTATTACCACTATCTCTCTCCCCCTAAACCCTAATAGCCACTGGTCTTTTTCCTTTCTCCGAAGGTGTTTTGTTGTTGCTTCTGTTGTTGTTGTTGTTGTTGTTGTTGTCGTTTTCTTTTGTTTTGTTTTGTTTTGTTTTTCCAGAATATTATCATAGTTGGAAACGTAAAGCGTATGGCTTTTTCGGATTGGATCCCTTCACTTAGTAATCCACATTTAAGTTTCCTCCATGGCTTTTAAGTAGCTCCCTTTCTCCCTCTTTCCTTCCCTCCTCTTCTGTCTCTCTGCCTTCCTTTCACTAAGGGTGTTTATTTTTTAAAACAGCGTTTGGTTTCCAGAAGAAGACTGGAAAGTGCAGAGTTCCCCTGTTCTCCCTCCTACCCCCCAAAACATAGTGTTCCCTATTGTAAACTTCTTGTGTCAGTGTAGTGCATTTGTTACAACGGAGGAGCCAATATGGAAACTATTATTAACGAAAGTCCCAAGTTTACCTTAGCATTCACTGTGGTGTGCAGTTCTGTGAGTTATGACAAATGCACAATGCCATGCTTCAAAGCATTTCACTGTCTTCCAAGATGTTTCACTGTCGGAAGTATTCCCTGTGCTTCATCTATTATTCATCTCTCCCTTCCCCCCTGAGTTCCTGGCAACCACAGGTCTCTTTACTGCCTCCATTATTTGAGACAACACTTTTAACTGTTCAAGGTTTATATTCTTTTCTTAGGTATCTTCATGAATATAAGTAATATAGCATAGTGCTGCTTATTGATTTGTCAGTTTTAAGCACCGTCTACTGACTTCCTATGTGAAGATGATGTATACGTCGCTTAAGCCACCTGTCTTCTCTCTCCTCACCTTCCGATATATTCCTGAACTTCTATCTTTATCCTGTTTCAGTCAGGTCCAGCCAGCCGGTGAGTCACTATCGGTATTTTAAAGAGTTACACACGTGATGGGAAATCCCAGAAGCCAAACAAAGGATGGCGAAGCAATCAGGAATTAGTATCGTCAGAAAGCTGTTTCCACCCCCAGGGCTAGAGAAACTCAGAACCATACCTAGCAGGAACTGAGAACATCAGAGAAGAGGCTCTTGGAAAGAAGATGGAATTTGGAGGAGATAAAATCACTGGTAGCAAGTGGAGCGGGAGAGAGAAAAACCTCTGGGCTAATACCTTCCTCCCTTTCTCCCATCAAACACCCATTGGTCAAACCCCTCTGGAAGCCAGTTGGCAAGGAACCAGGAAACACAGTCTGTAGGAGAAGTGCAGGAACTGGATCTGAGGGCAAAAAGACATAATGGATGAAGTTACATATATGGACCAGTTAGGGTTCTCCAGACACTTAGTATCAATAGGAATTGGTTCACAGGATGACGGAGGCTGAGAAGGGCAGAGCCAGGAGATCCAGTAGTTTAGTTCCAGGCAGACTCCGAAAGCCTAAGAATCAGGAGAGCTGATGATGTATGTTCCATTCCAAGTCTGAGTCTGAAGTCAGGAGACCACTATCGCAGCTTGAAGACACTCAGATACACAACAGTGGATTCTCTCTTACTCTGCTTTTTGTTCCATTCAGGTCTTCAATCGATTAGTTGAGGCCACCCAGTGTTTGGCAAGGCAATATGTTTTGCTTAGTCCACTGATATACAGATGTTCATTGTACTAAGAAATGTCCTCACAGACTCACTAGAAATAATGTGTAACCATATATCTGGGTACCCTGTGGCTTAGCCCAGTTAAAACATGAAATTAACCATCACAAGATATAATTTTATGCATATATGTAATGTATGTATGTATGTATGTATGTATGTATGTATGTATGTATGCATGCATGCATGTGTGAATGAATATATGTTATTTGAGAGAGAGAGGGAGAGAGAGAGAGAGAGAGAGAGAGAGAGAGAGAGAGAGAGAGAGAGAGAGAGAGAGAGAGAGAACATATGCTCAAGCAGGATAGGGGCAGAGAGAGAGAATTCTGAGAATTCTGTCAGTGCAGAACCTAATCCGCATCTTAGTCTTATGAACAGTGAGATCATAATCTGAGCCAAAATCAAGAGTTGGATTCTGAACTCACCAAGCCACTCAGGTACCCCACAAGATGCAATTTTAAAATAGAGACCTATTTCTCTTACCTGTACTATCATTTTTCATTCCTTACATTGTAAGATAAATGTCTTCCTCACACTTGCTGCACTTTTTCTCAGTCTCCCATCAGCTTTGGACTTCTGTTTGTCATTGTTGTTAACATTGGTATTATGCTCTGCAATCAAGTCTCTTTAGATTGTTCAAGGTTGATTCTAAAACTTGAAAACAAATAAATGGTTTAAAATATTGGGATTATTAAATAATATGCAAACATCAGAATTACTACCCTTTTCTGGGATCAAGGTGAAATGTGTTCTTTTTCTTTGTATTCCATCAGTGCTTTAAACCACGCCATGTTTCACTTGGCTCATTCAGAGTAAGACCATCTTATGGATATTTTCTGGTTCTCCTTAGTTTTCTAATTGCACTTCTTTGTTTTATTGCACTCTTTCAGTGTTTTCAAATCATGCCACTTATGACATCTTCCTGTTAACCTCTTAGAGGTCACTTACTGGAGCCTTCTCTTTTCCTGCCTCATTTAGTTGGTGACTCAGTAGGTCTGCTTCACAGCTTCCTTCCTGTGATTTTCCACTGCTACCGGTCCCCGTTTGTTTCCATGGTTTCATGGTAATATGGCTATCTGGGAAGTTAGGGAGCATTTAAAAGCCTGGACTCTTGAGCCCGACAGCCTGGGGTTAGACTTTACTTGTTCCACTTACCAACTGTGTAAGTTGGATGTTGGATGAGTTCTTTGGCTTCTTTATAACCCTATTTCCTCCTCTAGAAGATAATAATGGTAATTGTATATACTTTATAAGTTTGTTATGTGGTTAATATGTAATAACATGTGAAAATAACCCATAACAGTGTCTGGCACAAAAATAAACACTGTTAATGTTGGCTATTATTAAGTATAATTTTTCTTTATTTTTTTCTCTCCTTGTTTTGCTGGAGTACACCTTCAGATAACTTCCTAATGCAGAATGAATAGAATCAAATGTACTGAGTCTTTGCACGTCTGAAGATATCTTGAGTCCACTCTCAAATTGAATTGATAATTTTGATAGGTGTACAATTCTAGCTTCTGTTTTTATTTCATTTATTTTCAATTTTTAAAGTTTACCTCCAAATTACTTAGCATGTATTGCAACAATGATTTCAGGAGTAGATTCCTCAGTGCCCCTTACCCATTTAGCCCATTCCCCCTCCCACAACCCCCCCAGTGACCCTCGGTTTGTTCTACATATTTATGAGTCTCTTCTGTTTTGCCCCTCCCTGATTTTATATTATTTTTGTTTCTCTTCCCTTATGTTCATCTCTTCCACTCATAGAATTCCAGCGTCTAATGGCCAGTTGCCCCTTCCATCGATTATCTCCTGATCACAACACAATTGGAGCTACAATATCTGCTCTCTAGAGGTGTTTTTGACTCATCATCACTTTCACCTTCTTGTATTTTTCAAAATCATTCAGTACGTCTGGCGTATGCTTAAGGAAAAGGGAATGGAGGTCCACCTTTTGAAGGGCTTAAAAGAGAATTTATGAACATATTTTAGACTGCCAAAGCCTATCTGCTGGTCTCCTGTTATTCACTTTTATCCTGCATGAAAAATATCCTCACCCTACCCCAAGAATCCTCCCTCTTAAAGACCCAGCCCTTGTAACATCAGCTCAAAGTCCAGGATATTTTTATCTAAATTAGGTCCAGGTGTGAATGAGTCTCCTTGTGTGCACTGGTCCTTGATTACACTTTCAATCTGAAGACCTATGAATGAAGACCTATGAATTAAGCATACCACCAACACGGGCACGTGATAACTAGAAAACACACACACACACAATCACACACACACACACACAAAATCACACACACACACACACACACACACACACACACACAGAAAAAACAAACAAACCAACAAAACACAAACATTTCTGTTCCAAAAGAAAGGAAGGAGGTTATCATGTGTCACTGGTCCATAACAATTCTGAAGTTCATCTGGCCCAGGTAGGCAGTCCTTTCATTGGGTCTTAAGGCCTGGGAATGATTTTCCATGGCTCTAGCTCCTCCGGGGTTCTGGCTTTCAACCTCCAAGTCATTCTTCCCTTCTCATGAAAGGTAGCCTGTGTCTACAGCCTTATGGTTGTCTCGGCCTACTTACTGGTTGTAGGAGTTTGTGGGTCCAAAGCCTTCTTTCATTTTACTCTCGGGATTAAGTAAACCCTTCTCTACCATGGACTTTTTCAAACCTTTATAAGGAAAAACACTCCTAAACTTCAAGTTGTATTGTAACAGAGAGAACCCTGTGCCTCACAGTTTAGTCTGCGAGGGTATGCTATGAGAGAGAACACCGGTATTCTCCAAGACCCTTCTTCGTTTAGGACACTTTTCTAGCATCTTTTCCCCAACGTCATCTGCTGAGTGAGGTTGGTAATAATTTCACCTTCAATAAGAGTGACATTATTGATGTTATCTGTGCTAACAAAACATGAAATTGTATTTGAATGGCATTGAGTAAGGGCAAGTAGTATCGTTTAGGGACGTGTTCAGCTGTCACAGAAAGGCTGCCACCAGTGGCATGAACAAAGAGAGTTTTACTCACAAAGAGGCTGTACGCTGTGCCCCATTAAGGCAGCAATGTCATCTGCAGCAGGCTGCATGGAATGGCAGAGCTGCCAATTTCTTTATGACCCACTACAAAATTTTGGGAAAAAAGGTAGCAGCCGTTAATATAATATTACCAACATTTTTACCACTTACCATCTTCAAGATGCATCACATGGGTGAGCATTTCAAGCTCACAGCACATCTGTGAGGGAGAATTGTTGATGTCTTTTGGAGGTCATTCATTTTCTTCTTAAGTCAAAACTTAGCTGTCATATTTCTAGGACATGTGGCTTCACCAAATCCCCTCCTAGGTTTCCTTTGGTTATCAATGCATCAAGCAAACTCATAGGAATTCTAGAAGTTAATACTTGTGAGTCATGGAGAAACCAGTTCTGCCTTATCAAATCACATTAAATACTCATGCCATTCAGTGTACTCTCAGATGAACCATTGGAAGGTGCTCCTGTATTAGCGTTGCATTTCTGTTGGCAAGAACCTTCCCTCCTAGAGGCACTGTAACTTTCATATCTATTAGTAATTGCCAATGAAGTAGAAACCAAGAGTTTTCTTTGTCTTCTTGTTGACACGTTATTATGTATACTAAGTTACCCCGTTTCCTTGTTTAATTTCTTCGCATCATATACCAACTGCAATATCATCACGGAACAATGGTGGCCCCGAATGTAGCATCACCAGCTCTGGAAACTTCAGGTATGGCCACGGTAACAGTTAGGGTGGACTCCATCCAGTTCTTGGCCACTTGGGCTTGTCTGATTCTCTCCGTTTATCTACCTCCCACCCCACACCCCCACCCCCAGCAGCAGTGAGAATATGGTTAGTCAGTGAATCTCCAGCAGATCCAGATGCAGACCATTTCTCTGGATAATCTTTATGGTTGACTGTGGCCTAGGTAGCAGCACTGGTTCAGACAGAAACACCTGATTTGGGTGCCATCAAGCAGTATCTGTGCCCTGCCTGAGAAATGGGACAGTATGCATTTCAAACACTTCAAGTCTCCACTTCTCCCTGCAGACTTCTGTGTTTTGTTGCTTTCATCCACCTACCAAAGCAACCCCAACTTTATGCTAAAGAGAGTGGGCCTCGTGTGTCCTTTGCAGATTGGAATGCTGTTACTAGTTTGGGTTATCTTAACAAAAACTGGCAAATTATCTAAAAATATAGAATTCTGTGTGAATTTGGAATCCGTACCTGTAGTAAGCCCTCCATGATTCCATTGATTAGGGAGAGATATCAGACCATACTGTAAGAAACCCTGCCTTCGAATGCTACAGCTCTATGGACTTTCAAAGCACTATTTTTCACCTGGTTATCAAAAGTCGTTAAGTCTTTGTGAGTATACATTCAGAGCTTTTTTAAGATCTGGATCGTAGTCTCCAATTTTTCATTACCTTCCTAACCCATTTATTCCCAGAGTTCTCTTCATTTTTGAATCGTTCTGTTGGGCCTTTGACCACACCTGTCAAATAAAAAATTTCCTCAAATTGAATATATGAACATTTAAGAGCAGTCACGTGTTCAGCGCCCAAATATTTTATGATTTCCGTTAGGAGTTTATTCTGTCTGTGGACGGTGAAGAAACAAATGTCTCTTTCTTTTTTCCCCACATAAGTAAGTAGATGTGCAAGGCAGAATGCTAGGTACCTGTCAAGGGTAATAGGACATTCAGGAGTGTAAATAAGATTTCTGTCATCAAAAAAAGGAAAAAAAAAAGATTATTTGATGAATTAAGATAAGCTTAAAAGATTGATGAACTAAGATAAGCTAAAAATCTCTAACTGACACTATGATAAAGCTCATCTTTAAAGCTTGCTTTGTGTACTGATATTATTCCTTTTTTCTTGAAATCTAAAGAAGTTTTTCTCTTTGGCTCTTAATATGAAATGAAAAGACACTTTTCCCTTATATGTTCTTCTGCCGTTTTTAGGCTGAGCTTTTACAAAAGGCTTTTATGTATTCATTGCTTTTTATCTTCATCCTTTGTCCAAAACAAACCTTGAGATTGGGAACGATGTGGACTATTTCTAACCCAAGCTCAGAGGACTTAACTTCTCATAAACCCCTCAACTGAGGAGGCACTGAACTCCTATCATGGAGTTCCTTGTGCAGCCCATGGGCAGGATTCCACTGAAGTAATTGATAGCATCATGGAGACCCTGTCTCTGGAAGGAACTAACAATAAATAAGGATTTGACCTTATAGGCTGATTTTCCTAGAAATCTAGGAATCAAGAGGGACAGAAGTGGGATGATGGGAGAGGGACACTGGAGATGTGCTGAATACACAGGTTCACTTGAAGCCAACTGAGCAGAGGAAGGTTCTGCCCTGGAGGAGCTTGGCTCAGCAGGTTTCAGCTCCCAATTGTTATGGACTTAGTGAAAATACACTCATGAGAGCCTACGTGAAGGATGCCTCCAGAACTCTAAGAGGATTCATTCCTTTCTTATGTCTATTTTTATGGAAAGTGTCTTGGGGGTGCTTACTTCACCTTTGTGTGTCCACAGTTCTTCTTCCCACTATTTGTGTTGTCATGAACCTCCTTACATAGCCGTTGCTGCCCTCCTAGACCATGTGTTCCTCATGGGCAGGGCTCACCTTAGCCATCCGTGTGTCGTTACTACAGTGCCAGCCATGTGCAAAGGACCCTGTACATACTGAATGAATGCAATGTGTTTATGGGGTTTCAGTTCCCAATTTTTACAGAAGAACTAGCTGTCTCACTTCAATTTTATGTGTAACAGCAGCAGTCTATACTGGGGATTCTCTCCACATTCTCTCTTTTTACAAACACCTGTATAATCAACTTTTGATGAACTTTTACCCTTTTGTGATCAGATGAATTGGCTGGAACCTTTGCCATCTCTTTCGATCTTATTTGCAACCCATTACCACTTCAATTCCCTGTCCTACACTAAATTCTTGCTTAGCAAGAAGCACTATAGTTCAGTGACTAAGAGGGTGGCCCCTGGAGCCAGGCTGCCTGGGATCTAAACTCCTATTTTGCTCTATTTCTAGCAGCAGACCTTTGGACAACTTACTTTTTCTCTTTGTTACTCAGTTTTCTCAGCTGTAAAATCAGGCACAACCTAGTACCTTCACCACAGAGCTCTGAAATAAATTCAGTGAGGTAACAAAGGTAAAACACTTAGAATAATGCATGGAACCCCCTTAACTGCGAGTCAGTAAACACTCGCCTTTATTAGTGATGTAACTACGTTTTTGACAAAGTCGCTGCTTGCTTACTGAAAACCTCCACGTTGGCTGTGTTGAATGTACAGAACAGGTGAACTATGGAAGGCACCATGTCAGAGTCAGGCTTACTTGGTAGAATGAGGTCCAATTCCCTGATGCTGGTGATTGCAAGAGGATACTCAAGGGCACAGAGAGGCACAGAGAGGCACAAGGCCCTCGGTACAAACCCATACCAAGATGATCAGAAAGCCATAGGAAAACAGAGGGAACAAACTAATTTTACTTTAGTTCCCACCATACACCAGTACAGTTCTGTGCAATTCACACATGTTCCCCTCTCAAGCAAACATAACAGGCCTATGGGAAAGGTATTATTATTCCCATTTAACACGCAACTAGACTAATGCTTAGAAAGGTTAAATAACTTGCCAAACATCACATCGATGTGGCAGAGCTAGGATTTGAACCAGCACCGGTCACATCCCACTGCCTCTGCCAAACTTTAGAAACATCTTTGGAAGAGGTGAAATACGTTAATCACAATCATGCGCTGAATAACATAGGACTGGGTACTATAGGCCCGAGCAATCCCAAGGCGGGAAAAATATTAATTTCCGAAGGCTATTTTGCTTACTGTTATATTTCTCAGAGCGCACAGCGTAAGTGTTCGCTCTTTGTGAAATGAGTGAGTTTATGAGGGAATGGATGAAGTGTGAATACCTATGCTCATACGATTACACCGTGTAGTTTGGTTGAGGATCTCGGGACACTCTGCCTTACATCTTCACTCAGCAGAGTAACGGGAACATTAGAGCTGTCATAGCAGGTGAAAGAGAAGGTTACTTATCATACCACTTGTCCCAAATTACGCGTAGGCCAGCTAAAAAAGCAGCACACAAACATAAGACAGTGAGAGAGAGCCAGGAAAGCTCAGAGAGAGCGAGAGAGAGAATCCCAAGTAGGTTCTACACTGTCCGCACAAAGCCTGATGCAGAACTGGAGCTCGCAAACCATGAGATCATGACCTGAATCGAAAGCAATACAGTCACATGCCTAACTGACTGAGCCATCCAGGTGCTCTCACCTTTGTTAAGATTGGAATTCCCAGGTTTTTACGTAGATAAATGACAGATCTTACCAACAACAACAAAACATATTAGAAGGATGGTTGAAAACCAAGGATTGCAAGATTGCAGTAAGGACATAATATGTGGGAGTAATCGGGGTGGGTGGGAGGAAGAAAGGGCCAGGGGGTAGATAGAGGGTCTGTAAATGGAAGCTGACATTCTAGCAAAGGTGGAGCCTTGTTACTTCCACTCTTTAACTCCAGAACTTGTTGTCCCCAGCATGTGGTGTCCACTTACCATATGCTTCAGAGCTGGAGGATGGATAAGCTGCCCATTGTAATCAGGGGAAAACATTCCACCCACAGAATTCACTAATTGGCCTGTTCTATAATGTTTACCCTCTTACTGGCATTGCTAAAAGCACCTACTTTCTCTATACCACCATAGAACAGGTGGATTTTCCCTTGTCAGCCTTTGCTCGCTTGCTTGTCAGTTTATTGGTCCACCTGTGGCTTTATTCACCACTCACCGAAAACTGACTGAGGGACTCTGTGTGCCAGGCTCTGTTCTCGAGGTATACCCCTGCCTCCATGGTGGTTGTGGGTAATTCTTGACTTCTGGGCTTCCAGCTACTACGTCAGGTGGGGCTCTCCATCACCTTCTGTTGCTTTTTCATTGTCATTGGGCATGTGTCTGCCTGCTTCTTCTCTCTTATTATGTACACGGTAGAAATCAGTGCTTTGGGCATATGGATGACTGCAGTGAACAGACTCTGGGACGTGTCTTTTCCCTTGGGGAATTTGCATATTTGTGCATATTTGTGTCTCAAAATCTAGTTGATCCTAGAGGTAGACATTTTTAAACAAAGCAAACACAGTCCAGAAGGGGCTCAAGAAACAAAATCGTTGGATGTGTCCCCGAGGCTGGTAGCAATGCAGGTGGGCTAGAGGCCTACAGATGTGGAGCTAGACTGTTGTTGGATGACAGCTTCACTGTGCATCTTCAGCTAGGAAGTGGTACAGCTGGAATGAGAATTCTCCTAGTGTAATTCTTGGCCTGGTGTTTTCCTACTGACTCATTGGCCTGGGAGGGCTGAGACCTTTTGGAACTTCGTTGTGTTTTGCTGCAGAATCAAATACTAGCTAGGTTTCTCAAGTAGTTATAGAATGGGCTTTGACAGCAAGGTGGGGTGGGGGTCAGGGAGACCTGGCAGGAGGGAGGAAACAGCACAGGCAGGAGAGTGGGACTGGCAGAGGCTGTTTTCTTCCATTTTGTTCTGGGCAGACCTTAGTGAGGATGTCTAGTCCTGAATACCGGTGAAGTTTATGTACTGGCCATGGAGTTGGGCGGGCACCTTATAGAGATTCCTGACAGTCTGGAGGAAGTGTGTGTGTGTGTGTGTGTGTGTGTGTGTGTGTGTGTGTGTGTGTGTGTGTGAAAGAGAGAGAGAGTGAGAGAGAAAGAGAGAGAGAGAGAGAGAGAGAGAGAGAGAGAGAGAGAGAGAGAGAGAGAGAGAGAGAGAGAGATGGAGAGAGAGAAGTCCCAGTAAGGGAATGTGATATTTATTTGGATTGCCTGTTCAATTCATTTTCAAAGCATTCAAATCAAAGTGAATTTTTCTTAACACTAAAAGTATGTACTGAGTTTAATCCTAATAACATTAATAAGAAAATAAGATCTAGAATTTGATGTCCATCAATTTATAAATAAATCATTCTGGGGCAGAGGGGTCAACATGGTGGAGAAGTAGGGGGATCTGTACATCACATGTCTCTCAAACAAAGTGCTGAAGCCAAAGTATTTTGAACCCCAAAAGTCTGTGAGGAAAACAGACTGAATACCTCCCTGAGGGAAATGAGACAACTTGAGAAATGACAGGTGGCTGATTGTGAACTGGGGTGCATAAATTGGGCCAAGTAGGAATGGAGGGAAGAGATCCCCTTCTGCAGAGAGACAAAAGTAAGAGAAAGAGTGGCTCCGGAAGTGTGGGGCTGTATGTGGATAAGAGGAAAACCTCGGACTGGGACTGAGAGGGATCTTATCTCTAACTGTGGGCTTTCTTGGGTCTGGGGCTAGGCTCCCTGTTTGCGCACCTGGAGAAGAGAGGAGCCAGCATTGGCTTCAGGAGTTGATCAGGGGCACAGTCCACAGAAGGAGACAGTAGCCCCACCCTTGAGGCCTGTGCAATAGAACAAAGCCTGCCTGCATCCACCATTCCCCGGATCAGTGGCTGGGTCTAGGGCGCAGTCTGCAGTAGGAGAAAGTGGCCCCCTCCCTGGGGGCGTCGCTGTGGGACAGAAGGTTGCCTGCCTGCCTCCACCATGCCCAAGCTCAGCAGTGAGGTCAGCAGCGCAGTCCATGGCAGGAAAAGGCGGGGCTTCCTGAAGCACAGCAGCACAAAGATAGCCAGGAAGACTTTTGGAGCAACACAGAGAGGCACTTCCCCAGTGCCAGAGCACACGGAACGTGTCTGTGAATCCTAGACAAGCGCTATGCCAAAGGAGTCAGCACAGCAAGAAGGACAACACTGCGTTTGCCTTGGGCATAATGAGGACAACTGGAACGGAGTACACCAGGTCATGGAGAAGGGGCTGGGCATCACCATTGCACCACAACCACCACCACCACCACCACCACCACCACCACCACCACCAAGGCGGGGCCTCTGGGATCAGTCCGAGGGTCCATAGTGGAGGTGGGACCAGCCTACCACAAACCACGCCCCTCTGTGCTGGGTACCTGCTTACCTGATGGAGCTGGATAGGCACTGTGGAACCAGGCAGCTCCATCATCCGGACCAGTGATGCTGCATAGACTGGATTAATTCCGGGACAACTCTTGTTATTTAGACATATTCTCCCTTCCTATCTCATCCCTCTCTTAAGTTGATAACTCTGCTCGTTGGTTCGTTCAAGCGGACATTTATAATCCATTCCCTTGATGTATTTCCTACCTATACTTCTATACTTTCCTTTTGCTCTCTCTGGAATGATCAAGCCATCTAGTTTCTCTGTCTGGGTAAACTTATCTTCCTTTTGTTCCCACCCCTCCTTCCTTATTTTCCTTTCTCTCTCTCTGCATTAAGCCATTTAGCCTCCCAGCCTGGTCAATATATATATATATTTTTTCCTTTTCCCCACTGCTGTCATTTCCCTCTTTATATGTGTTCTTCCAACAGCAACGCCTCTACCTTGTTCTTTACTTGTAGCTGGTGTTTCTGGTTTGTTTGTTTTGTTTTCTTTTTGATTTCAGACTGTTTTTCTGTGTGTGTGAGCGTGTGTGTGTCCATTTATTTCTTTTAGTTGCACGTTTCCTTCCATGTCTCTGTTTCCTGTTTGTTGGTTTGTTTGTTTTCCTTTCCAGGGCTACTTCAAGGAACAAATAAAAGCACACCTTGTGGAGGGTCAAAAACATCATGACGAGTAGAGAACTCAAAGAGCCAATGCCACAACAACAGAGAGCAAGTAACACTCTCCAGGAAACACTACCTGCAGGGCTAGAACCTGCACAGGGCGTGACCCCCATTTCATATAGCAATTCTTGCAGGTGCAGAGCAAATAACAAGCTTGTAAACCTCATAAGAGAGAGAAAACTAGCCAAAATAATGAAACAGAAGCATTCCCCTCAAAAGAAGTTCCGGGAAGAAGTGGACAGCTAATGACTTGACCAAAACAGATGTAAGCTACATATCAGAAATTAGCATAACAGTCAAAGGATGAATCGTTGGGATTGGCAAAGGCATAGCAGACAGCATGGGATCAATTATTGCAGAGATCAAGGAAATAAAAAGTAGTCATGATAAATTCAATTGGTATAAATGAGGTGCAATTTAAAGTGGAGGCAGCCACAGCGTGGATTGAAGAGACAGAGGGGAGAGTAAAAGAATTGGAAGATAAAAATATGGGGAAAAGGAGGTGAGAAAAAGATAGAGAAAAAATTGAGGATCGAGAGGGGAGAATAAGAGAACTAAGTGATGCAATCAAATGGAACAATATCCATAGCACAGGATTTCCAGAAGAGAGCAAAAAGGGGTGCGAAGATGACCTTGAACAAATCATAGCTGAGAACTTCCACAATCTGGGGAAGGAAAGCGACATTGAAACCAAACGGGCACAGAGAACTCCCTACAGATGTAACTTGAGTTGATCTTCTGCACAACATATAATAGTGAAACTGGCAAAATACAAGCATGAAGAGAGAATTCTGAAAGCAGCTGGGGATGAAAGGACATTAACGTACAAAGGTAGAAGTATTGGGATAGGAGCAGACCCATCTACTGAAATCGGACAAGCCATAAACGAATAGGGGAATCTTCAATGTGATGAATAGGCAAAATATGCAACCAAGAATCCTTTATCTAGCCAGTCTGCCATTCAGAATCGAAGGAGAGGTAAAGGTCTTCCCAAACAAACCAAAAATGAAGGAATTCATCACCGCTAAACCATCCCTGCAAGAGATCCTAAGAGGGATTCTATGAGGGAAATGTCGCAAGTATCACAAAGTGCCACAGACACCAGTACAAGCATGAAAAGCACAGACATCACAGTGCCTGGGAACCATAGCTTTCCATAATAACACTGCATGGAAGTGGAATAAATGCTCCAACCAAAAGACATAGGGTATCAGAATGGATAATACAAAGCAAGACCCATCTATTTGCTGTCTTACAAGAGACTCCTTTCAGACCTGAGGACACCTTACTATTGAAAGTGGGGAGATGGAGAGCTACCTTTCATGCTACTCAGAGTCAAAAGGAAGCTGTATTAGCCATACTTATATCAGACAAACTTGACCTTAAATTAAAGTGTGTAGCAAGAGATGTTTAAGGGCATTATTAAATAATTACAGTGTCTGTCCATCAGGAGGAGCTAACAATTATAATGAGTATGCAGTAAATTCGGAAGCACACAAAGATTTAAAACATTTAATCACAAACATTAACAATCTCCATGATAAGAATGTGGTAATTGCAGGGGGCTTTAATACTCAACTTACAACAATGGACAGAAAATCTAGACAGAATCAGGAAAGAAACAATGGTCCTGAATGATACATTGGACCAGAAGGACGTGACAGATATTTTAGAACTCTACATCCCAAAGCAGCAGAGCATACTTTCTTCTGGAGTGCAAGTGGAACATTCTCCAGGAGAGACCACATACTAGGTCACGAAAAGCCTTCAATAAATATAACAGAATTGAGATGACACCGTGCACACTTTCAGGTCACAATGTTTTGAACTTGAAATAAACTATAGGAAAAAGTCTGCTAAACCTCTAAAAGCATACAGGTTAAAAAACATCTTACTAAAGAATGAATCAGTCAACCAGACAGAGAAGAAATTAAAAGACATAAGAAACAAATAAAAATGAAAATTCAACAATCAAAACTTTTTGAAAGAAAATTTACTTAAAAAGATGGTAAAAGGGTTACTGAAGCTGAGTTTTGCATACTTGAGACAGCATGTAATGCACTAAGGAGTCAGAGTGCTTGGGGTAATGGCCATTTCCATAACTTTCTCAGTTCTGTGACCTTGAGCAATTATAACATCTCCTTCAGCCTCAATTCCTTCTTCTGTACACAGGGTCAATTGACATGCTTTATCAGGTCACGTGCTTGCCACAGGGAAGTGATTGGTAGCTGTAAGTTCATTGCTTTGGCCCTTGTATTCCCAGGACTCCTGCCAGGGAGCCTGGAGGTCTGTGTGCTGGCCTGAATCTGCTACATTTTCAGGCAAATTTTTTACTTTGTGATTAAGTCTTCCCGTTTCACTGAGCCCTTGATTCACCCCATGTGTTCTGGCATCTGCTGCCCTGTGTGGGTTCCCTCCTCCTTTTTAACACCCTTACTTGGTTTTGTGTGATACAGTGATCACACCACCTGAGCATCAGTTATTCGCAATAAGCGTGACTCCTCTGAGTACCTATGGTATTCTGATTATTCCCACATAGAGCTAGTTTCTGCAGCTCTGATTATCTGCTAAATTATACCAATGCATATTTTAGAAGATTCTTTTGTTGTTGTTGTTGTTGTTGCTGCTACTGCTGTTGTTGTTGTTGTTGCTGCTGCTGTTGTTGTTGTTGTTTTTGTTGCTTAGAAATCATTTGCTTCAGGTTCATCTAGTCTATCCAGTAACACCTGCAATAACATTGAGATAAACCTTGGTTTTACCTGTTTTCACTTTTTAATGCCAGTGGATTTTGTTTTTGGTTTTCTTTTTCAGGCTCCTTTGGGAAGTTCTATTTCTTCCATCTCTCGCTCATGTTTCCTAAATAGACAATGGATTGTTTGCTAGTTGCTGTGTCTGGGACGTTGTTGCTGTTTGCCAGGTGTTAGTATTGGCATGCCAGGCCTGGGTGTTCATTCTTTCACGGATTTTTGCTCCAGGTCTTCATGACAAAGGCAACAGAATGAAGAAGGTACTGAGTTGAAGCAGTTAGAAATTCACTTCAACTAGGATTGCCGGAGGAAGTGGGCACTGCCTTTAGAGCAGGAGACACAGAAATGAACCACAAGTGAGCAAAATGAGTTGGGTATAAGAAAGAAAAATAATTCCAGCACGATAGTCAAGTTTTCTTTGCTTTTATTTGAACTATGGGATCAATGTGTAACGTACTACAAACCCTTACGATCTGGGCAGCTTATTTTTATTTTAATGTTGGTTGGTTGGTTCGTTGGTTGTGTGGGTGGGTGGGTGGGTGGGTGGTTGATTTGCAGTGTGTGTGAGGAAGGGGAGGGGATGAGAGAGGGGGAAGAGAAAATTCCAAGCAGGCTCTGTGCAGAGTGTGACCTGGGGCTTGAAACCACAAATGGCGAAATCATGACCTGAACTGAAACTAAGATTAGGTCACTCAACTAACTGAGCCACTAGGCTCCCCTTGGCTGCTTATTGTATTTGCACATTGGGCCTTCGTGTTAGAAATACCATAGGGAGTGGTGTACATGCATGATCTAAGGAAGGTGTAGCTATTTAGATCTGGCTTATTTTTTTTTCCTTATAACACTTTATTCAGGAGTGATATTTCATAAGTTTATTAGAAAGACAGAGTGAAGATTGTAATTTGGAGGAAATCAGGTAAGGAGTCATTGCAGTTGACCAGGAGAGGTGAACATGACAGGAATTAGTGTGGACGCAGGAAATGGAGACATGAGGACAGATGTATTTTTTTGAAAATGCTTTTTGTTGTGTAATTAACATTATATAAAATAACTCTTTTGGTGCATAGTGCTTTGAGTTTTAAAGATTGTATATACTCATGTAAATGTCACCCCAGTGATAATACAGAAGAGTTCTGTTCCTGGGGCACATAGGTGGCTTAGTCACTTGAGCATCCCACTCTTGATTTCGGCTAAGGTCATGATCTCACTGTTCTTGAGTTTGAGCCCCTGCTCACGACCTTCCCGGAGCCTACTTGGGATTATCCCTCTCTACCTCTTTTTCTGTGCCTCCCCCACTCTCACTCTCTGTCTTCCCTCCCAAAAAAATTAGACACAAAGAGAACAATTCCATCAGCTCCCAGAATTCCCTCATGTTGAATCACTCTCACCCCACCCCTGAGGCCTGGCAACCATCTATCTCCAACTTTAATATCATATAAATGGATCCTTATTGTAGGTAACTTTATGAGACTGGTTTCTGTCTTTCAACATCATGCCTTTATAATACGTCTGTTTCTTAGTGTTTCCCTGTACGGATATACCAGGGTTTGTTTAACCATTCATTTCCTGAAGGAAATTTGTGTTTTTCCATTTTTGTCAGTTATGATTAGAGTTGCTGTAAACATTTGTGTGCATGTTTTTTTGTTTTTGTTTTATAAACGTAAGTTTTCACTTCTCTAGAGCAAATATCCAGGAGTCAGATTTATGGGTCATATGCAAGTATTAGGTATTGTCTTTAAAAAATATATATATTTCATGGGCTCCTGGTTGGCTCAGTAGATTGAGTAGCTGACTTCAGCTCGGGTCATGATCTGACGGTTTGTGAGTTCAAGCCCCATGTTTGGCTCTATCCTGACAACTTGGAACCTGGAGCCTGCTTTGGATTCTGTATCTCCTCTCTCTCTGCCCCTCCCTGCTCACACTCTTCTCTCTTCATCCCTCAAAAATAAATAAAGATTGAAAAAAAAAACATTTTCAATATGTGTATAGCAGTATCTCAGGGCAGTTTGAATGTGTTTCCCTGAAGCCTAGTGTTGTGGAGCATCGTTTTGTGTACTTCAATATATGATATTCTGGACACAAGACCTTTGCTGGATATATGATTTGGGAATATTTTCTCCAAGTCCATAGATTGTCTTTTTGTTCTTTTAGCAGAGTCTTTTACCAAGAAAAAGTTTTAGTACTAATGAAGAGCAATTTAGAGATTTTTTTTCTTTTATATGAATCCAATTTATACACCTTATAACTTCAGATATAATTTGTACTCCTTGTTCATATATTTGCTATTCTATACCAGCATCAGAATGTTTTCAGTTTGTTGCTATTGGTTGCACAAGTTGTATACTGCACAGTTCTAGGAGGCATGATTTATATGAAATATAGTGCGAATGGTAACCCTCAAATCTGTAAAATGTACAACTTGTACACATATGTATTATCTCCTGGAGGGTCTTTTCTACTGTACAGATTGCAGTCATTGCTGTGGTTCTGTTTTACTTTCCTTGTCATTAATTTATCATGCGGAGTGTATACTGAAGCCAAATTTAAGAAGCTCCTGTTTGTGAGCTATCTAAAGGTAATTTATTCTCACTGATTCGCAACTAGCTGGGGCCTATCCTTGGGGTACAGCAACATCTGGCTTTCAAGCTTGTTCCCTTACTTTAATCTATTAATTTGCATTCATGGAAACTGGAAACTCTCTTCAGCCAGCCAGTGTTAGCTAGATACCCGTGATTTTAAAATTCACCTCTAAACAAATGACTAAAACTTTAATATTTGTAGAATCATCGGGATTTGAAAAAAAAAGGAACAATATAAAACAGCTGGAAAAAATCAACAGAATATAATATAAAAACAAACATATCATTTGCAGGGAATACTTTGGCTCCATGCAATTCTCTATTTACTCTGAGTAGCTCTAAGTTGGTGTATGACGTCCCTCTGACAATATGAATGTACATTCAGTGTTACAAGATGTTTGTTTTGTCAATACTTAGTTCCTCTAAAGATGAAATCACAAATTATTAACTGATCAACAGTTAGTGTTGTAGCAGAATCAGGAACAATTCAACAGAACAGGCCTGTTCTGGGTGTGTTCTTACAGAATTATATAATTATGTCCATTATTACTACAGGTGTCTTACCTACCTGGCCTCTTCATAATCAGCTACAGTAGCATTTCAGAAAGCATCCCATTCTTCCCCACTGAAATGATGACACTTTTTTTTAAATTATGTGTCTACATTTATTTATTTTTGAGAAACAGAGTGAGACAAAGCGTGAGTGGGGGAGAGGCAGAGAGAGAAGGAGACAGAATACGAAGCAGGCTCCAGTCTCTGAGCAAGTGGTCAGCACAGAGCCTGATGCAGGGCTCAAACCCATGAACTGTGAGACCATGACCTGAGCTGAAGTCAGACATTCAACCGACTGAGCCACCCAGGCGCCCCATGAAATGGTGAAACTTTTACGATGCTACTTGTAGGCTTTCTTGGTGGGGATTTATTTTTGTTTGTTTTATAAAAGTCCTTTATCAAGTTGATGAAGTCTCCCTGGACTCAGTTTGCGGAGAGAATGTTTTATTTATTATGAATGGAGGTAACAAATGCCTTGTCTGCATCTGTTTTTAAGACCATCTGATCATTATCCTGTCTTTCTTCTTTAGCCTATTGTTGTGATGGGTTAAACTAATTGATTTTTGAATATTGAACCAGTCTCCCATACTGGTACTAAATCCCTCTTGGTTATGGATGTATAATTCTTTTTACACATTGTTGGATTTGATTTGCTAACATGTATTGGGTATTTTGTGTCTATGAAAATGCAAGACACTGGTCTCCAGTTTTCCTTTCTTATAATGCGTTTACCTTGTTTTGTCAATGCTGGCCTCCTAGAATGAGGAAGTTTTCCCTCTGTTTTTATTTTCGGAAAGAGATTATAGGACATTAGCATCATTTTTTCCTGTAAATGTTTGCTAGAATTCTTCCGTGAAACCATGTGGGCCTGATGCTTTCTTTTGCGAAGGTTATTTGTCCTTGACACTATTTACTTAATAAATATAGGCCTATCCAGATAATCTATGTTTCCTTAAGTGGGTTTTAGTAGTGTGTGTCTGTTATTTGTTTTCTATATTTTTCTAAAATGTTTTCATTTATTTCTGAGAGAGAGCTGTAGAGTGGGAGGTGGGAAGGGGCAGAGAGAGAGGGAGACGCAGAATCTGAAGCAGGCCCCAGGCTCTGAGATGTTAGCACAGAGCCTGACACAGGGCTCAAACCCACGGGCCAGGAGATTATGACCTGAGCTGAAGTCAAACATTTACTGACTGAGCCACCCAGGTGCCCCATCGTGTGCATCTTTTAAATAATTGATCTGTTTCATATAAGTTATGAAATTTGGGGGCATAGAGTCATTCATAATATTTTCCGTTATCCTCTTGATATTCATGGAATCGGTAGCGGTTATGTCTCTTCCATTTTTGATATTACCCATTTGTGCCTACTTTTTTTCCTTGGATAGCCTAGTTAGGGGTTCATTGCCTTTATTGATATTTTCAAAGAACCATCTTTTGATTTCTCTATTGATTATCTCCAGTATTTTACTATCTTTTATTTTATTGATATCTGTTCTTATTATTATTTTTTAAGTATTATTATTTCTTTTCTCCTACTTCAGCCTTCAACTGTACCTCCTCCCCTATTTTCCTAAGGTGGAAGTTTAGGCTACTAATTTTAGGTCTTTCTCCTTTTCAATTTTGTTACATTTATTTACTTACTTTGAGAGAGAGAGAGAGAGAGAGAGAGAGAGAGAGAGAGAGAGAGAGAGAGAGAGAGGGAAAGCATGTACGTGAGCAGGGGCATGGCAGAGAGAGGGAGAGAGAGAATCCCAAGCAGGAACCCAATACAGGGGATTGATCTCATGAGCATGATAGCATGACCTGAGTGGAAAGTAAGAGTTGCATGCTAAAACGACTGAGCACCCAGATGTCCGAAGATCTTTCTACTTTTCTAATAAATGCATTCAGTGCTGTTCGTTTTACTGGAAGCCATGTCTTCAGTGCCCCCCACACCCCGCCCTGCACATTTTGGTAGGTTGTATTTAATTTTCATTGAGTCCAAACTACTTTGAAATTTCTCTCAAGATTCCTTCTTTGATGTGTTATTTAGAAGTATGTTCTTTAATCTCTAAACATTTGGGGGTTTTCCTGCTATCTTTTTATTATTGCTTTCCATCCAGTTCAATTCCAGTGTGGCCTGACAGCATACTTTGTATGGTTTCTGGTCTTTGAAATTTGGTAGGATGTGTTTTATGGCCCAGAACATGTTCTGACTTGGTGCATGTTCTGTGTGAACTTGAGAAACATGTTTATTCAACTACTGTTGGATAAAATATTCCATATGTACCAGTTAGATCTAGGTGATTACTGCTACTGCTTAGTCCAGCTGTAGCCTTACCTATATCCTTCTAGACCTGTCAGTCACTGACAGAAAGGTGTTGAAGTCTCCACTATAATAATGCATTTTTCCCTTTCTCCTTGAAATTCTAAAAGTTTTTCCATCATTTATTTTCATTCTCTGTTGTTAGGTATAGAAAATCAGAGATTGTTATGTTTTCTTACAGAACTGACCCTTTTATCTCTCTATATAATCTCTTTATATAATGACACTCTTTATCTCTCTAGAGTTTCCTTGTTTGGAAGTTTGCTTTGTCTGGAATTAATGCAATTACTCCAACTCTCTTTTGATAAGCATTAGCATGATAAATCTTTCTTCATCCTTTTACTTTTAATCTATCTGTATCTTTATATCTCATGTGAATTTCTTATAGACAATATAGAGTCGCATCTTGTTTTTGGATCTCCTGTGAGAATCTCTGAGCTTTAATTGGTATATTTAGACTATTCACATTTGATGTGAGTATTGATATAGTTGGAAGAATATCTACCATGTTTGTAACTGTTTTCTATTCACTGCATTTATACTTTGCTTCCTTTCTATCTTCACCTTT
Organism: Neofelis nebulosa; assembly: GCF_028018385.1. Lineage (NCBI taxonomy): Eukaryota > Metazoa > Chordata > Mammalia > Carnivora > Felidae > Neofelis > Neofelis nebulosa. Next base: position 1,056,308 of record NC_080801.1, read on the forward strand.
TTCTGCCTTCTGGATTTTAATGCAGCAGTTGGTATATTCCATGTTCTTCTTTCTCTTAGCATATTCATTATACTTTTTTATTTTAAAAAGTTGGAGTGGTTTCCCCTTTATTTGCATTTGCATTACTCATTTATAACTCGTCAAATTCCTCTTTCAAATCACACTGTATCACTTCACAGGTAGTGCAGTTACCTTATAAAAGCTTTCTCAATTCCTCCATCCCATGCCTTCTAATATTGACGTCATCTACCTCCTTCTCCATATCCTATGATCACCGAGTATATTGCTGCTGTTATCACTTTAAACAAATTGTTATCTATCAGATAAGTTGGGAAAGAGAAAAATAAAATATTTTATCTTACCTTCCCTTATTCCTACTCTAATCTGCTTCTTTTTAACACATAGATCTGAGTTCCTTATCTATAACCTATATCCATATTCCTTTTTCTAAAGACCTTTCTCTTGAGAGAGACAGGGGGCACAAATGAGCAAGGGGCATAGAGAGAATCCCACGACAGGCAGAGAGAGAGGGAGAGATAATGGGATCTCACTCAAAGCATGGCTCATGCTCACTTGCAGTGGGGCTGGAGCTCATTGATGTGGCACTTGAACTCACAAACTGTGGGACTTGAACTCATGAATGGTGAGATCATGACCTGAGCTAAACTCAGGTATTTAACCACTGAGGTATCCTGGAAGGAACTTTTTTTTTTATTTCTTGCAAGGCAGATCTACTAGTGATAAAGTCCTTCCTTTTTGGTTTCACAACGTATTACTTGTTTTTGGGTTGTTGTTGTTTTTCTTGTTGTTGTTCTTGTTGTTTACAAAGGTGAGGGATTGTAAAATTCAGATGCTTTTGGGAAGAGTAACACACTCCATGCCTAACATCTTTTTTAATGTTTATTTATTTATGTTGAGGGAGAAAGGGGCAGAGAGAGAGAGGGGGGAGAGAGAGAGAATTCCAAGCAGACTCCATTCTGATAGCAGAGAGCCCTATGTGGGGGTCAATCTCATTAAACATGAGATCATGACTTGAGCAGAAACCAAGGTCGGATGCTCAACCGACTGAGCCACACAGGCACCCCAAAAAGTCTTTTTTCTCCAGTTTGAAATACACTTTTGCTGGATATAGAATTTTCAATGGGTGTTTTTTTTTTTTCCTTTCAACACTTTTATTTTTATTTTTATTTTTATTTTTATTTTTATTTTTATTATTTTTATTTTTATTTTTATTTTTGTTTTTATTTTTATTTTTATTTTTATTTTTATTTTTATTATTTTTATTTTTATTTTTATTTTTATTTTTATTTTTATTTTTATTTTTATTTTTATTTTTATTTTTATTTTTATTTTTATTTTTATTTTTATTTTTATTTTTTCTTCTACTCTGGCTATGAACAAAGGGATAGATGGGGTAAGAGGAGAGAGAGTGATGCTGGCTGGTAGAAGGGCATGATCTTAGCCTGGCTGGTGAATTGCTGTCTGACAGACACACTAAATGGAACATTGAAGCAAACGTGCAGTCATCTGAGGGAAGATGCAGGAAGAGTTGTAAGTGTAAAAGGACAGTGGTATCACTGAGGTATTTGAGAAAAGGGATGATGTGAAACACGCCAGTATTGTGTTGCCTCAAAAAGCACATCTGCAAGCAGTCTTGTATATTCACAAAAACACTTTCTACCTACCTGGCATTGTGGCTCTCTGAAGTTTTATAATGCCTGTAGTTTCTTTTTTTTCTTTTCTTTTCTTTTCTTTTTTTTTTTTTTTTAGTAATGAAAGGAAAATGTTGAAGTCTCTAGTTTCCAAACTCATTTCTGGGACATCATTTTTTCTTGGAAGTTTTTGAAAACCATCCAGTAATACTCAAGGGAAGGAGAGACTTTGCTTCTATGGTATAAGGTGAAGGCCCCAAAGCCCAGTGGTTTGAGCCACTGAATGTATCTGTGGTATCAATCTAAGTATGCATGTCTGAATGCTAGTTGTTGCTGCTTTAGCTGTGGATTTAATCCTGAATGAAATGAGGAGATACTGTATGTGGAGAAAAGTAATTAAGAAAAGCATGTGTAACAAGGAACATGTTTCAGTTGCATATCCAACAGCAAATGTGTGTGTGTGTGTGTGTGTGTGTGTGTGTGTGTGTGTGTTTAAAGTTTTTATTTATTCTGTGTGAGAGAGAGACAGAGAGAAAGAATGCAAGCAGGGGAAGGATGGAGAGCCAGAGAGAGAGAGGAAGAGAGATAACCTGGCAGTGCAGAGCCTGACGCAGGGCTCCATGTCACGAACCATGAGATCATGACCTGAGCTGAAATCAAGAGTCTGATGGTAACTGACTGAGCCACTCAGGCGCCCTGTCTTTATTTTTTAAACATATGAACTCTTGAGTCATAGTTCTCCTTGGGTTTTAGCCGTTTTCTTGTAGCAAATGTATTCTGAAATACAGAGAGGTTTGTGTGCTTCAAAGTGAACAGTGGGATGATGTTTTTTTAAGGTAGTATATCAGCTAGAGGGGGCACGTGGCAGAATGGCTGAATATGAGCCTGGAGCCAGATGACCTGGGCCTGAACCCTGGCTTACTAGATGTATGACCTTGGGTAGGCTATTTAACCTTTCTGTTCCTTAAGTCTCCATTTGCAAAATGAGGCTAGTGATTCTATGTTCAAATGTTCCTGGATTGTGGCCCTGCCTGGCACAACTGTTAATGGCTTTCCGCTTTGATTCCCCAAAGTATCTTTATTTGGACAATAAATTATATCGTTGCCCTCACAATGAGCGAACCTGTGTCAGAAGATCCATTTTGAAGATTAAAAGCATTAAAAACAACACCTGCTCATAATATGTGCTCAGTAAGTACTAGTTGCTATTATTAGCTGTGACAACCAGAATACACGTTTTAACTATCCAGATTCATGCATTACCCCAGAAGCAAGGATTGTTACTGTAGACCTTGAACTCTGAAAGTGACATGTTTTGTTGGAAAATGGAGAATCACCACAGTGTGAGCAAATTTAATACAGTTTTGAAAAATTCTCTTCCAGTTTAACCTAGCATGGGTGAAACAAGTAGCTTGAAAAAAATGGCCGTCTTCTTTCATTTCACTAACAGGGTAATCACCACCCAGGACATGCTGGTGTTACAGAGAAAATACCACGGGGGTTGTTAATTTGGGTTTTGTGTTTAATGTGCTGTTCTTTCGAGTCTGATCCCTAGTTTTCTTTCTTTGATCTTTCTTTGGGCATTCCCTTCCTTCTCCTCCCCTCATGTAATGTCTGAAGTCAATTGCTGTCCCTCCTTCATACATCCTTGTGCTAGTCGATAAAGAAATTATACATAACTGAAAAAGCTTTATTTGCAGTAATGGTTTCATGTGCCTACTCTTAAAATCCTTTGACGTGTTTGAGATTGGGTAGAAAAAAAGTGGGTTAATTGGGATATGACTTTTCTTCATATAGGCACCTTGATGAGAGTTTCTGCTAAGCTTGTGAGGTAGTCACGCTAGACAGGCACAGAGGTAGGACGGACCTCAACTCCTGGCCCTGCCACAGGCTAGGTGTGTGACCTTGGGCACTCCGTTTGTTTCATCTCTCTGAGTTTCAGTATTTAGCATGCTTAAAAAGGGGGTAAAGATACATGCTGCTTCCCAAGGTTAAACATGAGGCTCAAATGAGATGATGAGTTAGTATGCTCTAAGCAAATGTTGGCCAAGAGTTCCTTTCTTTAAAAATTGGTTGATGTGATTGGGACTCCTTTTGTAAGATCCATGAGCAGAGACTTGGAGGAAAAGAAGATAAAAATGTTGCTTCTGTTTGTGCGTTTCTGAGTTGCCTGTGGCTGTAGTACTTGGCTATCTAAGCAGGTGCTGCTTCAGCATGCATGAAATACTTCAAATAGGCGACAAGATGGTTTTTCTTTTATCCTAAATTTCAGGCTGTTGGAAGCATATCTGTGGAAGCCTGTGTGGTCTGACAGCTGGAAGGCTCCAGGCGAAGTCAAGTGTGCAAGGGAGCCCAGCTTTGAGCCAACCAGGGAAAGGATGGCTTAGCTCTCAAAGGAACATGCACGTTTCTCAGGTGATAGGGTAGAGAATAAAATGTGTCCCTTTAAACTCCACATTCCCCTGCTCTTCAACTTCTAAGGAAGTCTTTGGCTACTAGCAGTCTGGGCTCTGGAGCCAGCATAGTATTTTTCTTCTTTTAGTTTATCCTGGTTTATGATTTGCTCCCCTTTAACTGAAAAATTGTTTTTATTATAGAAAATGTCAAATGTGTAAAAGTCAAGAAAATAGTATATTATACCCCCATGTGCTTACGACCTAGTTTTAAAAATTATCAAAAACTCATGTCTAATCTTGTTTCATCTGTCTTTCTACCCGTTTTGTCCTTGCTCCCCTCTTCCCCTGGTTTATTTGAAGCAAATCCCACACGTTGTATTTTATTAAAAATATCATCCTGTTTGTTTTTATTTTAAAAAAAGTTTTATTGTAGTATACTTGGCATAATTTGCAGGAAGCTAAAGTGTGCTATTTGATAAGTTTATGCATCAGTGTGGATGAGTATACACACAGATCAAAAAGTATATACACACACATATCCATGAAACCACCACAGTCTAGATAGTGACCATATCCATCACCGAAAAGTTTCCTTGTGTCTCTTGGTCATCCTTTCCTCTTGCCCCTCTCTGCCACCCATTACTGATCTGCATTCTGTCACAATATATTAGTTTCTATTAGAGTTCTTGATGAGTGACATCATAAAGTAAGTACTTTTTTTTGGTCCAGTTTTTTTTTTTCCTCCGGCCGTGGCATAGTCTTTGTCTATTCTACCAATATCGTCATGCTGTGACTAGGTACCATTTAGGAAGCTGCACGTCTGGGATGCAGACGGGATACCTGATGAGACCTAGACTAGTCTTACAATCAGTGTTAGAGCTGTAACTTGGACCCAGGCAGGTAGTCTGGCTGCAGAGCTCATGCTTTCATTAAGAGATAATATTTTCATTAAGAGATGGTACTCGTGGGTGGCTCAGTTGGTTAAGCCTACTCGGGATTCTCCTTGATGCTCCCGTGCTTGTGCTCGCATCCTCTCTCTCTCTCTCTCTCTCTCTCTCTCTCTCTCTCTCTCTCTGTCTCAAAACAAATAAAAATGTGTTCTTTTTAAAAAAGGAGATAATACTTGAGGTGGATCTTGCAAGATAAAGAGAAGTTTAATGGACAGTAGGGACTGGCGTATTAGGTAGAAAGAATGTAGTATCAATGCGGGGACATGAGAAACTTATTGTCCTGGGGGCTGATGATGAGAAATAATGTTGGTAATGCTGGTATGACCAGAAATATGTAGGGCCTAAAAAATACCTCTTTTGGTTATCCAGAGCAGCTTTTTCATTGATAATATTAATGAGGTCTTTAAAAAGTCTCCTTGATATGTTGAGAAAGTGCAGGAGATCCCATTTCTGTTTTCTCAGTTCCAAGGATCTCAGATGGGGAGCTTCTGAACAAGCTGATCTCAAAAGCATTTTCTGATCTCAGCCAACCTAGGTTTTGCCATCCAGGAGTAAATTCACTGCTCTCACATTTTCTGCTCAGCTCTGAGTCCCTTTCATGTTAAAAGAGATCTGCTTGCTGCTTTTAAACTGAATAGTATTTCCAAACCTGTCCCCACTGTCAGTAGTTGAAAGGCTAATAGTCAGCTAGCATCTGAATACCATTGGAGTGGTACCTCACTTATTTGGTTCATAAAAGGATGATGGTTGTAAAAAGGAAAGTGTATGATGTGGTGGTTTAGCCATGTTTTGGAGGCTAACTCTTGTTTCCTGCTTTAAAAATGCATTTTGCTATTTCGTAGTTAAGAATAGATTATGATGAGAAGGTAGTAAATGCAAAATAAAAGGTGCTTTTAGGTTTTAATGCACAGTGCTGTTGCTGAGTATCAGTGAAACAGATTGGTTTTTGTTTTTGTTTTTGTTTTTTAAATGAATAGGTAGTTTGTGGATGTGAATTTCAAAAGGTGCACGTGTTCAAATCCCTTCTTTCCTCCTCAAGCAACTTTAATTTTTCTTTAGTGGCCCCTTTTATAAAAGGAGTCTATGCTTGTATTAGCATGTATGAGTGTGTTATTGTTTCTAGGATTTTGTTATGGAAATGCTAATTAGTAAGAATAGAGAGAATGTTATCTCTTGCCAGTCATGATAGCAATCTTTGTGTGTGTGTGTGTGTGTGTGCCTGCGTGTGTGCGTGTGCATGCATGCAAATGAGCAGATAATCTAAACAAGTGTTTACTTTTCACCTAAAAAGTAATAAACATGCATATTAACAAAGTTTAACCCATACTAAGGAAAAAGATTAAATAGAAACTGACTAGGCCCATCTTTGGATTTAACAAAGACTTCCAGCAGCTACTATATTTAAAGAACTAAAGGAAAATATATTCAAAGATACAGTAGGAAACATGATGTGAGTTCACCGAGAATCACAATAGACAAATGGAAGTGATTTTTAAATAAGTGAAATTTATGGAATTGAAAAATACAATAACTCAAATTAAATTTCACTAGATTAACTCAGTAGATTAGAAATAGAAGAAGGAATCTGTGAACTTGAAGGTAAATCTAGGGAAATGTGCCAAGCCAAAGAAGAGACAGGGAAGAAAAATTGGACACCAATCAGTAGAGCACTGTGTGACAATATCAGGTGCTCCAACTAATTATGTAACACAGGTATAATAGGTGCCCCAGATGGAGAGGAGGGAGAAAAAGGGACAAAAATATTACCGAACAAGTTGTTTACATATCAAATTTGATGAAGATGGTCTGAAAGATCCAAAAATTTGAAATAACTTCAATTTGGATGAACACAAAGAAGAACACACCTAGACAAATCATAGTTACACTATTGGAAAATAAAGATATTATTTTGAAAGTAGAAAGAGGAAGCTCCTTTTCACATATAGGGCAAGAATAATGTGACTAATGGCTGATTTCTCATCAGAAACAATGGAAGCCCGAAGATGGTGTACTGATGAATCAGAAGTGCTGATAAAAACCATCAACTAAGAATTCTTTGCCCAACAAAACTCTCCTTTAAAAATGAAGATGAAGAAATTAGGCTGTTTCCGTCGCCCTGCTACTCTTCGCTGGCTAGGAATTCACCACGTGCGGAGAAATGGTCTTGGCGGCCAGACAGCAGGCCCCGGTTTTCACAACTGTGGTCGAACTAGGAGGCTGAAGAATTGTACTTCGGGTGTGAAATGGCAACTGTACTGTTGCACTCCATCACGGGGAAACCCGCAGATATGCACTGGGGAAGCAGTGTGGGGTGCGTCTATACACTCTGGGAGGAAGCCGGGTGACGTCCCGGGAGGAGGAGACTGAGCAGGTACCTCGAGGGTCCGAGCTGACTGTGCTAAATTCTGCCTGCTTGGCTGCACACCTGGATTTCACACATTGGTCCTCGGCACATTGAAGCTCTGTGTGGCCAGCGTCATGGGACACCTGGATCAGAAACCTTGGCGGTGGGGACACCCTTCCTGTGCACGTGCCGTGTACCGGGCTCCGGGCTGAGCATGGCACAGAGGTCATCCTCACTTTCAAACTGATGATGGGCAAGCTGAGACATCAACTGCCCTCCAACGTCACCCGTGCACTTGAAAGTGGCTGAGGTGTTGGGCCTCGTCTGGGCACCTGCTTCCCGGATCACTGGCTGTGCCATCGGGCAGTCTGGGAACAAAGCCTGGTGTCAGCACTAACGGGTGACAGGGGCTTGGACACCTGTTTGGCCTCTCTGTACCTCAGACTTCTTGCCCACAGGTGACACCATAGGGGTTCCGTTGGGAAACAGAGACGGTGTGAATCTGTGGGCTCTAAGGGGTCCTTTTTCTTCTCTGCACCCCCACCCCCTTCCTGGGTGTCTTGGCCCTTAAGGAGATCAGGAAGAAATGGAGAGATTTTGCCGTGGGATATGATGGCTTAACAGGGCAGGATTCGGAGACTCGGGAGTTTGGTCCTAAGTTTGGCCACGTGCCGACCAAGGGGTGCAGGCCACCTTTCGAGGTTCTGCCTCTCCATGCCACCCTGACCGTGGTGTGAAATCCAAGAACAGGCACAAAGTCATTATCAGGACTTTCAAAATAAGATCTTCAAGGAAGTAAATAAGACTAGGTCTCCAAACAGAAGAACTCTATCCCCTTCTCCACAGCCTTTGGGGTCTTAGTGGCCAGGTAAAGGGGATTGCCTTTGGGCAAGCTTGACCTCCCGCTGCCCATGGACCGTCGAAGAGGCACAACCACACAGCTTGGAATCCCTTACTGCCCCTGACACGCCACACTGGGTGCCCCCGCTGGCCGTGCTCCTGCCTGACCTCTGCATTCTCAGACGCTCAAAGACGAGGGACGGTGCCGGCCAATAAGAGGAGGGAGTGTTGCCTCTGTGCGCCAGACACAGGAGGCCAGGTGCATGCTCCAGCCTCAGCTTTGCCACTAACCGTCTGGTCAACCTCCGTGAGTCCTGTTCCCCGTCGAGACAGATTCCCCGCCCCAGAACTGAGCCGTCTGATCGCACTCGGATCACCGAAAGCACGCAGCGCTCGTCGGGCAGTCAAGGCCACACTGCCCGCAGCCACACATGTGCTGCATCCAAGGTGCCACGTGCATTCGCTCACTTCCTCCCGTGGCGAGGGTGATACCGCTCAACAAATGTTTTATGTTTTCTATTTGCAATAATGTCTCTGGCATGCATGACAGAATGATGATTTGGGGCAGCTTCATTGCTTAAAGGAAAATGTTCAGTGATTTTTGGTCTGATGGGTGAAAACACAGGTACTGAAATGTTAAATCTGCTTCGTCAGGTCCTACCTACGTTTTGAGTTAGCCTAGCAAGTGGCTTTCTTACACTATATAAAAATATACCTGCTGGACCCCCCATGGTCCCGTCCTATAAGGTCCTCAACCTCGGCACTGCTGATGGGGGGGGGCAGAAGGTCTCTCTTGGGTGGGGGAGGTCATCTGGTGTGCTGTGGGACATTTAGCAGTGTCCCTGCCTCAACCTGCTATGTGCCAATGGCAACAACCAAAAGTGTCTCCAAACATTGTCAGATGTCCCCCGGGGTGAGGGGGAGATTCACTGCCCATTGAGAACCGCTACCCTGCACCAACTCCCCCAAATGTAGATGGAGTGAAGCATGATTGCTATGATAGAGATTTTGGTTGTTTCAGTTTTTAATTTAAAATTCTAACCTCAACAAAGAGATTCCATCCAAATGTTGAAAACTGACTTCTTCAAAACTCTTGCTTTCCCCCCATTTAATTTATCTCCTTTGAATGTGATTCTCTGACGTTTACAAGCATTTGGTCATCATGGATGGGGGTAATTACCTGCGAACCTCAAGCCCTCCGTGATCGGGAGAGGACACCTTTGCTTCCAGGGTGGTGCTGAGCAAGGCTGTCTCATCTTGGGTAGATGGACGTTGCCCCTGATTACATTTGAAGAAGCAAGGACACCTGTGATTTGATTATCTGGATGGAGCGGTTGTACCATAGGTGATCTTATTCTCTCAAATCAAGGACTTGTTGCAATAAGTAAAAAGAAGAGTAACGTTTGGCTGAAGGCAGTGTAGTGTGATGGAAATTAATGGCACTGCCCGAGTAGATGGCCGGGCACATCTGTCTCTCGCTGCTGTGTTTTCTTAGGCATGCATTTGTGGTAACCTGCGTGACCCTGACTGCTCCGTGGAGCCCTCATCCCCGCCCCTGTGAAATAGATTTGGCACATGAATGAGATGGAAATTCAGGTGCTCCTATGTGCTAGGTGTTGGCCACTGAAAACTCACCTATGCTCACAGAGGGCTTAAATAAGATTGCAGAAGAGAACAATAAAGTCCCGAATCTGCCGCTCCTGTATTGCTCAAACCCAAAGAATGACCAAGATCCCGAAGCACTGGGAAAGCCGGAGGAGGGCAATGCATCCGTGGTTCAGCAGAATGCCCGCAGGAGTGTATCTGGCTCATTTTCTCCCACTGACCTCGTCTGTGAGACATTCTCTCTGTGGACACATCTGGAGCCCGAGAAAGACAATTTGGAGTGTCCTGTCTCTTGCAGGAACTCGCAGGAGAAGGCTCGGTGTGGGCAGGAAGGACTCAGCTCAACCTGGAGGAGTGAATCTAAGCTGTTCCCTGCAGACGAGAAAAGTGCTACCGAAAATTTGTCACCTAGATCACAGCCGCCCCAGGCGCCATGCGGGGGACACGGATTAATGCTGGGGACATGAATGAATGCATGGGCGAGGCGGTGAGGAAATCAGTAAATCGCCTGTGGTGTTCATTTCAGTGAAATCCACCCTGGAAAAATGAAGGCGATGGTGACAACAGCCAAAGAAGAGCCACAAAGGCATGCAAGTTACTACGGGCTAAGCACCATTTTCAGGGCTTTCCACTCGGTAACTCATTTAAGCCTGGTCAGCGCCCTATGCGCCAAGCACTAGCAATATCACATTCTGAAGACGGAAACAGCGAGGCATAGAGAGGCTGCATCACTAGCCCAAGGTCACAGAGCTGGGGAATAGCAGTACAGGATTGAGAATCCCGGGGCGTCCCCCACCCGGAGGCTGCGCTCTAACCCTGTTCCGTATTTCCTCTATATTAACGTGATATGGGGGCACCCGGGTGGCTCAGTCGCTTGAGCATCCGACTTCAGCTCGGGTCATGATCTCATGGTTCGTGAGTTTCAGCCCCGTATCGGGCTCTGTGCCACAGCTCGGCGCCTGGCACCTGCTTCTGAATCTGTGTCTCCCTCTCTCTCTGACCCATCCCCACTCACGCGCTGTCTCTCTCTGTCTTAAAAATAAATAAAAACATTAAAAAACATTAAAGTGGTATGGCATTATTTGCTGTACCTAAACAAGCCCGGGTTCTGCACAAACACGGATTGATTTGTTTACTTGAGTCGTGAGGTCTCCTCTTGGTGGTTTATCACAATTAGCTGGGAAGTGTGTGAAGCAGAGCGAGTGTATGTTCCCTCAGCCCCCTCTGGAAACTCACTCGGGAAAACAAAACCGAAGTGTACAGATGGGCAAGCGGGGTTCGGTCTGCTAAAACTCGGTGTGCGGGCGTCTGCATATCCCTGCGTAACATGACGAATGCATTTCCCACGGAGGGTACCGCCTGGATTCGGAAGCCTTGTTTGGAGAAGGTAACAAGCCGGGTCCAGAAGAGAAACAGCTTCCAGGGCAAGATATGCCGTGGCCTCCGGGCCCTCGGCAGCAGTTGCTATAGAAATGCCCGGGCACATGTTCTGGTGAGCACGATGGGAGTGAGATTAGTCACGAACTTTACTACTGGTTTAGGACTCCAGTCAAAACCGTGTCTCCATAGAAAGGAAACCAACCATCTCCATAAAAGTTAATCCATGATTAAGGGGGTGGAAAAAGCCAGTATATTTATAGTGACATGAGAATCAGGAATGGAACATAGAGGCCTTCTGTATTTAGCTCTTTCTGCTTAAATAATGCAGCAATGGGAGAGTTTTTTGTGGGAATGTGTAATTTAATATCATTGAGTGAGGGAATTGGAACGTTTCACCCGCTCTACTATTGAATGACACACTCTCAGGTCAGCAGTGGACTAGTGTCAGGGCCGAGCTGAGGTCTCCCTGGGATCCCAGTGGGGAAAAGGAGGCACAGTGAAGGTTGGGCACAAAGGGCAGGAACAGGGACTGTTTTGTAAATCCGAGCCTGAGGCATGGGCTGGGCAGCATGAGTGCGGAAGGTCTTCAGGCTGAGGGCAGGGGTGAGATGCACCTGTGTAGACAGGCCTTCCACACTTCGGGGTCCCTCCTCGGCGGTCAGCATGGGGCCAACCCTTTGCTGACACTGTCCGGCCCCACAGCCGGGGTTTGAATCTCATAGTAGAAGACTTTTCATTTTGGGTAGAGGATTCCCAGCCCCATCAAATCTCCCCAAACCCTGTGAGTTTCCTATCGTTGCCCCTGCACAAATTTCTGTAAACATCACACTTTGGAACACCACTCGAAGTTGCCACACGCCTCAGCGTCGGGGTCCAGGCAGGCCCTTCCTATGGTCAGGGTTTCCCACGGCTGCAGCCAAGGAGCAGCTGGGCCGCCCAGCTCCTATGGAGCCCAGCTCCAAAATGTGTTCACTTGCTGTGGCCCCGGCTCCTGGCAGACGGCCCTCCCTGTGGGCCATTCACAGCCTGGCTGTTTGCTTCTTCAGAGCCAGCACAAGCATATTGTTCTACTGGCAGGCTCTGATGTCAGAGAAGGATGAGATGCTCTTATAAAGGGCTTTCCATCCCTGGGTTAGATCAGGTCCACCCAGGTCAAACTCTATTTAATTATAGCCAGAGAAATAGGGACCTTAACTGCACCCAACATCCCTTCACCGTTGTCATATGATATGATGTGCTCATGACAGTGACTTCTCAACCCCTTTGCCCTATTCTGCTGGTCAGAAGCAAGTCCCTGGTCTGCCTGCTCTGGAGGGGAGGGGATTTGTACAAGGGTGTGACTCATCACAGGTCACCTTCGAGAGGTAGGTCTGCCACACCCTCTCAGCTCCGGCTCCAGATCCTTTCAGGGCACAGCGATTGGAGGAGGCCTGGAAAGTTAGAAGTGTGTGTGTTTTGTTCAGCTCTGGGATTCCCAGCACCCAGGCCCGGGGGCCCCAGATGGTCCATAAGCCTCCTTCCACTTTGCTTCCCTGCTTAGGTGCTCCAAGGAGGCAGGGGCTACATGTCCCATAGAGGGGGCCCTGGACCACTCCCCCCACCCATTCATCCATCCGTCCGGGTGTCATGGCTGACTGCGTGCCTACAGTGTCTCCGTCCCTACCCTGGCCCGGAACACCACACTGGCCCCCAAGTTGCTTATAGTTCAGTGCGTGTGGTGGTGAGGGAGGACCAAGCCTGTTAGTTTCTGTGGGCATTACCCATGTCTCCTGGCCTGGCTCACAGAAAAGAGCAATCTATTGGTTGTCATAGCTTGGAAGTTGAGGGATGGCCTGTCTTCAGGCACAGCTGGGTCCAGGGCTCTCAGTCGTGAAAAATACGCAATCAAAAAAGTTCTTTTCTGTCCCGTTCTGCTCTTCTGGTGGGTAGACTGAGCCTCCTCGGCTGTGGGCTCTTAGCAAACACCACACAGCATCTACAAACTCTCCTGCCAGCTTGTGACGTCCTCACGCACAGACTAAGTTGACACACTCCTCAGCAGGGGACAGTGATTCACATCACTCCCCCCCCATCACCTCGTTTCAGCCAAGGCCTCGCTTTGTACCCTGTCACTTGCTGCCCTCCACTTGAAGGTGCCAAGTCAGTTTTAGGCACAGAAAGCCAATTCAATGCATTAGCTCTATGACCAGAAACACAAGCTGCAGGCATGGCTGGATCCAGGAGCTCTCATGATATCACTGGGGTTCTAGCTCTCTCTGTGTCTTTGCGCCGTTTCCCTCTCCTTCTCCAGATAGGCTGTCTCTCCATGGAAAGGAAAGATGGCTGTGAGGGACGATGGCCCTGAGGCACCAGAACCAGGGCAGGGCCAATCTGCAGAGATTCAAGGAGACGCTCACTCTCAGGGTCATGCCTGAGAGCTACGTCCCCCCTTACACTTTGTGTCCCGGCTTCCCCCTCACCCTCGAGCTAGAGCCAGCCCTGTGCGCACTTCAGCAGTGGGGCAGAAAGAGCTCTTGGTTCAAGCAGTTTCCATAGATGATAAGGGAACTCTGGTAACAAGTTTGACTGGCCCTGCTTGGGCACACGTTCCCACTTGTAGTACCGCTGAGCAGACAGGACCCCTGGGCTCCCGGGAGCCAGGTCTTCTGCGTCACGGTCCCTTGGGAACCACAAGTACCGGGGGGTCAGCCCCCAAAGCACAAGCTGGATGGGCAAATGTAACACATGGTCTCTGGGGTTCCACCTGAACCCGCGAGCACCTAAGTGTACCCTATCTTTTATTACCTGGTACTGCTGCGTGCTTACAGATCTCAGCCCTTCAGTCAAACTCAGAATCCGTGAGCATGAGGGCGGTGCCTTACGCCCCCACAGCGCTGAACCCAGAGCCTCGTGCCTCCAGGTGCCCACGGAACCTTCCTACTATGACTTGATTCTGCACTGGGGCTGCTGAGGAAGTAGACTCTTACGCTGCCTGGTGGACGGCTCCCCCGACGACTGGCGAGGCTAATCCGCATCAGGGATGGGATGACGCTGTTTCCACGGATGGCCTCTTATGGGTCACATGTACATGCGAAACGCAGCCTCCTCGTGGAGTTGCAAGAACCCAACTCTCTCTCTCTCTCTCTCTCTCTCTCTCTCTCTCTCTCTCTCTCTCTCTCTCTCTCTCTGTGATCCCTGCTTCGGAGAGCTCGGCCCGGTGGGGGAAATGCTGGATTCTACCTTTGTGCTTTGGGAACCCCAAAACCGGGCCTCATACATCCCGGAGACCCCTGCTTCTTCTAGCCAATGGGAAAACTGGGCGAATGGCAGCGTTCCGGGCCTCTGGGCCTCCACTCCAGAGCGCTTGGAACAATGAGGAAATATCACTGCCTGCCTTTGCTCTCGCTGAGCAGCTTGGGGTCTCGGCTGGGTCCCAGGGAAGGCTCTGCTTCCTAAGGACACCAGGGTCGCAGCTTAACAAAGGATGGGTCTTGTCGGTGGGAAGCAAGACCAGAAGACAGCATGGTGGGGAGCTTGGCAGATGCGTCCGAGCTCCGCCTTTTACGCGTCGGGTCGGGGAAGCTTCTTTGAGAAAAGCCTGGAGTCAGAAAGAGTAGCGGTCTCCTCCCAGGTACCAAGGGTATGAGCTCCCAGTGGGCAGGGCTCCCTGCGACACGCAGACAGGCCTACTGAGGCCCTGCTGTCAAAGCGCCCGACGGCTGAGAAGCAGTGCTCTTCTGACGGCTCCTCAGAATAAGTGGGATGATGCCCAGACTGGTTGGGCCTGGTTCCCAAATTGGCAGGAGCGGAGTCAGACGGGCACCGGGTACAACTCAGGAGCTTGTTACAGGAAACAGGGAGCATCGAAAAGCAAGGGGGAGTCTAAAGCCGACAGAGGTGGCTCCACGGCTGACAGATTTCCTGCCCTGCGTCCTAAGGCAAGGATGGACTGATACTGTCTGGCGGTCGATACCTGAGGCTTTTGTTTCTGTCTCAAAATCTCAGTTCAAATGTACCCTCTCTCTTTTCAATTGTTTTCAAGTTGAACAAAGTTTTCATTTCCTCTAACTTTCTCGTTGATGGTCTCTGCACACGCTGGAGCATCTCTTCTGTAGGACAAGGCCTCCCCAAAGTGTGTTTGCTGCCACATAGTCCCAAGTGGTGTCTTAGGTGTTTTGTTTGCCTGTTTTTTCACCAAGGGGGTGCCTTGTCTAAAAGGTCCAGGAAAAGTGGGTTAAATGAAGCAAAACCAGGGTTTGGAAATAAGAGGTTGGCAAAAATAATAAGAAGCGTGCTGGCAGGAGAATTAGAAGTAGCCGTGGTTCAGACGTGTGATAGTGAGGAGGACACCTCAACATTCCACCGTCCTCCTCGGTCACCGACTTCTATCCCAAACTTGCATCGTTTACCAGTCAAAACAAGCTTTTGCCAACAGCCCCACTAACTCAATCGCATCTGAGAATCAAGTCCTGTCCGGCCGGCAAGAAAGACACCAGGGTCAGCTTCTCCTTGGCTCCTGGGCTGCGGGTGTGCGGGGCACAGGAGACTCGGGTGTTTTCCCTTTTCTTCTTATCACAGCTTTCTCTCCAGGAGATGCTCTAGAAATGGAGCCCTTTTTGTGTCCATGCCTCCAGGTGGAGAGGCGTGCTAGGTGCAACTCGTGATTGGATAGATGAGCATTTTGGAGCCACTGGATATGTGATTTCTCTCTTTGGGGATGACACTTTAAATTCAGATGACGTTCTGAGTACCTGCCCTCAAGCTCACCCTAACACCCGTGGTCCTTCTGCATGTGGAGTGGTCCTGGAGCATTGATCTTTCCTAATGCTCTCCCTCTTCCGCTCCCTCCCTCCTCCACCCCTTCCTCTGTCCTGCTGCCTTTCTTCTTCTCCTCTCCATTTCTTTTTCTTTCTCTCTTACTACCCTTGCCAAAAATGGCCGGACTAAGGCACTGATTGCCAAAACAAGGATGGATGGACCCTCTGAGCCGGCCAGCAAGCACTGGGTGGAAGAGTGCGAGAGCGCTGGCCGGTGGACGCCTCCCACATGAGACAGAGACCCACAGGCCAATCCAGTCCTGTATCTGAAGAAGAAGAAAGCTAGTTTGTGGAGGCCCAACACGTCACCCAAAGTGCCTCTTACTTTCTACATAACAGGATTCTCAACTTCATAAGAGTGGCATTTGAAGCCGCCAACAAAATGAAAAACACCAGCTCTAAAACCGAGAACGGTCGTGACTCACTGTGCCACAGTGGAGTGGATCTGGAGAAAAAACAGGAAGTAGAATGGCATTATCTCGGTGTTTTGTGCCATCAGGGTAGATGCCATCCACCTTCTTCGTGCAATGTGGTTATCCTGGGAAGCAGTATGCGGTCCCAACGGTGCCCTTACCATCTCCGCGAGCCAGCGCGAGCTCCCCGCAGGTGGATTACGCGGACAGGACACGGCAGCCCCTTCCTCCCCTAGCTGTGCATTTACCCTTGTCCCCCGCACACAACTTCAGATCCCAGCACATACCAAATGGAATGCCAACATTCCTCACCGGCTTGTTTGGCGAACGCCTAGGACTTTTAATCATATCGTCAAAACCCAAATAAGCCAATGTGTCAAATTGTGTCTCCACACTGTGGCCTAATTACTCGAGAATCATCCCCACCACAAAAAATAATAGCTTGAAAAAGCACTTTTCTTAATCACATCAAACCCAGTTGGTAGGCTTGCCTTGCTCATTAGAAACCAACAGTTAATAAGAAGAGGTCCCCAGATGATTTAGGGGAGAAAAAGAAATCCTTCACCTGACTTGCTTAAGGTAAAGCTAAGGAAGGCCACTGGAAATCTGGGACCAGGGCTGTGGGAGGAACCATCATTTGTAGTGGCTGCTAAGGACAGTCAGAGCCGACCCACCGTGGACGGTTCTCCTGTTCTCCCAGCCCCATTAGGAACAAGCAGGACAATTGACTCTTTCTCCCACACATTTCTGCTTCTAGCTCCAATATCTGTACACAGGTTTTCTGAGCATTAAATGTAACTGAACTTCACCTAAGACATGTTTGGGAAATTCATACGAGTGAATGTGTTTTAAAAATATTTCATAATGAGGAAATGTTGGGGCACCTGGGTGGCTCAGTCAGTTGAGCGTCTGACTTCGGCTCAGGTCATGATCTCACAGTTTGTCATTTCGAGCCCTGCGTCGGGCTCTGTGCTGACAGCTCAGAGCCTGGGGCCTGCTTTGGATTCTGTGTCTCCCTCTCTCTCTGCCCCTCCCCTGCTCATGCTCTCTCTCCGTCTCTCTCTCAAGAATAAATAAACATTAAAAAAATTTAAATAGGAATATCTCATGATGGGGAGATATATATGATATAATGTTAAATTAAAAAGCAGACTGTAGAGACTGCTCATCAATGGCATAAAAAAATACATTTCTTACCCCACAGTTTCCTCCAAACCTACTGGAAACAAAAAGAAAATTAAAAAAGAAATAATAGTAAGAGATAAATAGTAAGAGAAAAATAATAGTAAGAGGAAAAAAAAATAGTAAGAGAAAAGTAAGCTACATTATCAATGAAAAAGGAAACGGACCAAAACAAAAATATGACACTTAGCTGCCAAATACTTTGAAATCTGGACAGAGGCAGGGAAGACAGAGAAAGCTCACAGACTTCCTAAGACAGGGGTCCCCATTAGGGGGGGTGGAAATCATCCACCAAAACCCACCAGCAAAGACAAGACATCCAGGTAAAACTTGAATCTCAGATAAAACACAGAAAAACAAACAACAGTGAATATCTTTTGCTATAAACATGTGCCAGATATTGTCTGGGTCATACTATCACTAAAAATTGTCTGCTGCTCACTTGATATTCTTGAACTGGTGTCCTGAATAGCACTAAATTGTCTCAGAACAGCAAAAGAAATCCGGCTGACCCATCAGTGAGTTTTGTTTGCTTTGCGCGGTGTTTTCAATTTTCTAACTTACCCTCAATATATGTAAGTAAGAAGACTTCAGTTAAAAATTTAGGTCTCTGTGGGGGCTCCTGAGCGGCTCAGTCGGTTCAGTGCCCGACTCTTGGTTTTGGCTCAGGTCACCGTCTCACAGTTTGTGAGTTCCAGCCGGAATCAGCCTCTGTGCCGACAATACGGGGTCTGCTTGGGATTCTCTCTCCCTCTCTCTCCCTCCCCAACTCAATCACCTCCCCCCTTAAAACAAATAAAATAAACATTACAAAAAATTTTTTTAAACATTTAGATTTTTGGTTCCTCCTGACAAATCTGATGATATGCCCACATGGACCCCAATTCCCATCTGGCAAGACTAGGCTGGGGGTTTTCACTGTCCGCTCTGGATGCTCAGGTTTATCGGTTTGCTCTTATCCCACATAAGCCACTCAATTCACTGAAATCACTGCTTAGGTCTTGGAAGCTTTGCTTTGTTTGGTGTTTGTGTTTGTTCATCTTTCCCTAGCACCTGAAGATGCAGGTTGGCGGTACATGTAAGAATGTCCCTTTAGTGACTGGCTAGACGGCCGAGGGTCACCGTGGCCACGGGTTGAACACTTCTCAGTATCCGGCCATTGTTATGTCTGGGCTTGAGCCACCAGACTTAGAGAATCTGCTGGAAGTCAGGAAAAGCAGGATGTGTGGCCGAGGGCCTTACACGGAGCCCTGTTGCTGCCTTGGAAGACGCGATGAGCTGACATGTCTCAGCACAAAGAAGAGAAAGCCAGGGGAGAGAATGGGCGGAATCTCTTAAAAGAACCAGTGTGGCCCCTGGAAACAGTTTCCAGTAGTGCCACAGTCCTTCAGCCTTGTGTTTTGTCCTTCTGGTTTGTTTATTGCCTTCCCTGAAATTACAAAAAAAAAAAAATTACCATTTATGCATGAAAATAGCCTACAAACATCCATTTTTTGCAGAAGGTAATTGTTCTCTCTCTGAGAGAGCACAAATTAGACCATAAGCTGAAGGAAGATGCAGGATGGTTAACTTCCCTGGGTGAGAGTTCAGGGGAAAGTTTTGTTTTTTTAAGTTTATGTATTTATTTTGAGAGGGTGAGCCAGGATCAGGGACGAGGCAGAGAGATGGAGAGACAGAATCCCAAGCAGGATCCGGGCTGGCAGCATAGAGCCCATCGGCAGGGCTCGAACTCGTGAAGCCACGAGATCATGACTCGAGCCGAAACCAAGAGTTGAATGATCAACCCACCGAGCCACCCCGGTGCCCCCAGGTGAAAGTTTTTAAAACCTTTCTTTGCATTTTTCTGTATGGCTTGAATTTTATATAATAAGTTGTATCGTTTTTACCAGAATATTAAAGCCATCATTCTTAAGTGAACAGAATAATTTACGACTATCCAAACATGTAATGTACATACCCAGAAAAACTTAAAAACCTAGTTACCCCAAAATGTTAATAATGGCTGTCTCTGGGTGACAGGATTATGGATCGGTTTAGGTATCGTTTCGCGTTTTTTGGTGAGTGTTCCATACTGTCTGCAATTAGCATGCATTACACTTCCATTTAAAACACGAAAATGTGGGGCGCCTGGGTGGCGCAGTCGGTTAAGCGTCCGACTTCAGCCAGGTCACGATCTCGCAGTCCGTGAGTTCGAGCCCCGCGTCAGGCTCTGGGCTGATGGCTCTGAGCCTGGAGGCTGTTTCCGATTCTGTGTCTCCCTCTCTCTCTGCCCCTCCCCCGTTCATGCTCTGTCTCTCTCTGTCCCAAAAATAAATTTAAAAAAACATTAAAAAAATAAAAAAAATAAAAAAATAAAAAAATAAAACACGAAAATGGTATTTCTTCACAAGAGACTGAGAACTGTTGCCACACTGAGATTCAGGCACAGCCTCTGGGTCTGACCTGGTTGTAAAAGGCGGTGAGCAGGGAAAACTTCTTGATTCTTTGTTTCCTTTAATGATCCTGCTGATGGCTAAGACGCCCAAGTCGCCCTAAGAACCCATTACCGATTCTAAATGGCCCCACATAGATCAATAAATATGTCCTTTTTACGAAATTTCTTCAGCTTTCTTCCCACCTACCCTCATTTTATTTGGAGACACCAGAAAGCTTCTGAAGCCGCCCGCCCTCTTGAAGTGAATGTATTCTTTAGTTATTCATTATAATTGCCTTCGGAATGTGCTCACTAATCTTGGTCTCCTAGTTACTTAATGGTTTTGATTGGCTGGAGAACACTTTTATCTGGGTTAATTTACTATTCAGAGTACAACGATGGAGTATTCATTTTGCTACCCAGATTATAGCGGTAAATGGAGTTATATATCATCCACAGGAAAGCTACATGGGAGGTTAGTGTTAAAACGCCTTTCAGGCATCTTAAAGTAGAAAACAACATTCCTGCCAAAACTTTGTCACGCGCCGCATTTCCTGCCCGAACTTGAAGCTGTCTGTGGCCCTTCTGTGAATGCATGTGCTTCTCAATGCCTGGGAAGTACTCGCCCTGACTCCTTAGAGCGGCTCTCTCTGATTCCAGCAGGTGTGGGATCACAGGGAAAGCGTGTCCCGAAGGAGGCAAAGACGGGAGCAGCCAGAACTCCTGGGAATGTCCAGGTTTTCTTCAACATATTCCAAATGCCCTTAGAATTTCCTGCAACCCTTGCTCCGAACCTGACCCCCTGCCTACCAGGCTGTCCAGAGTCTGGACCCCCATCCCAGTCCAAAATCTCATTCCTACCTTCCTGACTTCTGATGTGCAGGCTCTATCTAGGGATTCCATTCTGCCAGGACTTAAGACCTGTCCTGGTCGTATCTAAATGTCACTGTCCCCCCAAACCCCAAAGGACTTGGCCTTCCTGCCTGTGCTCTGAAATCAGAATCCTCTACGTAAAATTCTTTAGAAGAATGGAGACAGATGGTGTGCATAATTTAACCGGTTGAAAGCGGCTTTCTCCAATCCCCACCGGAACTCCTAATACTTCCACTGGAGGCCACACCATGAAATTATGACCCCCTTCTGCCTGCCGGCTATGTCAATGTCTGGACCCAGGAACCCTGCCTCCTCCTGGCCCTGGAAGGCCATCTGCTTGATGTTGTGACGCTAAATAGGAATGGGGAGAGGTCTACTTGCAGAGGTAAACAGAGGCTGGGCATCCAGGAGGGACCTAGACACACTTCTACGGACTGTTCTCCAACATAGAGAGTCAGTCACTCATTCCTGGGGACCTCAGCAAACCGCGAGAGGTACGGCTGATACAGGCTGGGGAGCCAAGAGTAAATGGGATGGGAGCCGAGAGCCTTGCACATCTGAGAAGATGACCCCAGGCCTCAGGTGTCTTCTGTGCAATGGGAACAAACTCTCTTCCAGGACAAGGTGGCAGTGGAGCTGAAAACAGCGTTTGCTTTCCCCAGAGATAGGCTCTGCAAACAACCACTTGCATTCCTTATCAGTGCCTAGAAGCCAGAGTTCTCTAGGAGTTAAAGACTGAGCTGGTGCATGTGGATAGGTACGTACATCGAGCACATTGTAGCCCTGCTGCCTGGCCAGTAAAACCCCCACCCCCCAAAAACAAAAAGAACTAGAAACTAAGTGGATGTTCGTCACTGGGGCAAAGGTTGCTAAGTTATTATATAGCCACAGAGCAACGAGTGTGCAACAGTTTTTGTAAAGCGTCTTGACTTGGAGAGACTCCTAAATGAATACGCTGTCCAGCCCATCCCTCAAAGAAATGGTGGAGAGAAGTGGAAAGAAATCGTAAGTCGAAGGATTTGAATAAAAACGTCGAGTCACCATTTGCCACGGGTTAGACCAGGCCAACAGGGACTCAGGAGACTTTTACTTCCTTCGTGCTATTTTTGTGTGCTCTTCTGACTTTTAAGTGATCAACACAAATTATTTATAAACAGAGGACAGCCACTGAGGGTGTGGGAGTAAACACAAGACGTATCTAACAAGAGGGCAGAGAGGAGCCCGTGGACGGGGTCTTACGCCCCTCAGGCTGGGCCCCCAGAGCTGTGTTGTAGACACAGGTGTATAACCTGCCTGTTGGGGGCTAGGGGGTGGGGGACTCTTCCAGAGTGAGGCTCTCCGGAATTCTGAATATTCAAGAGATAGAAATAAAGGCCGGAGGCCCATCACGAGAATACAGAATGTTCGCTGACTGCAGAACGACCATTTTCCCATCCAACCTCTTGCCCTGAGCCGTCAGCCTCTCTACCAATGATCTGGGTATTTGGGGGACCTAACATCTCGCACAAACTGAAGTACGGTCGTCATTTTGCAAACGAGAAAGCCCGATTCCCTTCAGGATAGCAATCTGAAGCAAACAGAAACATCTGTTTGAATAATGAGCTCTGTTGTTGGCATGTTCAGGAGGCAGGAGGCAGCTGGTGATCAGGTACGGACATCCCAGACCCTGGCTTGGCCGCCGCAGGCAGTATGGGAGGGCAGTGGGTGAGGGTGGGGCGTGTTGATTGGCGTCTGGGAAGCCTGCACACATCTCCCCGAGGCCTTCCAAGGTCCCACGCCATCTCGGTGCCAAGATTAGCTCACTGTGGTGAGAATGATGGTGCTTTCTTGATTTTCAAGAAACCACCACCTCAGGCCCGACTTGTCCGCGGTCCCCTAAGCCAGCCCTCCCACCTCAGGGGAGCGATTATGGGTCTGAAGATACATCTCAGTGGATGCTAACTGAGACAAATGTTCCGCTCTGTGCATTTTCCAATTTTAAGCGAAGGGAAGTAACTAATTATCTCGGAGAAGCAGCCATTATACACTGGCTGCAGGCTGACCTTTAGCAGGAGATGTCTTAGGGCTTGTGGGGGCAGTGGATATGTTAACCAGTCATGAAAGCTGGAGATTTCCAAGGGGAGCAGAACATCTCCAACCCAGGATGGGCCCCAGCACTGGCTGCAGCTGGAGGGGAAGAACGAGCCTGTCATATTCCCGGAGAAACTGATGGGACGCAGTGTTGATAGGTAATGACTACAGCATCTCCCGGGGCCCCCATACCCGGGGGAAGCGGGAAGCGTGTCTGTGCCCTGCGGGCAGAGTGGCATGTCAGCTCATTTGCACAGCGGCCTTCTTTGGCCCAAATCAGACAGTTGTGGGGGTATATGGAGAACAAGGCACAGCGTAAACAGATGTCTCTGGCACTTGGAGAGGCTGTGATACTGCGTGTGTGTGCAATACTGCATGCGTACATACATTTGTGACGCAGGTGAAGGGCCAGGCCCTCCTGCCGGGCCCATAAAACACAAGTGAACACACACAGCCTGGAAACACACCCCCAGGCCAAAATACAGAGTCACTTCTAACACTCATGAGACCAGTATTGCCTAAAATGATTTCCAAAGCAGAGTTCCATGATCGCAGCAAAGGACAGAATTAACAACCATAAAAACCGGGGGACTGAACATCAGCAGGGCTCATGTGTCCCCTTGAGTGATGCGACCCCTCAAAGGGGGTGACGATGGGTGGGGAATGAAGCAGAGCAGTGTCCGGGCCTGGCTGGTCTGGCAACGGGCGACAAGTTCAAAGGGCACTCTTGCCTGGACACGGGATCTACGCAGTGACCAGAGCCACCCACCCCATAGTCAGCAACTCCAAGGGAGGGTCCCCAGGCTTGGCGCTTTCTTCTGAATGAGGTGAAATATTTCCCCCTCCTGCACACAGGTAGTCCAGACCAGACCTTCCATCAGAATCACCTGCTTCTGAACCAAACCAACCAATCAGAATCACCAGAACCCCTCCCCTCCCCCCCCCAGATCCCTGATCACGTGGCCCAAATCAACCAATTAGAATCGTGGGGACCCCTTTCCCCTCTCCTTTAGAGAAGTGATTATATTTTTCTCTCCCTCTTTGCTGTCTGGACAAAAGCCAGTCTCCTTTAGCAGAGAGGGAGAGGCACAGAGTAGGAGGAATGGAGGGGATAGATATAAACCCTTATCCCAGGGAGGCACCACACAGGAGCCACAGCACCTCAGCCCAGCTCCATCTGTAACTGCTGGGGCCGCTGCTCTGTTTTCTGGAGCCGGATGCCCCTGATCCCTGAGCGACAGGACTGGGACTGGCTCTTACATCCACACTGACCCCAAGATGCTGAAAGGAAGTGGAATGGCGTCAGGTTTGTCCTCAAAGAAAGTGGAATGGCGTCAGGTTTGTGCTGGGCAAACCCTATCCAGGAGTTTTAATCCAGCTTTTCTTTTCTTTTCTTTTTTCTCTTCTTTTCTTTCTTTTCTTTTCTTTTCTTTTCTTTTCTTTTCTTTTCTTTTCTTTTCTTTTCTTTTCTTTTCTTTTCTTTTCTTTTCTTTTCTTTCCTTTTCTTTTCTTTTCTTTTCTATTTTTATTTATTGATTGATTTTAAGTGAGAGAGAGCAGGGGAGGGGCAGAGAAAGAGGGAGAGAGAATCCCAAGCAGGCTCCATACTGTCCGCACTGAGCCCAACGCAGGGCCTGAACTCACGAACCGGAGATCATGACCTGACCCAAAACCAACAGTCGACCACCTAACGGACTGAGCCACCCAGGTGCCCCTAATCCAGCCTTTCTGGTCCCTGACAGAGCCTCCAGGCCTTACTGTGTTTGCCCCACAAATGAGACCTCCCTCCAGGATGGGAAAGAAAACACAGGAAATAAAAGACAACTAGTAGCTGTGGGAAGGGAGAAGGTAAGTGTTTCAACACTGTGGGACCACAGAGGGCCTCCTGCCCTGGGGCTCCGTCAGGTCAGTTGCCAGAACCCCCTGGTTGTGCCATGGGATGCGGGCCACTAGACCTCTCTGCTGGCTGGTTTTCTCCACTGCTCTGAGGGGACTGGACCTTCCTGCTTAGGGCAAGTGCACAGGTTTCCCTAGAGAAGTTCTACCATGACGTGGATTCTCAAGTACCAGGAGTTCACGTGGTCTCATTTTTCTCACCGACCGTTTTACTGAGACAGGCTGTGTATGCCACACTGCCCCTCATCCTGCAGGGGACAGGCAGGTTCGTCATCCCCGTCACACCAGAGGGGAAGCTGGCTGGCCCGAGCTGTTCAGCACTCAGTGTCTTTCCTTGTCACGAGGCAGAAACGGTGGTGTCTGCCCTGGCCACTGTCCTGGCCAGATCGGCACCAGCGGGTGTGGCCCCTGCACACAGTGGCCAGAGATGGGAGTCAAGATCCTGTATCTGACATAACGTTATCTCCCCCAAATTAAATCTGTGCAAAGCATGCTTGCCCTGGTTGCAAAACTGTTTCTACAAGCGTGCGTTCGAATCATGTCTTCCCCTTACAAAATCAAGAGCAGGCTTTCTCTTTCATCAGTAACTAACACTTGTGACCTTAAGCGGTGCACAGTGCTTGGTTAGCTAACTGATGAGGAAATGAACAATAGTCATATCTGACCTTTAAAGGGCATCGGATGCCTCATGAAAAACATTCAGGAAGAAAATACAGCACAAAACTGTCTGCCTACAACTTCACCCCTTTGTCTGTCTTTCACTGTCTCCTTCATTTGGAATGCAAAACAAAACAAAATGTTTTCTCGGGTGTGGAAATCTGCCAACAATCTTCCAGATCGGATGTGTTCCGCTGCCTAGGGACAGGCCAGCCAGGGAGACGGGGGCCTGAGGGGTGTGGGCTCTGGGCCTGATGCTACAGGACTCAGGGACTGTGGTGTATATGTCCCCTGCACAACTGTGGGTTCCTACCCTGTATGGTGATGAGGAGCTGGGTGCTTGTGGCCTAGCAACGTCATTTGCAGAGTGAAATGCCGCCATGCAGAGTCTGGCCCCCTGAAAACATGGAAGCCACGTGGGCTCCGCGACATTCAGACCCCAAACACCCAGGGGAGGGCCCGGGACTCCCAGCTGGAGAGCCAGAGTCCAATCCTTGCCTCTCAGCCCATGGGCTTGGGAAGCAGCTGGGGATCTTATGAAAATGCAGATTTTGAATCAGAGGCCAGGGCTGGACCACAGTGGGATTTCTCATGGCTCCCAGGTGAGGCGGGAGCTGCCTGGCCGCTGGCCAGACTGGGAGCAGCTAGGCTGGGGACAAGTTGATGCAGGCCCTCGTCCATCTCAGGGACACAGGCTGGGCTGCACGGTCCTTGCGCTGGAGCTGAGCTGGGGACGCCATGTCCGAGGGAGCCTCAAACACACTGCCTCTCCCCTGCCCCACCCCCTGCAGTGCACCTCCCACTACTTGTTGTCCCATTTCTGTTCCCTTACTTCCCCTCCGCTTCTCACCTCCCAGTCCTACTCAGGTCTGGGAGCCTCTCACACTGCCAGCACCAGTGAAGCTCTGCAGAAGGTTCCGGATGGCACAACAGTAGGCTCAGGTGGTAATGATCACCATGACCCCAGAGCCCCACGTCCCCAGGTGGCGGTTCTCACTGGGATGCCACCACACCATCTGGATCCAAGGTCACAGAGGCAACTTCGCAGGGTCACTCTGGTGTGACTCCTGGGGCTCCGGGTGTGCAGCGAGAAACGTGGGACTAGGGTCTCCTAAACGTGGGGACCACCACTGACACAGCCACTGCCCCGCAGTGCACGCTGTCCCATTCCAGCCACCCCATCTCCCCACTCCCCTGCCCCCCCACCCCGCCCCCAGCAGGGCCGGCCAGAAATGCCAAGCAAGGAGGGGGCCTGGATCACGCCCCAGCCAGGGATGAGTGGGCATCAGGGGCTGTGCACCCCTGCCCCCTCGCCCCTGGGGGAGTTCGGAGGTGTTTCACAAGATCCCCGAGTCTGGTAACAAACACACCCTTCGTTGGCCCCTGCCCAACCCCTATGATTCTTCTGGCATCTCCTTGTAAGTGAACTCTTGGACCCAAGTCCTTGTCTGAAGGCTTGCGCCCGAGGGCCCCAATCGCAGAGCCCCTGGGGCACCTGTCAGCCCCCGAGCTGCAGTGATGCTGTGTCCCAGGTCCCCCACTGGCAGGTGCTTCTTTCTGGCAAAGGTTCTAAGAGAAGCGCCCTCAGGCGCCTGCTTCTGGCTCATGGAGTCCTCATGTATCCCAGGGGTGGGGGGCTTCCCTGTAGGCTGATGCAGTCTTCAGGTCCCAGAGCAGCATGCGGAGATGCAGACAAGACCAGATTTTGCGTATCTGCACATGCCCTAATTTCCTCACTGGGGACATGCTGCCCAAACCAATAAATCCATTTCCTCCTTCAACGTGTTGTCACGTTCGCGGGGCTAGCTGCGGGTTTCAGAGGAAGTGTGTTAAGTCCACGTTTGCAGAGCATCAAAGGGATGTGGAGGCTCCGTGGCAATCAATTTTTCGTAAATAATACACACGTGCAGCCTCATCACGTATTCAAAGAAGCAGTCAAGTGGTCAGGGAGAATGATCATTTATTCTGTTGGATTTCTTCAGAATGAATTCTGGGACAGATCAAACAAAATGGTTATAAAATAGGAATTATAGGTAATGAATGCCTGCTTGTTGCCAGGGAATCTGAGCACCTCGTGCATAATTAAAGCAGGTGAGGTCAGGGGCAAGCTCGAGGTGACTTTACGAGGAATCCCTCTGCATTCGTTCATGGGGCAGCAGTGACGTCCGTTTACGGTACAAGGCTTCATCATTTGAAGTGAGCGGAATTCAAAAGCATCGTATTAATGTGTTGTGACGAGCACATCGTCAGCACAGGACGGCCGACGGGTGGCCGCGGTCTTCGTGTTTGCATTCCCTGACGTTTTTCCTCTCTGCCCTCTTCCAGCTCAGGCAGATGGGGCTGGCCTGTGTTCTAAGGTCACCCCTCCCCTGGGGGCAATGACAGAGACTTGCCAGTGTTTGAATGGCATCTGTCTCGTCAGCAGGCAGGGTAAGGACGAGGCGGGAGAGAGCTGGAGGTTCGCGAGGCCTCTTGGATGAACGGTTGGTTCTAAACTACCAGGTAAGTCAGACCCTTCAGCCTCTCACCGTCGCATTCCCTACAGGAGCAAACTGTCACGGAGACGTGGGTCTAGGTGCACGTCAGTAACGGGCGAGAGTCCAGGCACGTCTGGCATTCAGACTCAGCTGGGTCCAAATTAAAAAAAAAATGTTTTTAACGTTTATGTGTTTTTGAGAAACAGAGAACAAGCGGGGGGAGGGGCAGAGAAAGAGAAAGACACAGAATCTGAAGCAGGCTCCAGGCTCCGAGCTGTCAGCACAGAGCCTGACACAGGGCTCGAATGCAGGAACCGTGAGATCGTGACCTGAGGTGAAGTCAGTTGCTTAACCGACTGAGTCCCCCAGGCGCCCCTGGGTCCAAATCTTGATCCCACACTCTTCATGCTGTGTGTCTTGGACAGTTCCTGAACCTCTCTGACCTCTGCCTTCACTTCTAAAATGGAGCTAATAGGTCGGTAGGAGGAATAAGTTAGAAGGTGGGGGAAGGACTTAGCACTCTGAAGGCACATGAAGAAAACCCTTACCGAAAAGAAGTTCTCCCTGCAATTCTTGTCATCGTCTGGCCAGGTGCCTCCCAAAGCACTAGGTCTTTCCTGGGAGCCCTGCACTCTGCTCACCGCAGAAACACCAATTCAGTTAAACTGCCTGTAACATGGGAAGCATGCGTGGCAAAGTCGGGGAAGCATCTGACTCTTGATTCCGGTCCAGGTCATGATCTCTCAGTTTGTGGGTTCGAGTCCCAAATTGGGTTCTGTGCTGACAGCGTGGGGCCTGCCTGGGATTCTCTCTTCTTCTCTTGCTGCCTGTCCCCTGCTCATACTCGCATGTGCAGGCTCCCCCCAGCCTCTAACCCAAACCTAACTAATTAAACACAAAAATAAATGGCCCATAACACTGAAGAAGCCGCTGAGCACTGACACAATTCCCATCCCACGACCTTCCAAACTCGGCCGTGCCTGTGGCTGGCATTGCCGCGTCAAGCTCCCTGGCCTCCAGCACTTCTGCCCACGCTGAGCTGGTGGGGGGCGCAGGACAGTCTGTCGGGAGAGCAGCAGGAGTGCTGTGCAGCCGGGGATGCTCTGCCACTGAAGACCTGGGACCCTCACTCATAGAGGCGGAGCCCAGGGGTCCACGCCCAGGGTGGTCTGGGCCGTGCAGAGGCACCAGAAGCGGTGGTGGGCCGTGCAGGGCATCTGGTGCATGAAAAGCCTCCATCACGCAGCCTCCCTGAGGCCTCCAGGGAATGCAGTGGCCTCTGTGCTCCCACTCTGCTGCCTTGCTGGGGTGAACAGGGGTGCGAGGCCCTTCTCCTGGCAGGACGGGGAGAATGACACCATGCCTGGGCGGCTCCTGCTCTGGGAGCACGAGAAACTTCCACCCAAGGGCCTCCGAAGTCAACAACGACTGAGTAGGCCACCTTGGGATCACCTGGATCCCAGATACGTAGTATGAACAGCTAGCTCTCAGCTTCCAGGGACTCTCTTGCTGTGAATAAAGAGGCCCCCACTCCAATGGCAGCCATACAGAGGGAGTCACCGGGCCCATCTTCCTGCACGTCTGGCTTCAGAGCACGATTCACCTGTCCCCCGGGCTGGCCTCCACCAGCAAGTGTCTGCAGCATGTTGCTGCCCTGACACACAGCAGAATCCCAAAGCCGAGGCTGGGTGTGAATGCTTGTGGCAGAATCCAGGAGGCCTCGTGTCTCCAGGACCCCCGGTGCACACGTGCAGGCATGTGCCTGGCCCCCCAGGGGCGGCTGGCGCCCCTGGAGCCACGTGGACCTCCAGGCAGAGGGGCGGACGCAGGTAGAGACTCTGTGGGGAGAGAGAGAAGGGGAGGTGAACGTGGGACATGTGGTCAGCAGTGCCCAACGGCCCCTTTTCACACTCGGCTGTTGGAGTCTGTGTTTGGATTGCGGGCAGTTCAAAGCGAGTGCCTGCTTTCCCTGCACTAAGTCATTTGAAATTAAGTCCACAAAGTGAGTATCAATCTTTGACTTCCTCGTGACAGGCTGTCCGTAAAATTAAGGCGTAAACATGATGGTGATTTGTTTTTGTTGTTGTTCTCGTATATTTTTTGGCACCCCCTCACAGAAGCATAAAGGATTCTCTTTGTACAGGCCCCAGAAGAGCCTTCTTTTTCCAAGAGAAATAGAACATCTGGAGGCACCCAAGATTTCCGGTCCCTAGAAAAACCCACCCCAGCGTCCTCACAGCATGTCAGAGACAGCCAGCCATGCTCGTGGCCATGACTCTCAGCCACATGTTGAAGAAGAGCAACAATGAAGTGCCACACAGAACTGTGGGGACACTCGTAACCTGTCACCCAGCAAACCACAATGACCTGCCACTATCACTCATCACACCTTCCTCTTACTTCCTGAACTTGTATTAAAGCTCCTAAGAGCCCTGGTCCGGGAACAAGAGACGGAGAGATGGGCCAGGTTTAGGAGTTCCCTAGAACTACTTCTAGGGGTCTCTGCTTCCTTGAGAGGAATATTGGCTTTTCAGGAGAAACTCAGACAAACGTTCAGAGAGAGGGAAAACAGGAAACACCGAGGGCAGAGGGTGAGCCTTTGTGCCACACAGGTGGTGTCAGTGACACATCTGTAGCCCGATTCCATGTCCACTAAAGTGAGTCCCTACCGCTGCTGGCCCCCTCTTTGCAGAAACAGTGTCAGGACCCTGGCCATTCTTTTCTTAAGTTTTGTATTTATTTTTGAGAGACAGAAAGCATGAGCACACGTACGTGAGCAGGGAGGGGGCAGAGAGAGAGGGAGAGAGAGAAACTCAGGCGGGATCCGTGTGCTGTCAGCACAGAGCCCAATGGGGGTCTCCAACCCACGAAGCTGAGACCTTGACCTGAGCCAAAGTCAGATGCTTAACTGGCGGAACCACCCAGGTGCCCCGACCCTGGCCACGTGGTTAAGGGAAGCAGATAACACTCTTTAGTGATGTTGTTAGCTTGTCACCTAACAGGACACTCTGCAGACCCACGGCCCCCAAAGCTGGGGGCTGAAAGAGCAAGGGGTCTCCTCACAATCCCGCATCCTGCTCAGCACCAAAGCGGCATTCCAAATCGTGGGCGTGCCCACCCTCTGGCTCCACTCCCCACCTCCTCCGGGTGGCCACCTTCACGGGCTCCTTCCTGCCTGTCTGGCCAGAGAGGCCCTCTCCTGCCCCAGTGTGCATCCTCTAGACCTACGTCCTCCTGTGAGGTCATAGTTGAGCCGTATTTGTCCACTAACCGGCCCAGCATCAGCCCCAAGTTTTGGACCAATACATGTTTATAGAATCCTGTCTTCCTTACGCCCATACCTATCAGCGCAATTCCACACTTTCAAAATGCATTTTCAGCTCAAGTCCTTCTTGCTCTTAGTAAATCCCTTCCCACCCCCACCTTGTGAACTTGAGTTTGCGTTTACATTCTAGCAAGGTGCAAAGTAATCCATTTCACAGACTGAGTTCCAGCAAATTTGAACCCTGGGTCAGTTTCCACCATTTGGTGGGATCACACATCCTCATAAAAACCACTGTAGATTTCAGCAAATTACAGACGGGGTGCCCACTGGGAGGAGCTGGGGATGGAAGCAATGTCACACAGTTTCCATAAATAAGACCATCGGGGAGACTGGGGGGCTCAGTCAGTTGAGCATCTGACTTTGGCTCAGATCATGATCTTGCTTTCATGGGCTCGAGCCCCACATTGGGCTCTGTGCTGACAGTTCAGAACCTGAAGCCTGCTTCGGCTTGTCTCCCTCCCTCTCTGCTCCTCCCCTGCTCAAGCTCTGTCTCTCTCTCTCTCTCAAAATAAATAACGATTGGAGAAAAATTAAAAAAAAATATCTTTGGTGTTGTCTTGCCCATGTTTTGGCCCCGCTCCCCATTACCACAGCGAATTGAAAGTCTTTGGGAAGGGTGGGCACTGATGTCATGTAGTTTTGTTCCTTTCCTGGAGAAGCATCACATCAGGCACACTGTGGGGTGCTCCCCGAGTCTGCAGCAGAGGGTCACGTTTTGGTTTGTGGGGGGATGAGTGTATTGTACCTCCCACAGATGTGTAAGAAGACTATTGTTAACATGTGCATTTTCGCCTACATATGTTGAAATCGATGGGCCCCCCATCTGTACATGGGGCTCGAGGGCACCAGCCGGGAAGATTCATTGATGAGGGGACCATGCTTGGGTTCTCAGGGAGTTCTGAGGTGGAACCAACCCGCAGGGGACCATCTTATTCTACAGGTTAATATTTATCAAATAGAAGCACCCAGCTGTATCTGGACCAAAACTAGTGCGTCTTGATTTTTTTTGCATCTTTCTTGCTATGAGAAAAGGCAAGTTAGTTTCAATCTGGGAAACACCCCAGGGTGACAATTTTAGGTGCCTTCAACCACCAAGCTCACCTTCCTCCCCATTGTTTCCAAAATGGGGCAGGATTAAGCAGAATGCTCCCCAGTGGCTCAATGCCAGCCCCTGTGTCCTCCCTGTGGGTTGGATACCGCCTTTGCGCTAACCAGCAGACCTCCCTGGCTTCGCTCCGATAGGTACACGACGTCTGTCAGGGCAGGGGCCCTCCCGTGTAAGGATCTCAGCCACAACAGGCCTGGAGATGTGTGGACACGGATTTCGTGGTGTGGGCACTATGATCCGGGATCATGTGTTACATCCATAGCCACTGCTGTTTCCAGACAGAAAGATGATATTGCCCAGGGCTGGTAAAGCTTCAAAGGCACGATTGGATGTAAATTTCCCCGAAACGTCCATATCCTCTGAATGATAGCACCACTAATGTTGCCTTAAAAAAAAAAAAAAAAAAAAAAAAAAAGGAAGAGGTTCCGAATGCAATGTTCCCAGATTAAAATATAGTTTCTATCTTTCTTCACAGGATAGTTTATCTCAAAAAAAAAAAAAATCTCCAAGCTACATTTTGGGAAGCAGACTCAATGGCAGGCCACAAAATGTATCTCTTAGGAGAAAGACAATGAAAATACAAATAGAAGTTGTCACCATCAGCACAGAGGAGGAGGGCTTCACAGAAGTGCGGCCGTCACCAGCTTTGAAGTCTGGGCTCCTCCAGGCACCCTGGATGGCTCTCGCACTACGCGGCTGCACTTGGCAGACAGAACTGCACCGGAAAAAACATTCCTTGACTCTCCACTACGCTCACCTCGCGCCAGGCACTTTGCCGAGTGCCTCATTGCCCATACCTAACGCAGAAATGACCGGCAGCGTGAAGCGCGCGGGACCAAGAATAGAAACGGCGACGCTGCCTTAAGTGGAGGCACAAAGCAGCCGGAGACCACTGTGTCTCTGTCTCTGCTGTGCGCAGTCTGCAGATCTCTGTGAGGACTGATGCTTTTAATCTTCAAAGCCTCTATGGCATGCGCACCATGACTGTCCCCATTCTGCAGGTAAGAAGCTGAAGCACAGGAAGGTTGAGAAACTTGTCTGAGGTCACACAGTGGGAGACAGAAACAGGGTTGCGATATTGGGCCAGTGCTCTTCTCACTCTGCTAGCATGTCTGGCAGACCCGCACAAGGGTATGCGTGCACCCCCAACACACACACACACACACACACACACACACACACACACACACACACACACACACGGCAGCGATTTGCATCTCCAAGGCCCAGGTCTGGTAACATCTCTCCCCCTGTGGTCTCTAATCAATCCCTGAATCTTCTTTTAAACAGTGTTGCCAAAGCCAGTGGGGACCACCTGACACTGCTCTAAGAATCTGATGAAAAAATTAAGGATGCTTTCCCCCCAAAATGCACACACCAGCTGGCTTGGAATCCCATATCCAGGACTACACGGACCCCGTAATGCTGAGCTGTGAGGCCCCAGCTAAGAACTTCTACCCTAAAGGACACCCTTGTCCAACCTCTCTGGTAAAGGCGTGAAGCCTTTATTGGTTTGATTTAGCTTGCCTTGTGCCAGTTCATCTTAAATTACCCCGAGATCCGCCATGGCGAAATTCTATTGATTGCTATTAGATTTGTTCTGTTTTCATCCTTATTCATATTCAAAACTGAATTAAGTTCTGTGGAAAAACACCCATCAAATGCTTCTCAAGGAGTAGAAAGCCATTACTATGGCCCTGAGATTCCACCCTACTATTTTTCTCCACTCCCCCCACCCCAGTCCACTCAGCTGGAGAAGGGAACATTAACTAATTGGATAATCAGCATGCAAATGAAGGAGACCAGGATTCAAGCAGCCAGCAGGGCTGAGTTTACACTGGACCCAGGCCTGGGGCGGGACTCCGGTGACCTCACATCTCCCAGAATCTGAGGGAGAAGGGAGATCACTCCACCTCTCGACCTATGGCTTAAATTGCCATCTTGAGAAATTGCACTCCGGGTTGCGTTACATCCAGATGAGACGTCTGATGTGCTCACAAGCCCTGAAGGGGAATGCATGCCCCACGCTGCGTACCTTCCAGAGAGAATAAAGGAGATGACTGCCAGCTGCGGCAGGAGGAAGTGTGTGCAAGCCTAACTCACCCCTGATGCACCGCCAACCACTCTGGGAGCAAATTCCTGCTTGGCGTCTGTTCAGGAGCTGAGCTGCTCTCTCCCTCTTTTTAATCTTTATTTTTTCATCTTTTAATTTATCATCACTGTGTGATCGCTGCCTTGCTGCTAAATTTGTAGTGAGGTGCTGCAGACTTGTGCCCTGTGTCTGAATGGGCTTGTCCCGGCACACCCCCCTGCCCCCACCCCCCGCCCCCCCGCATGCCCAGAGCCCAGAGAGGAGCCTGGCTGTGCATCCCCGAGAGGTCCCGCAGCAGCTCGCGTTCTCTCCACTGAACAGACACGTGCACTCACCGTCTAAGGATCTGCCTTCCCTATTCGCAAATAAGAAATGAACAGTGGTTGATATTCAGCTTTGAATCTCTCTGGTTCGAGTCAGCTGAGCCACTTCAAAAGGCTGTGAGTGCAAAGGAGGTGTGCGATTTGGGGGAAGCGTTGCAATGTTTCAGACTTTGAACTGAAACCACTCTCCAGCATGCCTCATTAGCCCCCCTCTCCCCACGCCACCAGCCAAGGCACCCCTTAGCCACGGGGGAGCAGGGAACAGGAGGACTGGGGGAAGGTCCCCTGTCCCTAAAGCACCACCCCTCTAACATTCCTAATGAGGACACCTTTGGGGCTCAGGCTGAGGCTGAGAAGGAGCCTGGCTTCCTAAAGGGGGAGCATGTGCCAGCAGAGGCGCCATGGTGTGGAAGTCCCCGGAGACAGACACCTTCCTGGGAAGGCAGGACATCGTCCGTGTCCCCAGTGTAAAAGGGGCATCAGGCCACAGCCAGAGGGGCCGTGCCTCCCTAGCCTACGGTCTCCCTCTGTCCTCTGCCACCAGCAGGCCACAAGCTGTGCCTCTACACCCACCCAGCCTCAACCCTGCAGAGGGACAGAGGAATGTGACCCCAGTCTGAATCTTTACACGAAGAGACCAAACATGCTAAACTAAATTCAGGAAGTCCTTGGTGTGTGAGCATAATTCGTTCCAGAAACACACTTGGAATCCACAGCACTCATATATCAAGAACCATCGGCTCAGTTGTGATCATGGAACGTTCAGTGCCACCTACAACTCGTATGGCAAGACATCGCTCGTTTATCAAGCTAAAATTTATGACAAGTGTTTGCTCGTCTGGCAGAAGACTCACAGCACAAGTTACTTGCAATCCAAGGTTTTACCGGATGTAAATTATTTCTTCAGACCGAGCTCACTGGGCTGGGCTGAAGCTTCGCCCCACTTGCTATATGGCAAATGGGGGACCCCCGAGGACACTGGAGCAGCCGCTTGCAAAAACAGAGCAACCACAAGGTGTGTGCACATCTGAGTGAGGTGTGAGACAGTCTGAGACCCAACGCCCACACACCGACCAGGAGCAGGGCCAGTGGGGACCCCCTCACCGGGAGGGCACAGGCCAGTGGGCATCTGTCCCGGCATGCATGGCTATGCTCCTGTCCCTGGTAACAGTGGAGACAGAGGGCATGGGAGGGGTTGTAGGGTACTTCTCCCCTCTGCCTACTGGGACTTGAGCTTTCTTGGTGCACAATGCACTCTCCCAACTGGAACAGAAAAAGGGAAGAAAGAAACTCATTGAAATCTACATGTGTAGGAGGAATATGTTCATCTTGGCTTTTAGGTTATAGTTAAATTGTAGTAACTTGTAGTAATTTGTGCCCCCCCCCCCAGAGTTCCTAGATTGGAGCCCTAATCCCAAATGTCACTGTGTTTGAAGATAGGGCCTTCAAGGAGGTAATCAAGGTTAGATGAGGTCACGAGGGTGGGGTTCTAATCCAACAGACTGTGCCAGGAGCACACGCACCAAGCACAGAGCATGGGCTCTGGGAGGACATCGGGAGCTGATGGGAAGCCACAAGCCAGGAAGGGACTTTCACGGAGACCTACTCTGCAGGCACCTTGACCTTGGACTTCCAGCCTCCAAAACCTTGAGATACAGATTCCCTTTGTCTGAGTGTCCTGTCTGTGGTATTTGGTTCTGGCATTCAGAACCGAGACAACGGGCTTTCCTGAAACTTTCTTCTACTCTGTTCTCAAATGAGTTAGAAGCTTCCTTTGGTGCTTGGTATTCGCCATCACCCTGAAGGAGCACCCCACCTCCAGG
Source organism: Neofelis nebulosa (assembly GCF_028018385.1). NCBI lineage: Eukaryota > Metazoa > Chordata > Mammalia > Carnivora > Felidae > Neofelis > Neofelis nebulosa. Next base: position 1,092,923 of record NC_080801.1, read on the forward strand.
TGGAGCCCCCAAATACATTTGTTAGTTTTGCGTCAGAAACGCCACCTGCTCTAGACGGAAGAGAGGCAAGGGACAGAACAGGAAGACAGAATGGTGGCCCCAGAGGCTGGGGGTTCGGCATTTTGACTGCAAATGAGCAATCGATGAGTTTGCTAAGTACATGCACGTAACAGCCAATCAGCACCAAACCTTTCTGGAAGAAATGTCTACCCCCTTCTGCAGAGTGGAGGGGCTGAATGGGTACCGAGGCTAGGGGCTTCCTGCACGTGTAGGCTCTAAGTCATGGAAAGAAAACTAGATTCATACACACACAGACACACACACACACACACACACATATATGTACATATATATGGATATATATATATATATATATGTTATACATATATATATAGACACACATATATATACTTATATATATGTATATATATAATATTATATTTATATATTTATTATATATATAATATATATTAATAAGAGACCTTAAAACCCCAAAACATTTTCATCTTTTGTATCTGAGCAACCAGGAAGCTGAGTGTGCATGCGGGTGCCCACACGTGCGCGTGCACACACACACGCGCGTGCACACACACACCACCCCCCCACACACACTTTCTAACTTGTTATTGTGAAACAACAAGCCCCCCCAGGGCTCCAGGTGGAGGAGGAGGGGTTGCTCGGTCACATTTGTAAGGAAGCGGCTGTCGTTTTCACCGGGCTGTGGTTTCCCCGGACGTGCACTGTGCCCACCCACCCCCGTCGCCAGCTCAGTGCCAGCAGGGAGACTGCAGGGCGCCTTCCAATTTCCAACGTGCAAAGGCCAACACCAGTGAGGGCGAGGAGGAGAAGTGGGGGTCAGACCCCTAGGGAGAAGAAACCCAGGCACCTGGGGGGTAAATGGATCAGGATAACCTTCACCTCCGAGAGCTTTACACCAAGAGCAGTTACGGGGAATAAGAGAAAAGAGCTTCCCAGGACTTTCCAGCAGGGCCAGAAGCAGCCATGTGCTAAAGTAAGTTTTTCTCCGGGGACACGGGGCCTGGCTACTGGGGAGATGGGGAGGGACGCGTGGGGAGCTCAAATGGAAAGAGAGGGCGCTTTCTGTTGTCTCACTATCTTTAGTTAGTTTGCAAAGAATGTATCGATACCACCACTTTTCAAAGCACAGGTTTGAAGGAGTCAATGTTAGTGCTGCATCAGACAGTCCTGGTTGGGGTACTGTCTCCTCTGCTTCTGTTCAACTCAGGGCAAGCATCTGGGCCTCTCTGAGCCTGAGTCTCAGCTGTCAAACAGGCACAATAATGACACAGCACTGGCCTCCTAGGGCTGCTTTGAAGATGAAAGGGGCAGTGTCCATTATGGCCACTATAGCACATGGCCTCATAGGCCGCCAGTGCTAATCGGGTGTTAGCCCTTGGTACTGAAGCCCTTTGCATGGAGTTTCCTTGCCTCTTATGTTAGCTTTGGCTTCAAGTTTGCTAAACGGTGTCTCTTTGCTCTGGGGAAGTGTTTGGTCTGAAGCCCAGGCAATGAACGAACAACCCTCTGTCACCTAGGCTGTCATGGGACATGTCACTGTCTCCCAGAGCTGCATCCTGCCAGCCCTGCCATGCACTTCTCCAGGGTCCCCGGCACACGGGCCTCCTACGAGGCCAGCTGTCGACACACACCGTAGAACATTCACTCAGCTGTCAGAAAGGCCTCCCGAGTAGGCTTCTCGGCAAGGGCTCCACTCCGTAAATTCCGGAGCAGATGGAGAGAGCCCTCATCCTTCAGCCAAGGGTTAGAGGCCATGGAGGCAAACTCATCTGATGCTGTGACTCAGAGACTCGCTCATCCACAAGCACTCTGGGTGCAGAAGCAGTCTCTTGGCTGCTTCCAGCCCTGGGCCCATCTGCTACTCCCTGGCCAGGTTCCCGACCGTGAGGGTGGAGGTGCCAAGCCAAGGGCAGCAAGCGTCCCCAGCCAACCCAAAGCCCTCTTCCCCCTAACTTTCTCTGTGGTGACCACAATGCGGTAAGCAGGTGCACCTCTCCTTATGCCTCATCACATGTCTGGACTTGCGGGAGACCCTCCCTTCCAAAAAAGAAGAAAGATCGAGGGCTGGGTCTAGTGGTCACCAAGACAGCACTCGAGCGCCCACAGCTGTAAAATACTGAGCTCGATTCCACGAAGTTGTCTGCACCTTTGCCAGATGTGAATGGACTGTTGCCTGGACAATCGTTTCCTTTTGTAAGAAGGCGAGAGCCTTCTGGAATCCTGGAATTCAATCTCTACAAGGAGCCTCAGACCTGGAGAAGGTCCAGTCTCTAAGTTGGCAAAAGACATCATTCAGGACCCTGGGCAGTCACAGGGCTTCCTGCTGTAGCGATGTTTTACATTTTCCATCTGGACGACCAGGAACTAAAGGGATGAAGGAGAAAATTCTGGAGCAGACATCTGAGGCACGTGCTCTCTCTCTCTCTCTGTCTCTCTCTCTCTCTCTGCCTCTCTCTCTCTCTCTCTCTCTCTCTCTGTATCTGTCTCTCTCTCTCCCCCTCTCTGTCTCTCTCTCTCCATATATATATGTATTTTCTCTCTGTGTCTCTCTCACTTCCCACCATGTGCCCATGTGACAGGCAAGTGCCTCATGCTCCTGGTGAAGTTGAATGGGAGCACGTGTCTAGAGGGCAGGAAGCATAACTCAGCATTAGCTCCAGGAAGGATTGCGTTTTATGAAAATTCCACCTTCCCTGTCTTTCACTAGCTTCTTAGAACGTGCAGGAGAGAGAGGAATCTCCCAGAAGTTTCCAGGCACAAAGCTATGAGGAGCACATTCAGTATGAATTTGTTAATTGCATCAGAGATCAAGGCCAGCAAGACAAACTGCATCAGTGTTAGAATACTCCCGACAGCATCCCCTAGGCTCTGCTGTTTGCTCAACTAGACACAGATGTGGGCTGAATGGTCTGGCCTGACCTTGCTGACTCACCTAGCCCTCTGCTGACACCATCCATCTGTGCTGCTATGTTGGGAAAAAAGGCTCTCGAACCAGCAGTGGAAAGTTTCTGTGGGTGGTGATGTTTCCACCGGGCATCCAGAGGTGCTGGTTGGAGACATCCAAGAGCAAAGAAAAGACTTTGTGAGTTCAAGCTGTGGTGATTTGGAGTGACCCAGGATCATTGCACCCCGATCACTCAGTGTCATGTCCTTCCTTCTGGTTAACCTTACCTGGCTCTGATGTGTTTATAAGATGCTCTTTGTTGAGTGTCTGTGGTCTGGTAAGGGAAAGAGGGGACACGGTGTCCCCACAGACAGATGTATGCTTGAACTAGGAGCCTTTTTCTGGCAAAGGTAACCCTCTCCCTGAACAAGGAAATTGGTGAAAGAAAAAAAGGGGGGAGCCAGGATCACTGAGGTTCTAGACCATGCCCCTCCCTGCAAAGAGTGAGCACTGTAAGTCCTTTCTAAGTCCTACCTTGGGGAGGCCTCACCTGCCAGTGGCTCTCCTGTTGTTACCTTTGACAACTGCATAAGAAGCAAAGGCCCTTGGCCAGGCACTCAGAAGAAGGCCTTTTTAAGAGAGTGATCTGGACTTAGGGCTTTTGATCTTACAGCACAGACTTACCTACTCATTCTGGAAAGCTCATCAAATTTTTCAAGGCATACTGGGCCATACTAGAAATTCCTCTGTAGCCAGCACAAGCCACAGGAACACATTTTGTAAATCTGTGAATGACCTTACAATGTCTTCCCTTGGAAAGAAGCCAAAAGGATCACTGAAATAAGCGTCCAGGCTTTGTACTGGCCTTGATTTGAAGTAAGACCACTGGGAATTCCACCAAATGAAGCTTCTCTGACTGTTCACAAGCAAGACTTGCTTCTGGGTTTAATTTCCAAAGGAAGGAAATGCATCCTGAAGACACACTTGTTAGTGGAGAACATAAGATTATATAGGTGGTGGTCTTGAAACAGTATTCTTCATCCCCTGCCACCAATGACATGCAAATCTAAATTCAGGTGGATAATAGAGCGAAATGGAAGGGGGATGTCATATAAGCCTAGGAATAAAATACAAAGAAATATTAAAAACTAATACTAATTACTGGGGAGGGCAAGCCTTGCTAAATTAAGTCAAAAAGTACAGACACAAGGAAGGAAAGAAAGACGTGTTTGGTTACATGAGATTCTTAAATTTCTCTATACTATGTACATAGTTTGACGGCAAAAGATGTGGAAATAACCTGAAACATACACAACAGAAAAATAATTGGTGCCTGAGATAGAAAATTTTCTATGACTCAGTAAGAAAAATCCTTTCAACACAATAGAAAAAAATAGTCTAGGAATGATTCTTCATAAAACCAATCTAACTTGGACTTAAAACGTCAGCTTAAGACCAGGCAAGGTGGCCTCCTGTGCCCTCTACCAATCCCAAGTAAACCAATGGGGGGTGTTATTGAGAAGCCACCCTATTGTGGAAAATACCTCGGTGACAGTGAGAGTGCAGCACTCTAATTGGAAAGCCTCCGTCCCACGAGGGACACCCCAGGAAACACAAACAACTGCTTCCATAATCCTCCAACATCCAGAGTATGTGTCACATTTCGTGTAGACCTCAAGGAACGCAGTTATTTCTACCTTGATGTGACTTATTTGGGTTTAAAGACATCATCAGGGAATATCCTGAAGTCTCTGACACCGATGGGCAGTTGAAATGAAAGCGTCAATGGGGCGCCTGGGTGGCTCAGTGGGTTAAGCGGCCGACTTCGGCTCAGGTCATGATCTCGTGGTCCGTGAGTTCAAACCCCGCGTCGGGCTCTGTCCTAACAGCTCAGAGCCTGGAGCCTATTTCAGATTCTGTGTCTCCCTCTCTCTGACCCTCCCCCATTCACGCTCTGTCTCTCTCTCTCTCTCTCTCTCTCTCTCTCTCTCTCTCTCTCTCTCTCTCAAAAATAAATAAACATTAAAAAAAATTAAAAAAAAAAGCGTCAAGAACGACTTCTCCTGCCTGGCCCCCAGGCCTCCAGCAACACAAAGGGAGGCTCAGCACAGCAAGACGAATGACTGGATGTTCTCGTTCTGTGAACTGTGGGGAAGAGAAAGTGCTGCTTGACAATGAGAGACACATTCACCCCAACCCGTTCTCTACTTAGTCTCTTCTCTGTCAAGGCATTATCCATTTTGCATGATGGAACTGTCATCAACTGATTCAATAGAACCTATTTTGTGGTCTGCTATATCTATTTTTCAGGGACACAAAACTGTTCAGGATAGAGTTTTGATGCCTTAGGCACTAATTTACACCTGGCTCCTTCCTCCCTCCTACCACCCATCCACTATTTCCATCTTTTAGATTCCTGAAGGGCAAATCCAAAGCCCCTGCAATACCCAAATCCATCTGGAGAGTGGAAAATTAACACTGTTTTCAAAATGTTGAATGGTTTTTGTGTGCCATGTGCTTAAGGCTTGCGGCTATAAAGCTTGGGAAAGAAATAACTTGGACACAACAATGTCTATAGTGTATTCCAACTCTAAAATATTGGGATCTATCCAACAATAGAAATTGGCTAAATAAAGTATGTTACAACCATAAGATGGAATGCTATCTGGCCATTTAATGTGATGCGGGAGAACACGAAATGACAATAGGAAAATGCTCATGATATAGCAAGAGGGAAAGCAGATTATAAGAGCCTATGTACTGCATAATAACAGTTTTGTTAAAAAGCAAATAACAACCATGAGTGTGTGAACACACCCCTATGCCCATGACAAAAAAGCCTGGAAGGATTGACATTAAAAACTCACTGTGGCTACTTGTTAGTAGTGGGCACATGGGTATGTTTTATTTTTCCCATAGTGCTTCTGTGTGGGTGAAACCTTACTAGTAAACAAATACTGTTTTTCTAATCAGAAAAAAATAGGCATTTAAAGTATAAAATTGCCAAGATGCATAATAAAAAAATAATTTCATTGCTTCGGAGAAACTGGCCATAATAGCTCAGCTTTTTACTGTGGTAAAATACACAAAACATAAAATTTATCATTTTAACCACTTCAGGGTGTACGACACAGTGGCAGTGAAGTACTTCCACACTCTTGTGCAGCCACCACCACCATGTAGCTCCAGAACATTTTCATCACTCCAAGAGGAAATCCCGTACACATTGAGTTCCCACCCCACTATACACCTGTCCCCTAAAATCTACAAATCTGCTTTCTGTATATGGATTTGCTTATTCTGTATGTTTAATGTAAGTGCAATAACACAATATGTGGCCTCTGTGTCTTTGCTCACTTAACACCAAGTTTTCAAGATTCATCTGTGTTATAGCATGTATCTGTACACCATCCCCTTTTATACCAGAATGCTATTCCGTTGCATGGCTATACTACACTTTATTTATGTGTTCATCCCTTGATGGGCATTTGAGTTGTTTCCACCTTTTTGCTACTCTACTTAGTACTGCAACACACATTCGCATAAAAGTTTTTGGTTGAACACCTGTTTTCGATTATTTTGGATATATACCTAGGAGTGGAAATGCTGGGTCATGTGGAAATTCTAGGTTTAACCTACTGAGGATCATCCAAAGTGTCCTACAGAGTGGCTCCATCACTTCAAATTCTGATCAGCAATGCACAGTGTTCTAATTTCTCCACATTCTCACAAACACTTATTTCCTATTGATTATGATTATGATTCTAGATATCCTAGTGGGTGTGAAGTGGCATTATCTCATTGTGGTTTTATCTGCATTCCTCAAATGACTGTTCATGTTGATATCCCATGCATAATTGGGCTTTTAGTCTTTTTGTTGTTGAATTGTAAGTGTTCTTTATATATACTGGATACTAGACCCTTTTCAGATATGTCATTTGTAAATTCTTCCTCATTCTGTGAGTTCTTTTTTTCATTCTGAATAGTGTCCTTTGATGCAGGAAAGAGTTTTGAGATGAAAAAGTATAAGTCCTCCAACTTTGTTCTTCTATTTCAAGATTGAGTTGACTATTCTATGTGCATTGAATTTTCTTACAAATGTGTGTCCAGCTTTACTACTCTTACAAAAAGCCATTGAGATTTTGATAGCTATTAAAAGGAATCCATAGATTGTTTGGGGGAGTGCTACAATCACAACAATATTGTCTTCTATCACATTAACACAGGGTGTCTTTATATTTAGCTGCCTTCATTTTTTCAGCAATATTTTGTAGTTTTCATTGTACAAGACTTGTACCTCCCCAAATTATTCCTAAGTACCTAATCCTTTTTGATACTGTTGTAAATGGAATTGATTTCTTAATTTCTGTTTCAGACAGTTCATTACAGAAATACAACTGATTATATCCTCTATAAATAGCGACAACTTTCCTTTTTCCTTCCCAATGTTGGTGTCTTTTTATTTCTTTTTCTTGCCTAATTGCTCTGGCAAGGACTTCGCGTACAATGCTGAAAAGATGGTGAAAGTTGTTTCATTCAGGTGTGATATTAGCTGTGGATTTTACATAAATGTTGTTTATTACATCAGGGAAGTTCCCTTTATTCCTTGTTTAGTTTAGTTTTTGTTTGTTTTTACCTTGAAAGGGCACTAGATTTTACCAGATGCTGGTTGTTGTTGTTGTTGTTGTTGTTGTTGTTGTTGTTGTTGTTTTTAATCCACATTTATTGAAATGATTATGTGATTTCTTTTCTTTCTTCATTCTATCAATGTGAGGTATTACACTGATTGGTTTTGGTATGTTGAACTACTCTTGCATTCTTGGAGTGAATCCCACTTGCTCATGGTGCATATTGCTACTATTGCTACTTGCTTCGATTTGCTAATGGATTGTTGAGGATTTTTGTGTTTTATTCATGGGCACATTAGTTTTTTTTTTATGTATTTTGATGACTTTGGTATGAGGGTAATGCTGGCCCTATAGAATAAGTTAGGAAGTATTCCTTTCTCTTCCATGTTTTGGAAGAGGTTGAGAAAGATTGGTACTGATTTCTTAGATGTCAGTTAGAGTTCATTGGTAGTCACGTGGTCCTGGGCATTTTTTGTGTGCTTGTTTGTCTGTGGGTTTTTGGTTAATGATCCAAATAGTTCAGCTTTTAAAAGAACCGTATTAAAACATAAATTGAAGCTTTTCCTTCAAATGACCAATTCAGTCACTTTTAACTTTGGCCCTGATGTGAAGCCCATGTGATTTTGCAATTTGGATGAAGAACTTCTTCATTTAACCAAACAAATTTCTTCCAAGTTTATGCATATTCCCATTGGCAATTAGTTCATAAAATCTTGGAAATGTAGGTTTCCTCTGACTTTTCATTGCACATTCAAGCCCTCTTGTATCTGTGGACCCGTTTTAGGGTTAACAGCTTACTTGCTACAAAAGAGACAAATAAAATATGAATAGCTTATAATGTCAAAGTATGGAAGGTAAGTGACTAAAAATGTAATTCCAACTTTTAGATGTTAGTAGATATCAGAAGGCCAAAGTCACACTGTAAACATCACTCCATTCATTCATTACGGAATATAGTATTTATTCTATGGAATACCATGAGTGCTCCACTTAAATGCCTGTAGTGTTCATAACTCCATGTGAAGATTATATGTCCCTGGTCTCTGGGGTCCTTTCCACCCATCAGATTTCTTACCCATAAGAGCGCTCTTCATGAGGATGATCTATTAAAATGCCTTTCAGCTTTGCTCACGTTTATTGTTGCTGTTGTTTTGTCATTGCAATTGTTTGGTTGCAGTGATTTTTACCCGCCCATCCCATGTATTTCCTGACTTCAGAAAATTCTTTCTTAGTCGAATTGTTGGGTTCACACTTTTTTAGTCCAAATATAACAATTCTGAAAATATATCTTATACTTGTGGCTACAATGGAATTTATGGGAACTTCAGTTTCATTACAGAAGCCGGACTTCCTAGGAAACTAACCATTCACCTAGACACCTAGACAGTTGCTCAGAGAGAAGATATGATTTGCACAAAAACAAAATGCAACTGAGACACAATTCCCAAATAAGCAAATGAGCTAGTTCGTGTGGAGGCTCAAGGGTGAAAGAAGTGAGCTCCCAAAAGTCTGCTTCCTAGATGTGGGGGTCACGGCCAAACCAAACTTTCCCAGGCTCCGTGTATTTCTCTGGAAGATGGATATGACACTAGTTCCTACCATGCTGGATTGTTGCGAGGATTGAGTGAGAGAAACCAGCTAAATCCGTTAGCACTCTCTGTGGCAGGTAGTGAATAGTCAATACACGCTAACTGGTTAGAAGTGGCATCAGTACAAACAGAATCAAGAACATTAATGTTCTGCATTTTTCTGCGTATCAGATCCTCCGCAAATGTAAGCCAGTTACCGCTAGTGCCTTCGTGCTGAGCTTCTCAGCCAATGTACTCACGTTCGTTCGTTCGTTCGTACGTTCGTTCATTCGTTCGTTCGTTCGTTCGTTCGTTCGTTCCTTCCTTCCTTCCTTCATTCCTTCCTTCATTCATTCCTTCATTCAACAAATGTCCAGAAAATAAATGCCTGTCGGTGCTAGCCCAAGTACTGATGACGGAATAGTACCAGGTGTCTGACCTAATTGTTTACAGCAGGGGTCAGCAAACTTATTCTGCTACTGGCCAGAGAGCAAATATTTTAGGAGTTTTGAGCCATACACCTCTGATGGAAGAGGCATTCATTTCAGCCATCATACTGCAAGAGCAGCCATGTGTCAAAATGAATGGGCATGGCTGTGTGCCAAAACAACTTTGTTTACAAAAACAGGCAGTGAGCAGCATTTGGCTTGAAGTAGACGATTTAGAGATTTTCAGTATAGAGTCTAACAAAGGGAATAGTTAAATAAATACAGTCAAGTATGAGAAATACTCCGGTGGTCTCAAAGAAGGCCAAGGATGTCTTCCCAGAAGAAGCAATACTTAATCGAGTGCCAAATGGATGCACAGAAAACAGTCAGGCAAGGAGGGAGAGAACAGAATTGTAGGCAGAGGCATGGTGTGTGCAGGGCTGGGAGAAGAAAGAGAAGTCAAGAGACAAAGACGCAGAAACAGAGACGGTTGGACAGGGATGATATTAGAGGAGCACCTCAAACTGAACAGGGCTTGAGTGCTGGGGCCTTTGGGATGAAGCTATAGAGGGGTGAGGACCGGGTTGTGAAGGGTTCTGGCACTGGGACTTGTCACCCCTCACCACCTGGTGCACATCTCTGATGAGAGCCGCGTAGGGCTGGCATCTCTCCATCTGCAGCCATTCCCGGGGCCAGGCACCTTCCTGACAGACCCCAGTAAACAACTGTCTATAATACCCCAACTTCTGAATATCCCAAACATGCCAGTGAAATCTCAAAAGAGATCAATTAAAAGAAGGGCTAAACATTCAAGGAAGTTGACTTCGTTTTCAACAGAAGAAAACTTTTTGACAGTGAGATAATTGTATGCCATAATCTTTCAGTTTTTTCAGGATCATGGACTAAAAAAAAGTTACTTCATGCTCATTCAGGATAAGAAAATAGATTTGCAAGTTTAGCATCCTCTACGTTCAGATGCACAATTTCCATGTTCATTATTGGCCACCACAACAGCCCGTTCCCCAGGAAGAGTAATGGTTTGCTTTACTTGACATTTTGAGCTGCCACATCTGAGGGCCAGGTCCCAGGGGACGCACATTGCCCCGTCACTTGGAAACAAACCAGTCTGTCCCCTCAGTCAGTCGGTCACCCCATGAAGCATCTCAGCACTGAGGTGGGCTCACACTACAGTGCCCTTCATCCTTTCCAAAGGCTCTGGAAAGTGAGGAGGTGGGTGTAGGAACATGAAGAAGACAGAGAATTCAAGAGCAGATAGTCACACTTGGCTTGAAAATATTCCAGTGGTGGCCGGCCCTGCCTCATAATAAGTAAACACTCAGGAAAACCAGCGTAGACCTCTGCATATAGACCCATATGAGAGGAGACACGGAAAAATTCTAGCACAGAAAGCTGGCTTTTCTCGCATACACTAAAATCTAAACATGTTCTCAAATATATACAGTAACCTATTCTCCTCTTTATTCTACTATTACCTTACATTTTAGCCTGAATTTAGTTCTTAGTTCAGGATAGCTTATGAACTCATACATGCTCGTAAACAAATGTTCGAAGGAGAAGGCACAGCAGAGATGTTTTCAGCTGTTAAAATTCTACATATAAAGAGCGATTAGTGCATCGAACGTACCCTAACATTTCATTCTCTTAATGGAATTCATGCTGAATTTTGATAGCAAGAAGTAAGAGGTTTTATTTTCATGAAAGCCCATTTCTGTTGCATGACACGAATACATGGCTAAATAAACACAGCATCACCAGGAAATAAATCCCAATTTGAAGTCTGAAAGGGCACTCCTATTTCTTGAATATCCCGAATGTCAACTTTTTGATGGAAAAAGTAATACATAGCAGTGACTGTACACATAGGTCTATACTGGTTATCTTGGCCGTGTGTCCCGAGTTTCATTTGTTGAATCCCTCTGTTTTCTGTTCCAGAGCGTCTCGTGGCATTTATTATGTTCTCCTAAAACCGCAGCTCATGAAGGGGTTGGAAAGGTCACTGTTTCCTGGTCATGTTTTTTAAAAGAGTTTAAGTTAATATATATGTCCTCCAATAAAAGATGATGTTTCATGTGCATTTGTTTCTGAAATTGAGGTGTATCTGTTCCTGTTCTCCGGGAGCCATTGTTCAGTTTCCGAATGTTTCCTGAAGTTTCCCTACAGCAGGGTGCTCCCCTGCACATCTGTAATGAGGGCAACTTTGTTCCCACCTTTTTCTGTGGACAGGGACACAGCAGCGAGGCTCAGACAGCACAGGGCTCTCAGGAGACTCTCTTCTGAAGACAATGGTCAGGGCAGCTCGCACCAGCCCCTCTGTCCTTCAGGGAAGGGATCGTCATTACCACGGTTCCTACAAGTCGCTGTGTGTGATTATCTCAAGGGCACTTGACAATTTCACCGCCTGTGCACCCCCAAGGACTTTGTGTGCATGAACACAGGCTCCTGTGTTTCCGCAGCCTGTGGATGTGGTCGACTGGAATCAACTGCACAAAATCAGACCTGTGATAGGGGTC